>NC_063163.1:89615859-89922559 GCF_023159225.1 Perognathus longimembris pacificus | reverse complement strand
CCCTCCTTCCCCATCCTTCTGAAAGGGGCAGGTCCAGGTTAGGAAGGGCAGCATCTCATGCTGGGAAACCAAGCATGGGGTTTGCAGGGTGGCAGCTCAGACTAACAGCCACATGGCTCTTCTGGCCAGTCTCTGAAGAAGACACGGTGGGCTCTGGGCCAGCCCCACAACCCTGGGACAGTGGGCTCACCTGGTAGAGCCTGGGCAGTCTAAGGGGGATTCAACCCTGGGGGAGGGACTTACTGGCAGAGCCTGGGCTGTGTATCAGGATTCAGAAAGCTTTCCAGGGGAGACCTGGACAGACCACAGAGAGCGCTTGGCTAGGAAGCCATCCGGCTCACAGCTCACCCCAGCCCCAGGCTGATTTACTCTGCTTTGTGTTGTGTGGGGTTGGGAGAGGGGCGAGGAGAGACTGGTGTGGGCCGGCTGTCTTGAGCTTCCTTCCTTCTCCAGTTCACTCCTACATGTGGTTCTGGAGTGTGGGGCTGGGCTTCTACTCCACTGCGATTATCCTGGCTGGTGGTGAGCGAGCATTCCAGGGCGGCTGCACCCCAGGGTCTGGGATTTGGCAGCCTGAGAGGGGCTCTGAACTCACAATTCCGCCCCTTCCCAGGGGATGCTGGTGCTGCCAGTACGCACCAAACCCAGGGAACCCCGGAGCCTTGGGCATGTTTGGGAGCAGTCTCTGAGCCCAGTTAGCCACTGGCTGGTGTTGGGCGTGACACAGCCACACAGGTGTGTCTGGAGCTGTGAGCTATCACAGAAAGGAGCTCAAGGGGCTTGCCCTGAATTTCCTCTGTGCTGAGGAAGCCCAGGGTGCCACGGCGAGCCCCAGGGCACCACAAGCCATGGTCCCAGGTGGATGATGGGTTCTGCTCCAATCGCTCCACATCTGAGAGGCAGCTTTGAGATCCACGGAGTGGTTCTGGGGTGTAGTGAGGAGCTGAGTCTGCTGGCAAGTCACTACTGGGAGCTGCGGAGGCCAGGAAAACTGTCCTGAGTACTCTAACCCTAGGGGCCAGGCTGGTCTGGTCTGTACCCTCCTCTTCCATCCCATGCCCCCTCTCCCATCCCGTCCCATCTCCCCTGTCCCTTGCCTCCTTTCCCAGCTACTCTTTGGAAGACCTGGCTCCGGGTGCAAGGGCAGCATCGCACTCATGGGTCTCTTCCCCACCCCCACCCCCGCCCTGAGCTTGCATTCTACAAGGGGATTTCATTGTTACCACTCCACATGTTTACAATGTGTCCCAATCAGTCTCACCCCTCTCCCATCCCTCTCAGAGAAACAGTTTCAGCTACACGCACACACCACCACACCCAGTCTGCTTGGAATGTCTGATGATCGATGATAGGTGACTTCACCTTTCTGTGTGGCTGCAGGGGACCTTGCCTCCTGGTAGGAATGGGGCCTGGTATGTGGCAAGCTAGCGTGCTACCACTGTTGCTATTTGTGGACCACCAGGATGACAGTGGAGCTATTCAGGAAATATCAGCAGTCTCAGAGGAGTCACATGAACAGAGAGAGGCCTTCTCCTGGGTCCACACGGGCTGTGCTCAGCACCACCCTGCTCTCAGCCACTGGGATGCCCAGCAGCCTGGTGGGCCATGGATGGGCCTGGCTCCCTCGCGGGCTGTGGCCTGCCTGGCTCTTGCCGTGGATGGAGGTTCTGTGTTAGGCCATGCCAGGTTGGGGCTCTGGGCAGGGAGGCCCTGTGTCCTCTCAGCCTGGAGCAAGAGTGGATGCTACATAGGTCAGTGACATTTGTCCGCTTCAGAGCCCTATGCAGTGTCCCAGACCTTCTGTAGCCATTTCCTGAGGTTTTTGTGTTTTTCTTTCTTTTGAACTGAGTTGTCCAAGGTGTACAAAGCCACTGGGCCCCAGGCTGGGGGATGAGACGTGGGCACCAGGGTCGGTGAGAGGCCTCTCCTTTGTCTGACCTCAGAGTTCTTCCCAAAGGAAGTCTGGGGTTTCTTCTGGCTGCGGGGAGGCCCTGGGGCGCAGCCCTTGGCAGCGAGCGTAGGGCTGGAGTTTTTATGACAGGATGGGGGCCTGTCAGGGGCCAGCCATTCAGTGGGCAGTGGTGTCCCTCCCGGCTTGTTCTGTGGCCCACAGTAATGGAAATGGCAGATGGGACCTCGTCACCTGTTCCACCAGAGGTGAAGGGAGAACCGGTGGCCATCAGGGCTCCGGCTTGGGGCTGACTGACGCTGTCTGCGTTGATCCCTGAGCTCCACTTGGGGAGGTGGGGAGGGAGCACCATGGGCCTCATGACAAGGCTGTGGTCACACACACCCCTGTCCAGCTCTGGACCTCTGTGCCCACACCATGATCCCACTCACCTGCACTTTACAGACTTAGTTTGTGTTGAAAGCACACGCCGTCCTTTAGAAGGCATTTGCATAGGTTACAAATCAGCAAAATTAGATGCGATGAACAGACATGGATGGTTTATGTAGTCATACAGATCTGCAGTGGGTATGGTCGTGGTGTGTATGGTCGTGCCCTGGCTGGCATGTGTAGAGGGCTTGGGGTGTTGGGTGTGAGCCTGGGGTCATCTGGGGTTGGGGGAGAGGACCTGCTCCCTCAGGGTTCAGGCAGGGGTCACGGTCTGTCCTCCAGATCCAACACACCACTCAGGATCTGGGCTCAGATCCCTCGTCTCTGAGACGACTCAGCTCCATAGTGGAGACAGTTAGTCTCCATTTCAAAACGAGCCCCATGCACTTCATGCACTGAGGGAGTGGATCCTTTTTTCCAGACGTTGAAATCTGTATGAAACTATCATCATGATAAAGTCCATGAAACAGGCTCCAGAAAGCGCAAACAGCCACTGGGCCCAGCGGAGCACTGACAGCGTGGGGACAGTGCTCATGGGCAGGGCTGGTGTGGCAGAGTCACGTGGGGGCTAAAGACGCCCATCCATCCGATTAGAGGATCTGGTGGCGGCCAGGGCCAGGCCCCAGACTGCCCAGCCAAGCTGGACAGCTGCCACCTGTGTCCCTTTCAGCCCAGGCATGGGGGCGGGGGAGGGGCCGTGTCTGTTAGGAAAAGCCACTGGTCCATTAGAAATCTTTTTCCCGCCTGAATTTTATACCAAGGTGGTTTCCAAACACTGGCGGTGCTTTTCATGTGATTGGATTAAGACTCTGGCCAGCTTGTTTATGAACTGACCCCAGAGCATGCTGCGAGGGCAGGGCCTTCCTGCAGATGAAGGGGGGCTGCTTGAAGCCTGTGGAACCAGGGTGGTAGAGGCAGGTGTCTCCAGTTAGTGCCTGCCCTGTCTGGAGGCTGTCAGACACTGTTATTTTGGCTGCAGGAGGATGAACCAGGGGTGGCTCAGGTGGGGTGGCCTGGTGACCAGAGGCCTTGCCTGACCTCGCTGTGGCCCTGGGTGTCAAGGCAGAAGCAGTTTAATAGAAATGGATAAATGGTTGGAGCTAACTCAGCATCTGGGCATGGAGGGAGGAGTGGGCCTCTGGCCCCTGTTGAGGTTCTGCCTGCTTCCATGCTGTGGTTGCTCAGGCCTTCCATGCAGCCCCAGCTTCATGCGAGCTCTGCGGGGAGAGGCTGGGTCACCTGACTCGTCTGAAATTGCAGGGTTTGGAACTAGGGATGGTTGTAAGAATCAGAACTCTAATGCCATCACACATGGACACACATGTGCACACACATGCACACACATGTGCATTCATACACATATGCATACATACACACATCCTTGTTCACTTCTTGGAACAAGATAATTTGGAAACATACACATGCACATACTCAACATGCATGCATGCATACACACATGCACACATGTAGGCATATACACATGTCCATGTGCATACATGAACACATCAATGTACACACAGACACATGTACACAGTGCACCTGGCACACACATTACACATGTGGACATGTGTGCTCACACATATCTGTGTGCTTGCGTGTGAGTGCATGTCCCGGTCCTGGCTGGTTCCATGCTCACGTGTGTGTCCCAGTCCCACTGGTTCTGTGCTCATGTATATGTGTGTCCAGGTCCCAGATCCTTCCATGCTCGCTTGTGAGTGCATGTTCAGGTGCTAGTTGGTTCCATGCTCGCATGTGAGTGTATGTCCAGGTCCTGACTGATTCCATGCTTGCGTGTGGGTGCGTGTCCAGGTGCTAGCTGGTTTCATGCTCGCGTGTGAGTGTGTGTCTAGGTCCTGATTGCCTCCATGCTCGCGTGTGAGTGTGTGTCCAGGTCCTGATTGGCTCCATGCTCGCGTGTGAGTGTGTGTCCAGGTCCTGATTGGCTCCATGCTTGCATGTGAGTACGTGTCCAGGTCCTGACTGGTTTCGTGCTCACGTGTGAGTGTGTGTCCAGGTCCTGGCTAGTCCCATGCTCGCGTGTGAGTGTGTGTCCAGGTCCTGGCTAGTCCCATGCTCACGTGTGAGTGCGTGTCCAGGTCCTGGCTAGTCCCATGCTCGCGTGTGAGTGCGTGTCCAGGTGCTGGCTAGTCCCGTGCTCACGTGTGAGTGCGTGTCCAGGTCCCAGCCAGGAGCCAGGCTGTTACACTTGAACAGCATCAGAACTTGAGGAAGGCTAATTGCTTTTTCACCTCATCCCTCATCCCTCAGCGAGAATTCTCTCTGCTCTCATCGTCTGGGGCTATGGACGGGTGCCACTGGCTCTCCGGGCAATAACTTCGTAAACTCAAGTGTGACCAGGAGCCATGTCTTAATTTGTTTGGGGACACACTAGGACTCATAGCTGCATTTACCCTGCTGTGCATGCTCCTGCCCCAAAACATGCTGGGTGCTAATACATGTTTAAATTGGTGAATTAAAAACAAGCAGTTGTTTTTATTCTGTGCTAGGAAAGGTCTGACCTTCTTTTCATGTACATACAGGGAGCAAAATGGCTAAGCCCCTCCCTCCCTTTCTCTCTCTCTCTCTCTCTCTCTGTCTCTGTCTGTCTGTCTGTTTCTCTCTCTCTCTGTCCTTCTCCCTCTTCTTCTCCCTCTCCCTATCCCTTCCTTGCTCTACCCCCCACCTCTCTGTTGGTCTCTCCTGTTTGGAAGTACTGGGATTTGCACCCAGGGTCTTGTTGACCAGAGGAACAATGTCACACAGGCAAAGCAGGCCCCAACCTCTGGCTTGGATTTGTTCCCTTCTCCTCCCACTGCCGGTGGGATGTAGAGACTCTGGGGCTGTGGAGGGGGTAGAGACCCAGGTGAAGACACGGGGTTCCCAAGCCACAGCACAGAGGCCAACTGGGCCGGCCCTTGGCCTCCACACAAGACAAGTCTGTGTGACGCTATCTCCAAAACAACCTGCAAAAAGCTGAGGCGGAGGCATGGCTCAAGTGGTAGAGCACCAGGCAAGCAGGCAAGCCAAGTGAGCTTGAGGCCATGAGTTCAAACTCCATTATGAGAAGAAAAAGAAAGGAAAAGTAAATTTCTTGTGAGCGGGGTAGCTAGGCAGGTGCTCTGCCACTTGAGCAAAGTCCCCAGGGTTTTATTATTATTATTTTATTATTATTTTTTATTATTTTTCAGGTAGAGTCCCACTTTTTTGCCCAGGCTGGACAAGACACACCCTCCCCCCCCCATACACCATGAGCCAGAGGCCCCACTTGGTGGCCGAAGGGCCCCTGCATCCACAGACTCCTGTCTGCCATTCTGCCATGTCAGGACAGACGGTTTGAGGCCATGGCGGGGGGACAAGTGAGGCAAGAGCAATTTCCTCTTAATTAAAGCACTGGTAATTAACCCACACAACCTTTATCATTTGATATTGTTTCTTAGGGGCTTGATCATGTGAAATGTGTGGTTGGCCGTGGGAAAAATTAAAAAAATTTTTTTTTGTCGAACCGTAAGATAGATCAGAGGGGCTCATGGGGCTCAGAGCTGCAGCTGGAGGTGGAGAAGCTTCTAGAAGGAGGTAGGGTAAGGGGAGCCGGGGAACATGATGCTTTACTTCACAGGGTGCACGGAGTCCCGGCCCTTGGGGAGAGCCTGGCCGGGCTCTGGAAGCTTCTGTGGCATTGCTAATTACTGCTTCTCCTAAAATGCTAAGTGGGGGCTCCAGGCTGCTCTCTGCCCCTTGGTGTCTGGCACAGTGGGAGGGGTGGCCCCCAGATGCCAGGGCAGCTATAGAGGGGAATAGCGTTACAATGATGGTCGTTCCCGTGTGCCTGTGTGGGGCCCTGCTACCCTTGGCCCTTGTGGTGGAGGTGCGCGGCTGCACTCCTGCAATGGTGCCATGGCGAGGCCCCAGTGCTGCTGGCTTAGCTCTACTGTGCGAGCCTGCCCCTAAGTCACACACGTGCTCCCTGGTGTGCCTTGCTCCCCTGTGGTGTGGTGACAACTGGTATAGGGTGGGTGTGGTGGATTTGCAGGGCCCAGGGCACTTGGTTTATACAATGGGGAGGATGAATCCCAGGTCTCTTCACTCCTGCCCCAGCTTCCTCAGCCCTGCCTGCCGGTGCTGGGTCTGAGTCTTGGCAGGGTCTTCGGCTAGAAGCGACACCTCTTGTTCAGCCAGTGGCTGGTGCACTCCGAGCCTCTCCACCATGCAGCACCTCCTGGCATGCCGGGCTGGTCATTGATGATGGCTGCCAACACCTGTTTTTACTTTGTATGAGGATCATGTGGCTAGTGGCAGTCTCCAGGGCTCAGTTCCTGAGCCAAAGCATCAGGCAGGCACCCTGGCTGGGTCTGCATTGCCTTTGAGGTGCCAGGGTCCTCCACTCAAGAGTAGAGATTGGTGAGTACCGTGGATCAGAGTGGCTGCCTGGGTGCCCAAGGACATGCTCAGCGACTGACCCCTTGAGCCTTGCTAACGGCATCAGTGTCTCAGGGGTGGGCACAGTGCCTTGGCCCCTGTCCAGCCTTGAAGCTGGTGTTTATGCCTCAGTGACGTAGTAGAGGTGCTGGTGGCTTTTCCACTGATGTCACACATGGGGTTACACCTGGTCTCGGCATCTTAGGCTTGAAGGCAGCATCAAAGACACAGGGCTGGGCAAAGGCCAACAACTCTGGCCACCCAGAACTGGCTCTGGATCAGAGGGACGGGAATGCAGAGCTGGCACTGGCACTGTGCCCAGAGTTCAAGGCAGCCCAAGTCTGTGTCAGCTTCTTAAAGACCAGGACTCCTCACCTCTGCTGTTCCCAGGGGCAGCCGCGCCCACTTCTCCTGTCCCCGGGTGGCCTATGCCCCATCCCTGCCCAACTTCACCTCAAGCCTCTGCTCTTTCAGTCCTGTTACTCACAGCTCCTTGGTGGGGAAGTTTCTGTGAGATCCTCAGTGGAGAGGTGTTGGGAAGCCAGAGAAGCAGTTTGAAGCAAATTCTTTGGGCAAATTTATCTCCCAGTCACCCAGTCTGGTGGCTGCTGGCAGGCTCCATGCAGCTCCTGAGTGCTTGCTGCCAGCCACTGCTCTCTTTTCAGCTGCATGGAGGATGGGGGACCATCCATCTCCTGTCCAACCCAGCTCTGCCCTCCTAGCCTGCACCTCATCGGAATATGGAGCACAGAAATATGGCTGGCTGAACGGAAAGGCGTAATTATAGAATGTGAGCTGGGGTTGGAAGACTTAGTGAGATAAACAGAGGTGCCTTGTGATTTGAACTCTGGGCCTCGTACCTGCTGAGCAGCTGAACCACTGCTGAGGAACAGCTTCAGCCTTTTGCACACTGGCCATTTTGAGACTGAGTCTTGTTCCTGCCTGGGCACGCACACAGACCGAGAGACGCTCCTACTTTAGGGTTCCTATTGTAACAGAATTTCGATCCTCCTGATCGCATCCTCCCGTGTAGCCAGATGGCAGGCAATCTCACCATGCCTGGCTGTTGGCTGAGAAGGGGTTTTGCATGTATGTCCAGTCTAGCTTTGAATCATGACCCTTATGCTCTCAGCCTCCCATGTAAGTAGGTTTGCAGGTTTGAGCCACAGGTATCTGGCTTTAAACATATTATTAAAATTAATTTTATGTTGCTTTAATTTTTTTTTCTAAAGTGGCCACTGGACAAGTTAAGGTTAAGCATGAGGCTGACCTTGGATTTGTCTGGGGGCAGCACGGAGCAGAGAAGCCCTGCCTCTTCCATGCTTCTCTGATCCTGCCTCATCCAGACCTGCAGTCTACCTGCAGGAGGATCGACATGACCTGTAGCCAATATTTGTGCTGGGATTTGGGGGTGGGGTGGAGCCTTACCCAGGGAGGATGATGGGGGCAGAAACAGCTGGAAAGGAGCACTTCACCCATGTGAGTGCTTGCCACCTCTTCCAGGGCAGGGCAGACAAGGGCCCCTGTTCTTTCAGGATTCCAGGAACTGTGTGAGCCCTTGGTGGGCCCAGCCTCCTTCCAGCGTGGATACAAAGCAGTGCAGGCTGCAGTTTCAGCCTCGCCTATAAATATTTAAATGACAGTTTAGCTTTCAGAGCAAGCACATCAGCAGCCAAGATCAAGCTTTTTGACCTTTTGTCAATTTACTCAGTGAAATATGATTCTGCTGGTCTTCTGTTTTCTAAATATTGTCTATCAGCTCCTCTTTTCCATGGTTGAGATGGCTGCCTTTCCTCTAGATGCAGAACGCAGACCCTGCATTTAGGGTTTGCACTAATTGCAAATGCATAAACGCAAATAGTGACGTTTGCATTCTTGCCCCAGTGCAGGAGCTGGACTCAGATTCTGCCCTCCTGGGTACTTTCAGCACCAGAGCAGCTGGACAGCGCCAGGTCAGCCAGCCTGAGGGTTGATGGGATTTACTGCTGCAGAATTTAGGAGGCCTGGGGCCAGGGCCCTGCCTTCCTCTGCCACTAGACCTCACCAGACCTCACCAGGCTCTTAGCCACTTTGACCTCCTCCTGTGTGTTACAATGCTGTGCACTTGAGCTGGGAAATCTGCAATCAGCTAACTCCATCAGCACCGGGAAGGTGGGGGTGAGAGAGAAAGGGGAATAAACTAGGCACCCAACCTGCATCTCTGCTCCTAAACAAACACAGGTGCACATGGCTCAGCGCCTGCCCTGTTAGTCTGTGTCTGATTTTAAATATTCTCGGCCTGGAAGGATCGAAAGGAAAATAAACAGCAACCTAAAGGGACGCTTTCGCAAAATACACAGAGAAGCCGCTTTGAAGTAACACTGAAGGCTAGAAATTACACCCTTTGAGAAAACTAGCTGGTGAATAAGAGGGAGTCCTAGGTACCATAAAATAAAACTATAATTGGCACTTCCTGCTGTATAAAACCTGAGGCCCAGGTCTGTCTTGGGTGGTCACAGGTGGGCATGGCTGACTTTGCTCAGATGACATGTGCTGTTCCAGTATGTAGCCTCAGACCATTGTTGGTCTGGGAAGTGGACTGTCCTTTCCTCATCTGGTCTTGCCTCCCTCTTCATCTGGTTATGTGTTAGGTCTATGCTCACAGTGTGGGTATGAGGCAATCCCACATACTTTCTGGTTCTTATGAACTGAATTGTGTCCCTCCAAGCAACGCTGAAGTCCTTGTCTCCTGTGCTGGTAAACCTGGCCTTGTTTGGGAGTGAGATGTTGACAGATGTAAGGTTAACTTGAGACCCTTAGACTGAACTAGCACTGCTGGAGAACTCCTTGATCCCTGCCAGCAATTATTGTTTTCTTGATGATTTGAATCGACTGGGATGAGATAGACACTCCTGGGGCTTTATCTTTCCTTTATGCTTAAAGATGTTGAACATTTCTTCATGTGTCTATTAGCCATTTGTATTTCTTCTTGTGAGAACTGTTCAATTGGTGTGTCCATGTATTAATTGGATTATAGTTTTGCTGATTGAGTTCTTTGAATATTCTAAATATGGATCCTTTATTTGTTGCATAGCAGATGAAGGCTTTCTTCCATTCAGTATGCTGTTTCTGTTTTTTTTTTTTTTTTTTTTTGTAATCGTTTCTTTTTACTGTGCAGAAGCTTTTCAAGTTGATGTAGTCTCACTTATCAATCCTAGTTCTTGTTTTCTGGGCACTTAGAGTCCTATTCAGAAAATAATTATGCCGATCTTCCAGTTTTCCCCATGTTTCCTGTGTTTCAAAGTTTCAAGTATTATATTAAGATCTGTAATCCATTTGCAGTTTTTTTTTTGTACAAGGTGAGGGATGGAGTCTATTCTATATCAAAGCAGCATAATGAAAGCCACCAAATGCTGTTTGAAGAAGGGGAATGGGGAGAGAAAGTGGGAATATTCCTATTTCTTTGAATTCATCCAAGCTGCAGTGTGTTCCTGTGAGGAAATACTACATTAACTCCTCCCCAGCTGCAAATGGATACCAACTCAAAGATGAAATAATTAATAACTGAGACTTTCTCTTGCTTACTGAATGGCGTAGAGGGAGGGTCTTCAGATGCTTAGAGCAAGGCTGCCTTCCCGGACATGCCCTCTCCTGGAAAGTGCAGCTTGCTGCTGCTGGTGGCCTGGGGCACGTGCCAGCAGCCCTCAGACCTGGTGGCCATGTGACTCGTTCCAGCTAGTGGGAGAAGAGGCTTGATGGGTGTGGAGAAGGTGCAGCTTCTTCTTAGCCCACTGAAGGTGGATGAGGACAATGGGCCTGGCTTTACAGAGGGCACAGCCAGTGCCTACCATCACAGAGGGGCGGGGCTGGTGTGACCTCACAGAGTGGCAGGGCCTTGTGTAACATTACAGAGGGGCAGGGCCTGTGCCTGTCATCACAGAGGGAGGAGACTGTGTCTACTGTCACAGAGAAGACTGTCATCACAGAGAGGGGAGACTGTCTACCATCACAGAGAAGACAGTCATCACAGAGGGAGAAGACTGTCAGTCATCACAGAGGGAGGAGACTGTCTCATCACAGAGGGGTGGGTCTGTGTGTTACCATAGAGGGGTAGGGCTGTGTCTCCCATCACAGAGGGAGACTGTGTGGCATACAGAGGGGTGGGGCCTGTGTCTGCCATCACAGAGGGAGGAGATTATTTACCATCACAGAGGGGCATGGCCTGTGTCTGCCATCACAGAGGGAGGAGACTGTGGTATACAGAAGGGTGGGGCCTGTGTCTGCCATCACAGAAGGAAGAGATTGTGTGTGGCATGCAGAGGGGCGGGGCCTGTGTCTGACATCACAGAGGGACAGAGCCTAGATCCAGTTGACTCACAGAGGGGAGGAGCGTTGCAGCCATCAGGAGCTTTGTATTGACCTGTGTAAGGAAGAAATAAATTCATATTGTGGAGCACCCCAGATGTCTGTGCCATACTTAAGATGCAGTGTGTCTCTGTACTGAGACACTGACTGTACACCTGTGTGGGACTTCAGTTCTTCACTCTCTGGAGCTTTCTAGCCACTGTGGAGGGCCCCACTGGAGGAAGTTCATGCTACTCTGTAACTGATATTAAAAGTGAAGTCTATCCAGGCCAGACCTGGTGGTGCAAGTCTGTAATCTAAGCTACTAGGGCTGGGTTGGGGGACAGGAGGACTGAGGTTCAAGCCAGCCCTGGCAAGAAGTGAATAAGAATCCTGAGTCTACCCTCTCAACTAACAAGTTGGGCATGGTGGCCCATGTCTGTCATCTGAGCTGCGCAGGAGACATAGATAGGAGAATTGCCAATTGAAGTTGGCCTAGGCCAAAGTACAAGACCCTATCTGGAAACAAACTATAAGCAAAAGGGTATTGTATGGCTCAAGTAGTAAAGTGCCAAGTGTGAAGCTCTGAGTTCAACACACACATCACACACACATACACACACACACAC
Organism: Perognathus longimembris pacificus; assembly: GCF_023159225.1. Taxonomy (NCBI): domain Eukaryota; kingdom Metazoa; phylum Chordata; class Mammalia; order Rodentia; family Heteromyidae; genus Perognathus; species Perognathus longimembris. Next base: position 89,910,853 of record NC_063163.1, on the reverse strand, counting down.
ACACACACACACACACACATGCTTGGTATCTAGGGTCAAGGAATATTTAAGTTATAATGCAGTGGAAATTGCCATATGTGCTACATCTTTAAAATCATGGTAATTTAGTTTTTACTTGATTAATAGAGTAATATATGTTCATTATAGAAATTCTTTGAAAGAAAAAAGCTTAAAAGCATTTAAGTCACCCATAAACCTGTCCCACCAAGGTTTTGACATAAAATGTCATGGTTATAGCTCAACTCTTACTTTGCTAGAGCACTTAGAAAACATATCTAAGACTGGTTGTAATTGGGAAAGAATCATTTTCTTAGTGGTACTAGAGTTTGAATTCAGGGCTTCAAACTTGGTAGGCAGGCACTCTACCACTTGAGCCATGCCTTTAGCTTCTATTTTCTTCTTTATGCTAATTAATTGTCCCTTTGAAACAGTGACTATATTCTGTGTATCATTCTAAAAGATAAATTAATTGTACCAATTATTTTCCCTTAAATAATTTTTTTTGCCAGTCCTGGAGCTTGAACTCAGGGCCTGAGCACTGTCCCTGGCTTCTTTTTGCTCAAGGCTAGCAACTCTACCACTCGAGCCACAGCGCCATTTCTGGCTTTTTCTGTTTATGTGGTGCTGAGGAATCAAACCCAAGGCTTTATGTATGCAAGGCAAGCACTCTACCACTAGGCCATATTCCCAGCCTCCTTAAGTAAAAACTTTACAAGCAGGACTTCTAGGTCAAGAAACACTGAAGGCATTTGGTAAGAAGCCAGTGGCCCAGCTGAGTCTTGGATGCCTTGGTAACAGTGAGAACCTAGGGTATTGCCTGCCCTAGGGTGTCAAGTGGTACACAGCCTGCTCTGCCATCATCATTGGTTATAATTGGAGGGGTCAAGTGGTGCTTAGTGGCCCCAGGTCTCAGGACTGTGCAGCTCTGCCTCACCCCCCTCTCTAGCCTTGCTCTGGGATTGGCACAATTCATGACTTGTTCCTGCGCTCAGAGCTCAGGTAACCCCTGGAGCTAATGAGGGGTCTTGGGGTGATGAGAGGAATGTGGAGAGCAGGAGGCAGCAAGCACAACGGCATAGCAAGCAACAAGCAAATCCTCCAGAGCAGGCTGAGGAGTCCTGGTGTCCGGATCCCCTGCAGGGACTGCTGGTAGCAGCAGGTCAGCTGGGGTGTTGGGTAATCACTCAACTGGACGGGGTGCAAGAAACCCTCACCTCCTGTTGTCTGGGGACTGTGTGGTCACTGCTGGGTGCTGGTATGAGAATGACAGGGGACGCGTGTGTCACACGGTACAGGGCTCCTGGTGACTTCTCCTGCTCCCTGTTTGGGTACATTTTCTTTGTAATAACCTCAGAAGTTTTATTGTATTTGCAACTTTAATATTTCCAATGACTATTTTAGTAGAATTAGAAATTTCTCTTACACTCAAGAGATTGATTTTTCTTTTAAAAAAAAATGTTGGCAGTGAAAACCAGATACGATGGCCCCTCGTGTAATCCCAGCACTGGGGACGCTGAGGCAGGAGGACTGAGTTCAGTGCTGGCCTGGGCTACATAGTAAGTCACAGGCCAGCCTGGTATGTGATTGTGAAGCAAGACTGTTTCAAGAGCAGAGACAGCAAACAGGTAGAAACATTCTTTCCCAAGGCCAGGGCCTGTTCTCCACAGTGGGTGTTCATCATCATCTTACTGACTGGGCTGCTCATTACAAGGCAGAGCGGAAGCCCACGTCTAGACGGCCCGCATTCAAGTCCTGACATGTCTTCTGAGCTGTGGGAACCATGAGTGGCCATATGTCAGCACCTCAGTTTCTTCCTGTGCCTCACACACACAGGGCCATCTCATGGGGTCTGTATGGGACTCAACCTGACATCTGACCAGGTGCTCAGGACAGAGTGTTTAGTTCTCAGAATGTGGTGCTCAGGATAGAATGCTTAGTCCTCAGAGTATGGTGCTCAGGGCAGAGTACTTAGTTCTCAGAATGTGGTGCTCAAGACAGAATGCTTAGTCCTCAGAACATGGCACTTGGGACAGAATGATTAGTCCTCAGAGAATGGTGCTCAGGACAGAGGGCTTAGTCTTCAAAACATGGCACTCAGGGCAGAGGATTGCTCAGTCCTCAGAATGTGTAAGAACGGTCACCCCTACCTGTGTTCACAACTCACATTCAGAAAACCAAACCCTAAAACATTCCTCTGGGAAGTCAGTGCTCCGTGCTCAATTTCAGTTTGGAGACGGGGCAGCCGGGCTGACAAGCCTTGTCTATGCTAGAAGGTTCCAGGGCTGGTAGCAGGAGTAAAATTGATTTTCACATGAGAAGATTAAGCTGTGAAACTGCTCGTGAGCAGTGAAGGTGTTTAATTAAGGCAAGGTGCTGCCCTGGCAGCTGAAGCATTGCTGGACTGTGCCCTCCTGCTCTCAGAGCTCTTCGAACGATGGTGGCCATTCCAGAGTCCTTGTTATCGCCACTGGTGGCAAAATGCAAGGACCCAGTGAGGAGTGGCTGCATGTGGGGTTGCAGGATGTGAGGAGGCTTCTGTGACCCCAGCTGGAGGGCACATTGCAGATTTTCCAGAACCACGAGAGGTGGTGCCCTGGACGCTGCCGTGTGAGGGGGTGTGAGAGGCAGTGAGGAGCCTCACACCCGGGCACACACACCAGCCAGGTCAGACCATGGGGTCCAAGCTCTGCATCGCTGGAGTATGGCATAACTGACTTTTTCCTGGGAGAGATTCTATGTGCTTTTCATTGTCACTTGTTCAATCACTACCTGCCATTCACAGCCAAGTAGAAGCACAAGAAACAGTCTTCCATTCACCCATGGTCTTTGGGTTCCTCCCAGGAGCCAAGCTGGGTGCCCTCTGGGTCTGGGGTCAGACAATGAATGCTGCGGGCCTTGCTTCAAGGACCCTGGCCTGGGTGGGTGGGAGCAGAGCCACGCCCAGCATGGCACAGGCAGAGGGACCTGGCCAGAGGGCTCACACACTTGTGGTCTCATTGTAGGAACTCAGCCTTCATGCTCTTGAAGGAAAAGTGGGAACTGTGCTCAGACCTGCCTCTCCATCTGGCTTTCTCCTTTCTTCTTTGTATCTTTCCAGAGTGGGCTTCCTGTGACCCTCACTTTAATGGGGGCTCCTTGAGCTCACTGGGGTGTGGGAAACATACATCTGAAGCAGGCTTTCTCCAGGTGAGGTGTTCTTCTCTGAGGCCTTTCAGTCAGTCAACAAATGATGGGGTGTTGGTGACCTTCTGAGCAATTTTCTGGGTGGTGGGGGACACAGTGAACAGCCAGGCCCACAATGACTGCTTGCAGAGCCATGATGCTCTCAAGGGGAAACTGAGGATAAGTATTTGCAATGAAGATGGAGAGTTATTGTGTAGTCCTGACCCTGTGGAGAGGGGTGTGTGCCCATCTAGCTTCTAACCCTGACCCTCAGGATCCTGGGCAGCTGTGTTCCTGGGCAGGCATTTATCCAGCCAGCAGGACTCTTTAATGGACATTGCCACTAGCTTTTCCAGCACCCAGAGACACCATGGCTATTGAAAAGAGAAAATGATTTGTTGACAAGTGGAAAAAGCTAACTTTGAAGAGAAGTAGGGTCTCTTCTGATTGGATGCTGAGACTGGATGCTAGATTACTGGAGCCAACAAATTCTGGAGGGTGGTGCATGGTTCATGGCCAGAAATGTGTGGTCTGTGGTCAGAGATGTGTGGTCTGTGGTGATATATGTGGTCTGTGGTGAGATGTGTGGTCTGTGGTAAGGTGTGTGGTCTATGGTGATGAGCGTAGTCTGTGGTGAGGTGCATGGTCTATGGGGAGATGTGTGGTCTGTGCTGAGATGCGTGGTCTATGGTGAGATGCATGGTCTATGGTGAGGTGCATGGTCTGTGGTGAGATGCGTGGTCTATGGTGAGATGGGGGGTAAGATGCATGGTCTATGGTGAGGTGCGTGGTCTATGGGGAGATGTGTGGTCTGTGGTTAGGTCTGTGGCCAGGGTTGTGTGGTTTGTGGTGAGGCACGTTCATGTTCAGAGACATTGGGAAGATCAGTCACCTCTGAGAGGTCACCACCACCCCAGGTGTTGTTAGGCCGGCAGGAGATATGCCCTTGAACCCTGACATGAGTTCCTTCCCCTGTCACCTTCGCGCCCCCAAACATTTCACAACCCTCCAGAGGTGTGTGGCCTCCTTCGAGAGGGTAGGGCCCAGTCTCGGGCCCTGTCCTGTCTCTCAGCAGGACTGTGGGGTGGGCATATTCACAGGGGGAATGAGAGAGGGGAGGGCGTGCCTTGTGGACCTGCTCATTACCATGCACATGTGTTCCCAGTGGCTGTGAGCCCTGTGCTTCCTTCCTGCCTGCCTGACTCCTTGTGACTGGCAGCCCCGTGTGCAGATTGAATTACCATCTACTCAGCTGACACAGAGCCATTCCTGGCCACTGGGCGGTCCATGAATAAGTAATCAGCCTCCAGACCCACACGGAGTGCACCGCACAGCGCCGAGCGCACAGCTGAGGCGGAGAGGCTGGGAGGCAGCTGCCGGGACTGGGGGCCAGCGCATAGGCTGGAGCCACAGGAAGCCACAGGCCGCCTCACGTAAGTGTGTCTTGGGAGGGAATTGATGGACTGGCTTCTGAGCTCTGACTTGGTCCCTTTGCCTGCTGTGAGCTCTGGTCCTCTGAGCAGGGAGGTAACGTGCTCCCGACTGGGGCACTTGTCTCTGTGGTCCCTTACACCCCTGCTACTGCCTGGTGTGGTTTAGTTCCAGACCTCTCCCTGGGCCCAAGTTGGACTGGGAAGGAGCCGGTGCCCTGGGGTGGCTGTGAGAAGGTCTCCCACAGTACGATGCAGACTAGCAGGGTGGTCCCTGGGCCTGGCCTGTGGCGGGCTGTGGGTCCCGTGTTGCCTGGTCTGGACTGCTCCATGGAAACCACATTCTGTGTGAAGCTGAGCCTGGCCTTGCTTGTCTGAGCATCTTGGTGTTAAAAGCAGCATTGACTCAAAAGTTAGGGTGTCCTGAGGAGGAAAAACTTTTCCGGTTCTTGTTCCCTTTCGGGGCAGTATTTATTTAATTTCAATCTTGAATCCAGCTGAGGAGAGCAGGTCTAACATGGTGGGGTCTGCAGATGGTGGAGAGAATGAGATGAGGGGGCGACCGCAGCCTTGTTAGTGTGTAGAAGCATGAAGAAGTTTCCGCCGGCCGACCCCTGGGTACTCCTTCACTTATGTGTCCTGAGACCCTCAGCTGAGGTGCCGGGGCACCTGTGGGCTTGTGGCAGAGGCCGCGTGCGGTGCTACAATGTCATGTGTGTGGGGCAAAGCAGGTGGCCCAGCCTTCAATGGCAGCAGTAAAATGCACATCCTTGAGCCATTGCTTTCCTCCCTCCCCCCTGCTTTCACAGGGCTGTTAATTAAAGCAGTGCATGAAGCGACACTAGAGCTCTATAGTCAATTTTGCTGGCATCATCCCGGTTGGCTGTACACAGTCTCTCCAGGGCGTTATCGGCTGGACCACTTTTGAATTAATAATGATCAGACTTCACATGAAACCATAGAGAGTAGTTTTTCATGCTTGATAATCATTAACCAGCTCTCCGGTCAGCCAGGAAGATGAGGGAAAAGAAGCAAAGCAACCAAGGCCAGCCAGAGTCACAGAACACCTCCAGAAATGGGATTGGCTGTCCCATTTCATGCTTTTAGGGTATTTTTTGTTTTCTTCTCTTTTGTAGAGTGGGGAACAATCCACACAACTCGCAGGTGATCATGGCCGCCTGTCATCTTGTTTTTCTTCCATTCTGAATGGTTTCCCGGAGGAAACACAATTCCTTGACGAGCAATGCAGGGTGTGCGTGGACTGGGGTGTTTTGCGTGGGAAGCAGGGAGATACCGCACATGCTGTAAGCCGGTTTACCTGGTGTCAGGGTTCTACTCAATGCCTGAGCCTGGAGCTCTGTGTCTAGACTGTTTGGTGCTGTGCTGTGTGCAGACCTTTCTGTGATCCCCCCCCCCCCCCCACACACACTGGTTACTGCAGTTGCTCCCATGATGCAGTGGGAGGGCCCGTGGTCATTGTGTGATATATAGATCTAAACAATCTTGATATGTACCTGGCTTATTTCCTGTAGGCCAGGGAAAAGATGTATCATGGAGCTAGTATAATAGCGTCCTATTTTCTTTGAGATGAGACTCATCTGAAGACTCCGGCAAGCTCCCAAAGCCAGCACAAACACAACTTCTTTTGTGCCCTAACAATATTTTTGCAATTTGAAAGTGCATTTTTCTTAATGTGTGAAGATATATAGTAAAAGTCAGACATATTTCCCATTTTCCTCTTTCCTGAAGTTCCTCGGCCCGCTTGTAGTGACTACTTCTCTGGTGGGTGGACTTAACAAAAATAAAACTGCACATCGTTCTTACAGATGTTCAGAAGTCAAAGCTAGCACTTTCCGTTACAGTAGAGGAGTGTCCCCACTGAGGGGCAGGCGTGCCTGCCAGGCGCTTTGTCTTGGTGGCAGGTAGGTTAGATTGTCACCACTCAGGTGAGAAGGGAGGCCAGCGGCCTCTGTGCCAGGAGCAGAGACGTTGGGAGACCTGACAGAGCATGGGATGGCTCCTCCAAAGCTGCCTGGCTCTGTGTCCAAGTGCTGAGCTGAAGACGCCCAGCAGTAGCAGCAGCAGCAGCAGCAGCAGCAGCAGCAGCAGCAGCAGCAGCAGCGTTTGCTGTGTCCCCACAGGCAGCCATGCCTCTTCCTAGCCTTTATGTGTGCGGACAGCTTGTTTAGGCACAGAGTCTTTACCTGAAAGCAGCACTCAGGTTATGGTGGCTGCAAAATCACCACTGAGAAAGCTGGTGGTCTCCATTGTTCTGTGTTTTTTTTTTTGTTGTTGTTCAAATTCCACATCTGCTTTTAATTCTTTCCAGAAGTGTTTCAGATCTTCCCACTGTAACTGCCTTTTCCAGTCTCGAACTGCTCTTTGATGCAGGCTTTTTTCATCATCTGAAGAGCATTCAGGAGACTTTCATCTGGAAAACGTTATTGTTTTACTGATACTTTTGTACTCTGCCTCTTCTCTTTGTGGAAATCCCCATGCAGAAGTCAGACCTGGACTGATCTTTAAGGTCTTTAAAAAGTAGGAGATATTCTTAATGTTACTTTCTAAACCCTCCATTTAAAATTTCATTTAGCAAGTATCTTTCTAATTTGCAAGAGTTCATGTCTTTTGTAGCATTGTGTCCTTGGTTTTCTGATTTATTTTTAGGATACCTGTTAGCTTAAAAAGGTTTATCTGGATGACTTTGATGACCTGTCTCTTCTGTGTTTTATTTCTGTCTTTGACATGAATCCTCTCTCTCAGAGGTCTGGTTTTGAATGCACTGAGGACTCCTTGCATGGTTGTTTGGTGCTGGGGTGCTATCTCAGCAGCCTGGTTGATTGGGCTCAGCATTTTGTCGCAGACATTCATGGTGCCAGGATCTTTCTGGTCTCCTGCCTGGGTCATGTCCAGTCGCCTGGTGAGTGCGTTGGGCAGTGGTGTCTGTGGGCAGGCGCTGTAGCTTCTGTGTCAGGCGTGGCTGTCGCAGTTGCAGCCTCAGCTCCACTAAGCATGTCCGAGTTTCATTCTCCTGTCTCTCATTCCTTGCACGTTGCTCTAGGTCTAACTCGAGTTAAGATGAGGCACAAGTGTCCTGAGCTGCCTGCTGCACTGAGTCCAGAAGGATTTGATTTGATTTGTTTTTTCTTTTTGATTTGGGAAGGGGAGGCCTATGAAACCACTGGCGATGCGGGCGGCGAGTAGCTCTTAGCCAGTGCCTGCATCCTAGCTGAGTTCTAGGATGGAGCCCTGTTGTTGTTCCTCCCACCTGTGCTCCTCACCTCCGACCCAGGACCCAGACAGCTTTGGGATGAAACAGGGAGAAGCTCCGTTTGTCATGTTATTTTGTCATTCTAGAGAAGTAAAAGCAAACAAAACAACACTCTTATTAGCAAAATAAAGGTCAGAAGAACAGCCTGGGGTGTTGAGATGGTTTGTGCTGAGCTGACAGTCAGCCACAGGAACTCTGGCTGGATGAGAACTCCCTTGGGGTTGGCAGTGTGTAGCATGCTTGCTGGTGTATGGATTTTTGTGAATTACTTGACCTGAGGAAACGCTTTCCATGACAACAGGGTGCAGGACACATTTTGATCATTAGGGACTGTGCTGCGCCTGCCCTGCGCTGGCCTCTGCCCCAGTCCCACCCTGGCTGCCATAACCCAGCCCGGATGATCGGCTCTGAGTGCCTTTCCCTTGGCTGCACCTGGAGACAGACTCACATAACCACGAGAACCGTGTGTGTGAGGTGTGGGGCTCTCACTGTTCAACTCCAGTGGTGGGTGCTCAGACATGGCTGGCCATGGTACCATGGCCATGGCATCCTTGTTGAACTGAGCTTCTGTCTCAGGCACAGAGAGAAGGTGAAGAGGCTGAGCTTCATGGCCCCTATGAGTGACAGGTAGCCACTTGTGCTCTCTCCGGTTCAGAAATGTTTCGCCACCCTTGAGGTCTGCAGGAGCTGAAAGCCAATCTGATCAGCCTGGCCTTTGAAGCCCCCCCCCCCCCCCCGACACACACCCTGAGACCAGGAGCCCGGCCATGGGTGCTGAGTTCTGCTGTCCCTTCCCAGTCCCCTTGCTGGTGTCAGCCCATGGCTGTGTCCACTTGTTCATCCTCTGATGATCCACTCAAGACATGCTCACTTGCCAACTCTGTATGTGGTAGCTGGGAGGGTGGGGTGGTGAGCCAAGTCAATGTGGCCAGAACTGAGACAGGGTAGTGGGGTGACCAGGGAAGTCCCCGAGGTTCAGAGCTTACCCATGAACAGCAGGGCTGCCAGGGAGACACACACAGGGCTCTCAGATCTCACATGGTGTGTCAGGAGGCCCACTGGGAGTCCCAAGACCACTGATAGTCAGTAGCCACAGGTTGCTGGTTAGAAGAGAGACATGATCAAATTCACCTTCTGCTAAGATGGCCCTAGGTTTGTGTGGAGATAGCAGGGGATACCAGAAGGGGAACCGGTGGCCATTGTGCGGTCCTGGTTGCCGTGGCTAGCACCAGGATGTGAGGGGCACAAAGGGCATCACAGAGGGGATCCTGCCTGCATCTCGGTGTAGCCGCAGGGCAGCAGGGGGTGACAGATAAGCCTTGGCACTGAGGGTGCAGGAGCAGGTGGAGGAGGCCAGGCCCCTTGGGTTTGGCTTGATGTCTCTCTCACACACACGCCTCTGCATGACCTAAACAGTGGCAGTGCATACCCCGAGACACAGAGGGCAGAGGGCAGTGCTAAGGAGAATGGCTTCCTCTTGCTGCCAGTGTTTTTCACCATGCAAATGGCCATCCAGACATTGGTTGCTAGGGTTCTGTCTGCTTTCTGATCCTGGTACAGAAGAGAGCCGGCTGGCATCCAGTAATGAGCTTTCCACAGAAACCAACAGTTCTGAGCTTTAAAGTCATCCATGCGGCCGTGGTGCTGGGGGACAATTGAAGAGGTATGACGTTGACGGACTCAGGGGAGGGAGAGGACAGTAATGATGATGATGGTGAGGGTGATGATTCTGATGCTAATGATGGTGATGGTGGTGATGCTGTTAATGAAGATGGTAGTGATGGTAGTGGTGATGGTGATGAAGATGATGGTGGTGGTGATGATGGTGATGGTGATGGTGGCAATGGAGGAAAGCCCCATGGTTTATGTTCCATACACATGAGTTTGCATCCTCCATCCTCATCCTGTTTCTGGTCTCCTAGGAAGGAGCGGAGAGTCTCTGTAAAGCTGTCAGGAGTCTCAGAGGCAGGACTGGCACTTGGTGACCATCTGTCCTCCATGGTGAGAGCTCGAATTGTTGACTGAGGCACAGCTGCACTCCTGGAGGTAGAGATAGGAGGCTCTTAGGAACTCTGGGAGGTTCTAGAAGTCCCCAGCTCTCATCAGTATCCACTAGGAAATCAAATTCATGGGTAGATGTTGTTTGTAACTAGCAGCTGTTTATCTGCAGACTCTCAGCTCCGGATCACGCCAGCAGGCGCCCCTGAAAGGCAAGGAGGGTGAGGCGGGTGAGGCGGGCGAGGTAAGGAGGTGCGCCCACCCCGTCAAGCTTTCCTCCAGGGCCTCTGTCTGCCCACAGTCAGTCTCTTCTCTTAGAGCCTGCCAGTGGATCTTGGGGGCTTTTTGCTTCTGTGACATTTCTTTTTTTTTTGCCAGTCTTGGGGCTTGGACTCAGGGCCTGAGCACTGTCGCTGGCTTCTTTTTGCTCAAGGCTAGCACTCTGCCACTTGGGCCAGAGCGCCACTTCTGGCCATTTTCTGTATATGTGGTGCTGGGGAATTGAACCCAGGGCCTCATGTATACAAGTCAAGCACTCTTGCCACTAGGCCATATCCCCAGCCCCTTTTGTGACATTTCCTTTTTTTTTTGGTCAGTCCTGGGCCTTGGACTCAGGGCCTGAGCCCTCTCCCTGGCCTCTTCCTGCTCAAGGCTAGCACTCTGCCACCTGAGCCACAGCGCCCCTTCTGGCTGTTTTCCATATATGTGGTGCTGGGGAATTGAACCGAGAGCTTCATGTGTAGGAGGCAAGCGCTCTTGCCACTAGGCCATATTCCCAGCCCATATAATATGTTTTTTTTTTGTTTGTTTTTTTTGGCCAGACCTGGGGCTTGGACTCAGGGCCTGAGCACTGTCCCTGGCTTCTTTTTGCTCAAGGCTAGCACTCTGCCACTTGAGCCACAGTGCCACTTCTGGCCGTTTTCTATATATGTGGTGCTGGGGAATCGAACCCAGGGCTTCATGTATACAAGGCAAGCGCTCTTGCCACTAGGCCACATTCCCAGCCCTTGTGACATTTCTAAGTGTTGGTTGTTTGGGGATTGAAAGCTGCAGGGTGAAGTGACACCCACTCGTGCAAATCTTGCCTGTATTTGGGATGGACTGGTTATTTCTTTTATGTGTCTATGTGATAGATTGCTGACTGCTTGGAATTGCACACACACCATTAAGTATTGCATTTAAATTTAGCTCTTGCTCTCAGTTGGGAAGGGGAGGACTGTTTGAATTATTTCGCCACAAGGGAAAGCAATTAGAAGCCAGATCCTAGGGATGGAACCGGGGGCGCAGCTAGCAAACCGGAGGGGATCCGCCAACCTGGAGGCACACCTCATGATCACTCGGCTTTGAGCTCTCTCAGAGCAGTGTTCTGTGTATAAATCTGAGGTGACTGTAAGTCAATTCCATTGTAGACTTGCCTTCAGGCAGGGGTCAGCCTCCCAGTGGGTTAACACAACATTAAACCATTTGTTCACAGACAGGAGCTGGGCCAGCCTGTCTTCAGCAGCCCTGTCAGAGGCTGACTGTGAGAACAGCTTCACATCTCCGTGCCTCATCAAGCATCAGGGGCAACAAGTGCTCACTGAACAGAGCACCAGAGGAACACAGGGTGCCAGGTGCCCATTCTCCAGCACCTGCCTGTGTAAACACATGGGTGTGTCTTGTCCCTCGGGCCAGGGGGCCACATTTATGCATACCAGGCCCTCAGGTACAAAGCCAGCTGTCACAGTGAAGGACTCAATGTGCATGTAGTTGGGACACTAGGTCATGGTGACTCGTTCACACCGGTGACAGGGCTTTATATAAAGAAGCATGCTTGTGTGTGTGCATGGGTGTGTGCTTACACTTGGTGACTGTTAGCTGGCCATTTCCCTAGTTGTGCGTGATGACTGTGTGTGCATGAGTGTGTGTTCCTGTCATGAACTTTTATTCACATTTAATTCTTTGGAATGTGTGTGAATGTGCAGATATTTATGTAAGCATTGAAATGTGTAGGAACATGGGATGAAAGAGGGAGTCGATGTGTGTGTCTGTGGGATGTGGGGTGTGCACATGTGTGTGCACGTGTGTGTATGTGTGTTGTTTTCTAAATTCAGCAGCACTTTGTAGAATGACTTTGGCCTGTAGCAGCTGCAGAGGATTTGTTTTGCCTCTCAACTTTGTACCCTCCAGGTCTGTGTATGTGTGTGTGTGTGTGTGTGTGTGTGTATGTGCGTGTGCATGAGTGCACAGTGCAGCCACCTGGCTTTGCATATTACAGATGCTCTGTCCTGGGCACGTTCTACACACCAGGACCCCTCAGTCCTGCCTAGCCAGCAGGCCCGGCAGCATGGTGTATCTCCCAGATGTTGTTGAGATGAGGATTTCTATTCCAGCAGGAAATGTCTCCCCATATCTCAGAACCTTGCTCCCTACCATCTGTCACCTGGTCCTCCTGGCAGATAAGGGATATCGTATCCACTGTCCTGGTGTGGCATACAAGAAGTGTCCACCCAGTGCCATTGGCTCCGTGAACAGAGATTGTGTTCAAGCAGTGAGTGGGGAGAAGTGGAGGGCGGGGGGGGAGGAGAGCACACTGAACCCTTCATTAACCTCACTGAGGTTGAGGTGTCTCTGTGGAATTACCATCAGCCCTGGGAGACATTGTTTAGGTCCACCCACCAAACCAACATTTCCAGTGTGTTCTACAGGTAAGAAAAGAGACAAAGGAAGTTGGCGATGCCTGGTTACAGCGGTGGTTTTATGGAGAAAAGGCAGCAATAGGATGTATAATAGGATTGTCACAGACACCCGAAACATGAGGCCAGTGTTCCTACAGACACTGTGATGCATTCACGATAAAGCTTCACTTGTGAGACACAGACGAGTGCATGGTCCTGGATTCAATCCTTGCCACCAAAATAAATCAATGAAATAGGCACTGAAATAAATCAATAGAAAAAGCACAGCAAGAGATTAAGAGCACCAACAAAACAGATCTACTAACAATCTGCTTCCATATAGTGTTTAAAACATGTTGCTGGACTGGTGCTCTACCACTTGAGGTACACCTCCACTTCTGGCTTTTTGCCAGTTAAGTGGAGATAAAGAGTCTCATGGGTCTGTTAGCTTCAGCTGTCTTTGAACCACCATCCTGGTTTAATATAGTAGGAAATTAATACCAAGTTCCTGCATGCAGCAAGGATTCTTGACTGACTTGTGGAAGGGAAGTTTCTAGAAAGAACCAATGGGCAGGAGGCAGAAGCCTTGACCAGGGTCCTGGGGATGAATTCGCTCGGAGGCCCATCTTGTCTCTGACTTCCTGCACTCAGGACACCGGCTCAAGCCACCATATGTTTAACTGGCTGGCCTTGGGTCTAGTACGACCTTGTGCTGGTGGAGGGCACTGACCACAGGACCCTGCCACATCCAGGCCACGACCAGGCTCTTCTGGGCTGGAGGGGCTAGTCTGCCTCTGACGACATCACCCAGGAGCCACTTTTCCAAATGGATCACAACCTTGGTGAGCAGATGTCTGGGAGATACGCCACGCTGCCAGGCCTGCTGGCTAGGCAGGACTGAGGGGTTCTGGTGGGTAGACCGTGCACAGGACAGAGTGTACCCAGGAGCCACCTCTTCATGGTCACCTCCCAGGCTGATTTCCACCTCCAGGTGTTGACAACCTGCTGTCCAGCCAGGCCCATGGCCAATTAGTAACCAGGCAACAGAGGCATCTGAGTCTGCTGCTGTCCATCCACAAAGGGCGACTCAGAAACAAAGGGCTTCGTACCAGGAAAGAGATTGATCAGAGAACATCACCCTGGAAACAGCTTAATTTTTAACCCCAGGGCACGGAACCTTCTGTTCCCTTCCTTGGGCCCAGGGTACCTGGGACTTGGTTACTATGGGGAGCAAGAAGAGCTATGTAGGGTCCTGGATACCCTGAAATGGAGCTGGGGACTTTCAGGTTTCCCAGCTGGCCTTCTGGGGGCAGTCGGCACTGACCTAAGCAGTGGAGAGCAGTGATTAAGAGCAGTGATTGCAGTCCTGGCAGGGTGAGGGGGTGCGCATGCAAAGACCTCCAGCACTCAAGCCATCGCCTCCAATCCTGGCACTCTGTACCCTTTGCTGGGCTCAGTGACCCAGTGAAGCTGCCATGGTCCTCGCCCCTGCCCTGGGCAGTGCCTGCGCAGCCCTAGCCCTTGTGTCTAGAGAGACGTGCCTCAATGCTGCAAAGGCTCAGGCTGTGGAATGAATGGATGACTGAGTGAATAAAGGGATGAATGTGTACCATAGTAGTGGAGCATGGTTTTCTTTCTAGTTCTGTCTCTCTGATGTCATTAATTCAAAGGTAGCTTGCTATAAACTAAGTTGTATTCTTTCAATATAGAAGTCAATAAGAAAGCTATTACCTCTGGCTATTAGATGAAAACTCATCTTCACTGAAGGATGGTGCCTAAATTCCTCCCTCCCTCCCTTCCTTTTTCCTTCCTTTCTTCCTTCTCTCCTTCCCTCCCTCCTTTCTTTCCCTCCTTCCCTCCTTTCCCTCTTTCCCCTCTAGATGGATGTGTACAGTTAGATATAAAAACTTCCTGTCTTCATTCTTTTCATATGAAAAGGCTTCCATTTGCTTTACGTTGCTGGAATCTTGACTTCATGGTGATTTCTATCAGAGGTGTGAGCCTACTTTTCTCTCAAGGCCTTTGAAGAGACTTCTGTGTTGCATGTGTGGCAGGAAGCCACCAGCCTTCACAAAGCAGTCTCAGTGTGGTGGACAACAGCGTGGATCGTCGCTGAGCTCTCTGTAGTGGACAAACGGGGCAGGGGAGGGGGACAGCCAGGCTGTGAGGGGTGGAGGGGAGGGGAGGGGATGGGAGGGCAGCCAGGCTGTGAGGGGAGGGGAGGGGACATGGCCCACCCCATGCTCCCTGCCTGTGGCATAGCTCTCCGACAGGGAGGGAGGTGCGGTGGCCTGATCTTTAATAAGGAAAGCCAGCAGCACCCCCCTTGCTTTGGGGCTCCTTGAACCAGAGGCCAGGGTGGAGTGAGGTGAAGACCCCCCCACCCCCAGTACATTCTGCTTTTATACATTTTTAAAAAGGGCAATTAGCAAGCATGACATTTTCATCTGACTTTCTCAGGAAGGACCATGTTAAATAAGACAGAATATAAATGAGGGATGCTGGGGGATGCAGGCCTAAGAGACAAATGTTTTGCTTTTTGTTGTTGTTGTTGTTTTGTTTTTTTGGCACAGGGCATTACTAGGTGGCCCAGGCTGGCCTGAAGCTTCTGATCCTCCAGGCCTTGCCATCACACTGGCCCACCATGGCTGCAGAATGTTTGTTGGTAGTTATGACTGACGGGTTGCTAGCCCTGGGTTGCAGGACATCATCAACCCTGGCCCTGAAGGAGGGTACTGAGCCTCCCCTGCCCCCCCCCCCAAGTTCCCCTTCCTACGCATCTGAAAGAACCAGAAGCCCGTGACTCAGTAATAGCAGCCCATTCCCCTAACCCTCAGATCCTCTGCCCAGATAATGAAGCAAATCCTGGCTGACAAGAGCATGGTGTGTCCGTTCTGCTGAGTCAGCACCTGTGTCACCTGCTCCCTCTAGTGATCAGAGACTGGCTGATCTGTGTCCTAGTGTGTGGGTGTATGAGAGTCTGTGTTGATCAGGTGCCAAGACAAGTTGGAATGGTGCAAATATCTCTTCTGCACAGGGAATATGACTGCATTTTCTCACTATCCCTCTTTCCTTCCATTTATGTGCCCCTGCTCATGCCCCTTACCCCAGAACATGTTTCAGTTTCCTGATAGTCATTTCGTTCAACAGTTTGTTAGTTGTTCAGAGAAGTTACATCTTTGGACTCCTCCCCAAGGATAGTGTCCTTTTGTCAATTTGTTGGTGTGTATATAACCCTCTATGTTATCAATCTAGCTTTAACATATGAAACACACGCCATTGATCTCTCTGAGACTGACTGACTTCTCTTAACATAACTTGTTTTCTAGGTCTACCCATTTCCTTGCAAAAGGCATAATGTAAATATTTCTTAAAGAAAGAAATAACTGGGGCTGGGAATATGGCCTAGTGGCAAGAGTGCTTGCCTCCTACACATGAAGCTCTCGGTTCGATTCCCCAGCACCACATATATGGAAAACGGCCAAAAGGGGGCGCTGTGGCTCAGGTGGCAGAGTGCTAGCCTTGAGCGGGAAGAAGCCAGGGAAGGTGCTCAGGCCCTGAGTCCAAGGCCCAGGACTGGCCAAAAAAAAAAAAAAAAAAAAAAAAAAAAAAAGAAAGAAAGAAAGAAAGAAAGAAAGAAAGAAGTAACTGGAAGCACTCTGTGGTCAGAGGCAACAGGAGGCTTTAATGAGAAGAGGCTTTGGTAGCCATTCTCTGTGATATCCCATTTACTTAAAAGATCACTGAAATTTTGGTAGTCTAGTGGTGGTTCAATTAAGTGTCTAATTGGTGAATGCGCATCTCTGGAGTGTGGTTTCTCAGCGGGGGGGGGGGGGGGGGTTCAGGTTGTCCTGTCCTCCTCTGTGGAGTCTCAAGACCAGCAGGAACCATGGATTGTGTTTGCAGAGCTGGCTGGGGTACTCTGGAGATAAGCATTCTGTGTGTGCTGGAAGATGATTGCATTACAGAGCTCATAAACCCATCTGCAGCGGGGCCTAAATTGGGCCTTGGAGCTCAGAACATGGTCACAGCTAACTCAATTAAGACATCAAGCCGGAAGCCAGGTTGGGCAGTAAATTAATTTTTAATCCATGGATGTGGCTCACTTTTGACCGTCTTCAGTGCACCTCTACCTGGTGGCTGCCAATCAAGATGTCAAGTCAATCTTTACACTGGCAGCCCTCAGCCCTCCTCTAGCCCTGCCGCCAGCCCTGGTCCTGGCCTGTCCCCCGCTGGGCCCGCCCTCAGCCTGGCCTGTTCCTCTGGGCCTGTTCCCCCCTGGGCCCACCCTGTGCCCACCCCATGCCTGGCCTCTATGGTCTTGGTGATGTGGTTTGTCTGTCCAGTTTCACATAGGAGGGAGGAATTCTGTGGGCTGGACTGACTGTGAATCCCCATCTTGATGGCCACTGGCATCCTCCTTGCTGGCTGACCCACGCAGAGACCCTGGACAGTGAGGGTTGCCAGGTTCTGGTGCTCCTTTGCAGCCCACTGAATGCTCACTTGGGGTAGAGTCCAGCCGGTAGGCAGGGCTCGAGGGCAGGGAGGCTGCCTCTCTATGCAGCAGCAGACTGATTGATGTCCAAGAGCAGCTGGCAGACGCCCGGGTCTTTGCATAATTAACTCTGTGGTTTGTAAGTTTAAGGAACGTCTCAGCTTCTTCAAATCAGACACAATTATGCTTCTACTTAAAAAAAAAGTTTGTTAAGCAATGCTTGGAAAGTGTCATCCTATGCACAGGCCCCTGAAACCCTGGTCCCGTTGCTGGACAGGTGGGTGTCTCTGGGACCAGAGCTCTTCAGAGCTCTGCCATCTTTTGACAGGACAGCCATTGTCACTTGATGCTGGGAGCTCTGGGTGTGGACCACGTGCTCGTTTGTCAGAGCCTACTAGCCTGGCATTGGGGGTTTTGCTTCCTTGAGGTCTTTCTAGCCTCCCTGTTTTGCCATCAGTGCTGGGATTGAATCCAGGGACTTGTGCATGACAGGTGAGGGCTGTGCCACCGAGACATGGCCCCAGGCATGATTTTCCAAGACAGGGTTTCACTATGTATCCCAGGCTGGTCTCAAATTCGAGATCGCCCTATTTCAGCCTCCACAGAACTGGGCTATTGGTTGGAATCACTGTGGGTCCTTGGCTGATGCAATGGGTCCAGGGTAAGGGGCGATGGACGGCAGATCCTCAGATAGCAGGGGACATCATGGTACCAATCACATATCTCTGTGCTGGAGAATACTGCTAACATTCATACTGTGTGTGTGTACTCGCACGCATGTGCATGTGTATGAGAGTGAATCTTGTTCTGAAGGTTCTTGAACCTTAGTTGTAAGACCTTTTGGTGTTTAGCCATGTGCTCAGTGCAACCTTCAGGGGCTCCCTTCCTCCTCTTCCCCTCTTTCCTCCCCTCCCCACCTCCCGTTCAAGGATGTGCACATCTGTCTCCCACACAAAGCTCTCTGCCATCGCAAAGGCAATTGTGGCTGTTAATTATTCAAGGCAATTGGAAACGTTTGTTAAAAGATGAAATTTTAATAGACTGAGTTTAGCCTCCCAAACGGGAGGCTGTTCCACGATTCTGTCTGTGGCCTTGGGGACAGGACTCAGCGCTGATCTTGCTGGGGTCACAGTCACCAGCGCCTCAGCGCCTCCATGGGTTGCAACCACCACATAAAGGGGTGAGCAATGCAGGTGCAGTGCTGAGGGCTGGGACAGAGCACAGGATGGAGGAAGGGCAAGACCCCACAGGCTCCGCCCCAGCAGAGGGGGGCCATGGCTCCAGACTCCCATGGGTTCAGAGCACCCACACTGTGTGTGTGTGCACGCATGCACATGTGTACAGTTCTGGGACTTGAACTCAGGGCCTGGGTGCTGCCCCTAAGCTTTTCTGCTCAAGGCTGGCACTCTGCCATTTGAGCCACAGCGCCACTTCTCAGGGCATCCACTTTGAGATCTATCTCTGTGAGCTTCCATTGTATACCATCTCCTCTCAGATGGACTGGGCTCATGGTGGGCCAGGCCCTCAGCCCAGTGGACAGAGCAGGGTGCATGGTGGGCCAGGCCCAGCCCAGCAGATGGAGTGGGGTGCATAGTGGGCTGAGCCCAACCCAGTAGACAAAGCAGGTACATGATGGGCTGGGCCCTCAGCCCAGTGGATGGAGCCAGGTGCCTGCTGGCCAGGTCCTTAGCCCAGAGCTCTCCTCGCAGCCTCGCATTCCACGAGAGATCTGCACGGGGCTGTCACTGCTGGGGCGCCTGGCACCTGCAGCCCTCTGCTCACCGTGGTGGCCTAGAGCTGGGCTCAGCACCATGTTGGCTAGTCTGGGTCACCAGGGCACTGGGAAGTGCCTTCTCCAGGTCTCACAGCCAAGTCATTTCCAGATGGACTGAAGGTCCAGGTGCACAATGCGAAATTCCAGGCCTGTGAGCTGGTGGGGTGGGGGTGGGGGTGAACAGGGTGCAAGGAGCAGGGTGGGACAGGGCTGAGGGGGGCCATTGCTTCTCATTGATGCCCTTCCCAGCTGCCCTTCCCAGCAGCCCTGGGAGCAGCGCAGAGTGCTGGTGACCACATTGGTGGCAGGCAGGGCTGGCCTCGGTGGGGGCTGGTGAACCACACAGGCTGGAGTGAGGTTGAGGGCTTTCCTTTCCCCTGAGTTGAGTTCTGGGGCACAGGAACATTCGGTGAAGGAGGATCTCTGTTTACAGGAAGGAGAAGGATGTCTTGAGTGCCTCCATGAATGCTTTGTCTGAGAACTAAGAAATGTGCTGTTGCCAGGTGCAGGCAGCTCACGCCTGTTACCCCAGCTGCTCAGGAGGATGAGATCTGGGGACCACTGTTCAGAGCCAGCTTGAGCAGGAAACGTCCATGACACTCTTATTTCTAATTAGCCAGCAAAAAGCTGGAAGTGGAGCTGGGGCTCAAGTGTTAAAGTGCCAACCACAACCTTAAGTGAAAAAACTCAGGAGCAGTGAGTGCTCAGGTCCTGAGTTCAAGTCCCCCTGACCCCCATGTGTGTGTGTTCAGGACCATGTGTATATTTGGGCCTGAGTCTTTGGATTAAGGGGTCAGGTTTCCTTGCTGGGTGAGCTGCAGTCTTCCAGGCAGGTATCTTGGGGTGGTGTTGGTTCTGGAGTAGCTCGGGCTGAAAGTGAGTGTCTGGACACCGGTGTTTTGATCTCCCCATTTCTGATTAGCACGTCTGGTCTGATCTCTCAAGATCTGATCTCTTTGTTCCTGCCCTCCGGGAGCTGGGGCAGCGGACAATCTCCCTCTCTCCCTTTGTGTGCTTTGTACAAAAGCCTGGAGGAAATGAATATCAGGAGGAAATCCTGTCTCCAGCATTGCAAATCCCTCAGTGATGTCAGGTAGTGGATAAGAATTTTAATCCCACTGGGAGTGGGTTTAGCAAAGCTCTAGGGTGTCTTCTGCAGGCTCCATGGAAACTGGCAGGCCTCTCCCTCCTCAGGCCTCTCCTTCCTGCTAGTTTTCACAGTGAAGGTCGAGTCCACCCCCCCTTCCTGGCCTCAGCTTGGCTGGCCGCCCTCCCTACAGTTTGGGCTGCTTTCTGGGTGCAGGTCTTTGGCTACAAGCTCCCCACCTGCCCACTGCCATGGGAACCTACATGACAGTCTGGCTCCCGGTGTGACTCGTTTAGGACTTGGGGCTCCATTTATGGCCTGGGGTGTGTGCATATGACTCATTTAGGACTTGGGGCTCCGTTTATGGCCCGTGGTGCACACATATGCCTCCCGGCACCTTGGCAGCATGGCTGCTGCTTCCAGCAGCTTGTGCTAAGGAGCTCCCGCTGTCCCCACCGGCTGTCAGCCAGGGCTACATCCTCCTCCCTGGCTTTCCAGACCCACCGTTTGCCGTTTGGCTCCAGACTCTCTTTTCTTGGGTGATTGTTTGGGTCCAGCGTGAGCGAGTGTGTGCATACAGGCACACGGGCGGGCACCATCTGCCCTGCTGGAGGAAGCCCAGGGCCCTGTGCTGCTCGGTGCCTGGACATCACAGAGGCTGGCCCAGTCGCAGGGCTGGTGCAATCTGCAGAGGCCACACATTCATGGGGTGTCTAAGCTGCTGGTCCCGCTGTTTTCCCACAGCGCTTGAGCCGGGTCCTCAGGCACACATCTATGCCTTTTCCTTTGCTTACTGGCCTATCCTCCCCCACCTCATTGGCCTCCATTGGAGTCTGAGTTCCCTGAGAAGGACTGGGCTGTGGTGAGCACTGTAATAGGGAGGTCAGATCTGGCCAGTGCCATCATTAGCTGTGGAGGAACTTCAGATTGACTCCAGCTCAGATTAGAGCAGAAGCCAACTCCATCTCCACTAAGCTCTCCCCCACCCTATCCAGGGAAGCTCCCCTTTATTATGATGTTATATAAATTGACCACTTGAGGCCTGGGAGCTTCAAGGGAACCTGTGCCCTCCTATGAGTAGGCGTATCCACCTGCATCATGTGAGCCCTGCCAAATCCATGCACCAATTCTAACCAGAATGATAGGTTGGTTCAAGTAGATACTATGAGACAGACTGTAACTCTATTGGCCACCTGCGTGCGGCCTATCATGCTCTGTAAGTGTTGTATCTTCATTGGTCACCTGCGTGTGGCAAGTTTGTCTGTGATGTTTGCCTTATAATCAGGCTGGAAGGCCACACGTGCGCGCGGTTCCAGCTCCCGAGTCTGGGCCCTGATCCTGCACACGTGGTCGGCAGTTTCGGCTCCCGAGTCTGGGCTGCGACCAAGGCTGGTCGGTTCACTTTTTGTTCACTTTTTACTTCCCCAATAAATCCGTCTTTTTGGCATCTTGTAGCTGGAGACTGTGTGGTGGACTCTTGGGGGAACCAGGAATCCCCTCCCTTGGGGGGGACCCCGTTTCATTGTAGCGAATCCCCACTCTACTTCAAGCACCACATGGTGGGCATTCTCCTGGCAAGGTGCTTTTCAAGCTGCCAGGTGACTGTAGTGAAGCCCTGGGGCAGGAGGTAGGTGTGGGCTGGCCCACACCCTGGGCCCCAGGGGTTTTCCTGACCACCTTACCTAATCCACACTCTGTGCTCTGAACTGCATTTTCTTTTCTTTTCTAGTCACACTGTGGTTTGGACTCAGGATGTTCAGGTGCTGTGCTGCTTGAGTGAGGCCACCTGTCCTTTTTTGTTTTAGTTATCTTTCAGGTAGAGTCTTGAAATTTTGCCTAACTGGTCTTGGACCAAAATCTTCCTACCTGTGCCTCTGGTATAGCTGGGACCACAGGCACCTGCTACCAGGCCCCACTTATGGATCAAGATGGGATTGGTTAACGTTTCTTGGCCTGTTGGCTTCAAATCAACATTCTTGTGGCCTCAGCCTCCAAAGTACTGGAGACTACAGGCCTGATCCACCACACGAGGCTTACCTGCTCAATTTTTTTTACAGTCTTCCCACGGTCTAGCACTTTACTTTGTGCGTGGCCTGTCTCTCTTGTCTAGTTCCCAGCTCTGCTCGGCTTGGATGATGGCAGATGGTCCAGGACTGTCATGTGATAACCACACTGTGGTGTTCCATGTTGCCCTGTCACAGGGCATCTGATCCTGGGGAAAGAATGGAAGGGTAACACGGGAGACCTAAGCAGGAGCAGAGTCCTCACTGCAAAGCAAAGTCAAAGCACAGCCTAGTGTTCTCTGAGAGGTGGAGTGGGTGGAGGAAGGTTCTAAAAGGAACGTCTTCCCCAGGGGCCCAGGACTTCAAGCTTCATCGGGGTCTGAGGACAATAGTGGGCAGTTCTGGAAGCCCTGGATACTGGACCAAATTTCAGTTACTCTCATGTGTCTGGAAGGGGACAATTGGTTTCTGGGCCCAGGAGTCATCCGGAGTCCTTGGTTAATGCCGGACACCAGGCCACCCATCTCGGCCACTGGGTGTGGAACACATACACTGAGGGCTTGAGGTTGGCGTGGAGATGCTTCCTGCACCTGAATTTCACACAGCAGTGCGTGGTGAGTCTGCCTGGACTGGTCTGCTTGGTTCATCAGTGCTCCAGCGGCAAGCAGGGCCTGCCTGGGGAGCCTCAATGCCCCTGGGAGCTAAGCCCGCTCCAGGCACTCAACAATGACTAGTTCTACACTTTGTGATTTCTCCTAAATGAGAAAAGCTAGAACGGAGAGGGCATAGCATGTTTAATATAGCGTGTTTAGTGGGAATGTACTTTGGGAAGGTTGTGATAGAAAGTGGACAGAGATGTGGGGTGTGCAGGGTGATGGAGGGAAGTGTGAAAATGTACAAGATGGTCAGGGGGGCCGAAGTGGGAAGAGAGGGAGCATGAGTGAAGAATTGAGGGCAGGCAAGAAGCCAGGCACCATGGCTCCCAGATACTCAGGACGCTTAGATGCAGAGAACGGAGCTTCAAAGCCAGCCTGAGCAGAAAAGTCCATGAGAGTCTATCACCAGAATAACCAGCAACAACAACCAAAGTGGAGGCTAGCTCAAGTGGTAGAGCACCAGTTGAGCAAGCAAGATGAGTGAGTGCAAGGTGCCAAGTTCAAATCCTTATAACCCCTACCCCCCCAGCCAAAAAAGAGTTGGGAGTGAGCTCAGCTGATGCCTGGGAGAAGGCAAAGGCCCTGGGGCAGGGATGAGCAGCAAGGAGGACGGCGGCAGCTGGAGCAGAGTGAGCGAGGAGGAAATGTGGAGCAATTGAGGTCAGGCATATCGGATGAGCCTCGGAACCTTGCCGAGATGGAACTCCATCTCTAGGTTTCAGAAGGGAGCGGAACGCAGGCTGGGGTACTGTCTGGATCTGCTGGGTCTGTGGGGGGAGAGGGGACATCACTCTGTTGCAGAGGGGAGTGTTAGCACCCCTTTGAGAACCGGGGGCTGTGTGGGAGGCACTGAGCTCCTGGGAGAAGTGCTGCCTGGCTCTGGGGGAGTACTGAGCTCCTGGGAGAAGCACTGCCTGGCTCTGGGGGAGCACTGAGCTCCTGGAGAAGCACTACCTGGCTCTGGGGGAGCACTGAGCTCCTGGAAAAGCACTGAGCTCTTGGGGAAGCACTGCCTGCTCCAGCCTTCTGTCAATGCCTTGGGAATAGTACTTGCTCTTGGAGCCAGCTGGGGCATGCACTGTGCTTGTTCCTGCCCTCAAGGGGTAGTGACCTTAGTGATGGGGCTCCAGGTCTGGTCTGAGCTACCGTTTTTGTGACTTGCTCCCCATGTCGTTGGTGGCTTATTAATAACTGGAGAGGGATCCAGAACTGTTCCCTGTCAACCTTTGATCTGGGAATCCAGGCCCACCCTCCCCTCTTTCATCTTGGGCCCTACCAGTCTAGTGTCTGCTCATTCAGGTTCATTATTGACTCTGGGTGTGTTTTGGAGGAAGAACCCCTGAAAGGGTAAAACCTTCCCCAGGTCTCCAGCAATCCATTTATAGTGTGTGGGAGAAAGACGCAGACTGCTTTAACAGATGAAAAATGACGTGTGCAGGGCGGTCCTCACAAACCATGGGGTTTGTGAAAGTCTTCTTACTCAGGATCAGACCAGATAACAGGGTTCAACAGACAGTTTGTGTGTGTGTGCAGCATGCATGGTCTCAAAGTTCCTGCCTTTGTTCCCAGAAGGCAAGGGGCACCCAGATATGCCCAGCAGTCAGCTCATCCATGCCCAGTCGTGGTCAGCTTAGATGTGTCCAGTGGTCAGCTCAGCAACTGGCTCATCCATGCCCAGTGGTCAGCTCAGCCATGCCCAGCCACACCAGTGCATCTGTCAGAGGCATAGGTTCAGATTGTACCAGACACGAGGGAGCAGCCCAGAGGTGGTATTGAAAACCAGAGGCCTGGAGCTGAAAGCAACTTGCTCAGACCATCTGGCTATTCTGTGGTTGGCATATACCCTCCGTGGTGGTCTGCCACCCAAAGGTGGGGTGGCCTCTGGGGTGGCAACCTCAGCCCCCACCCTGTACTTCCTGGCTCTGAGCAGACCACGCATGGCCTCATGGAAGCTAGGTACCACCCAGTCCACCCCCAGAGCTTGGAAGTGTGAAGAGGAGAAGGGCAGGTGCTGGTCTGCTTGGCCATCGTGGTGTCTTGACCCAGGTGACAAGCTATTTGGGAAATGTGCATTAGCAATAATGTGGAATTGGCATGGTTTCAGCAGGAAAAGCCACAGGCTGGGGCTAGGTGGGAATGTGAGCTGAGCAGGCTCTCCCTGACCCTGAAGGCCTGTGCCTTCCTTCCGTGGTGATGCAAATGCCACGGACAGCTTACCAGCTCCATTCAGGATCTGCTCTTCCAAAGAAGCTGCCTGCCCAACCAAGTGCTCAGCCCTGCCTCCTTCCCGGCCCTGGGCCTCGCCCTGCCCAACCCACTTGGCTTCCTGGGCCCTCAGGTGCCACACTGAACATGTGTGCTGGCCACACTGAGCATGTGCACTGGGCCTGGCTCACGCACCCCAGGTGCTGGCCGCTGACTTGTGACTGTCATGGTCACCAGAGGAGAAAAACCAGCCCCACCAGCTCAGGGAGGAGGAGCTGCCCCACCCGGCAGCTGTGTTTGTTTGCAGTGACTAGAGGTGTATTTGTTGGTGATCGCAAAATATTATGATCCCAGATGTCCAAACGGATCACAACTGTGGAAGTGTTTGTTTTCTGACTTTGTGGGGTGTTGATGTTGCTGTGCTCTCAGTCTTCCGGAGACAATGCAGGAAGGCTGGCTGGACTTGGTCAGATGGAAACAGCACTAGGGCAGCCAGAGGGCCTGCTGGCTTTGCTGTGCTCCTTTGTCTCATTCCTGGGGACTTGAGCTGTCAGCGCCTCCCAGCAGTGTGAGCAGAATGGCCATCACCAGACAGCCATGGCGCTGTGTCCACCATCTGTACCACGTGTGTGTATGCAACCCTAAGGCATTGCAGATGGGGAAACTGAGTCTTGGGGGCTTAAACAACCCGCTGGAAGCCAGCTACAAGGGTTCTGTCAGTGGTGCTGTCCCAGATGAGGCAGAGTGTTGGGAATGGTGGCCAGGTACAGGAGAATCTGAGAATTATGCCATCACTCTCCAAGGGGAGTGTCAGCTGCTACCTACTGCCTCTCAATAAATGGCTCCCCAGTTGGTGGCCTCGAAGGACACTGGCCACCTGTTCCTGTGGGCGAGGCATTCGTGCACAGCTCAGTTCGGGGCGGGGCTCTGAGCCTGCCACCTTGTGCAGGCAAGCTGCCATCTGAGGCTTCAAGTGCCTGAAGGAGGCTCTGTTTCTAGTGGTGATCAACCTCCGTGGTCATCCCCCTGGGTGGCCACTCGAGGGGTGGACCCGCTGACTGCATCCCCAAAGGGTACAGAGGGATTCAAGGTGGCCACGGCTGTCACAGAGAGTGGTTCATGCTGCTGCTTCTTGCCTTGGCCCTGGGGCTGGAAGTTTGGGGCCAAGTCACTTGGGGTGGGTTTCTGCCAAGGTTCCAAGAGGTGCTCTGCCTGGGGGTCTCCTAGCTCCTTGTGGCTGTGGGTTGGTCTCTGTCTGATCTAGATGCCCTCTGGGCATGTGGGAGCAGGTGCATTGTACTCCAGTGCAACCTCCTCTTGACTTGATACGGCTGCCGTGGCCCTGTGTCTGGAGTCCATGGGCTCGGAGGTGGGGATGGGGGTGGCAGAGCCATCCATGGCACCAGAGATACTGCTGCACTTCAGTCAGGACACGGGAGCTTGACAGGACAGCCAGGTCCCCATGTCTGGTGCCCTGGCACTGTCCTGGGCCCAGCTTGCACTTGCTCTTGACTCTTTGCTTCCCATCCCAACCACTGCTGCTTCTCCCCTCTTTCCTATGACCTGGCCATGTCTGTGGACCCTGGCACCCCAATCAGGCTTGCTTCCACAGGCTTGGCTAGAGGGGACAGAGAGCAGTGGGGGCCTTGTTTGGGAGACTGCATCCCCCAAAGCAACTGAGTCCTCCAAGGCTCCAACTCCTCCCTCCTCCAGGCCCCACCCTCCTCCCAGTCTCTCCCTCCCCAGCTCCTCCCCCATCTGAGTCCCACCTTCTGGGAAGATCCCAGCTCCTCCCCCTTCCCCACCTTCCCTGTCTCTGCTCCTCCCTGGACCTGTCAGGTGTAGTAGGGTTGTGATCACTGCCCACAGTCACCCCATGGTTCACCTGAGCATTTCTGACTGGATGGTAACTCTGCCACCAGCCTTCCCCACGACTTTTTCTCCAGCTCTTTAGAAGCCCAGCTGAGCCAGCAGGGACGCCATCTGTCCCCACATAGCACCGAGCGCTCCTGCCTCCAAACTCCACCATTTGTCAGAGGATCGCCCTGGTCCTCTGTCTGTGGGTCTATCCCAGGCAAGCCTCAAGGAGAAGGAGACACACTGTCCACGTGGGTCTCTCACCCCCTGCTGTTCATAGAGATCTAGCCACTGTGTCTCACATCATATGCCTGCTAGCATGTGATTAAGAGGAAGACAACAGAAAGCCTTGTGTGTAACAATGGACTGGCTCAAAGCTCAGGCCCACACAGCCAGTGTGACCCCTGTTCAGAATGTCACCCATTGCTCGGCATTGGGATTCTTCTCTCTCCTCTTGCCCAATGCACAGGCGGGCGGCACCTGCTGGGCTGCGGGGTCACCATGACAACCGTGAGGCTCCTGCCGGCAAGGCTCTCTCCATGGCCGCTTCTGGTTCTGAGAAGCGTTGTCTCGGATGGAGGCCTGCACAGTGGTCCTTCGTGATGAGTGCTGCTAGCAGAATCTGATGACGATTATGTCTCACCAGCCAGGGGAACTGTCTCAGGGTCTCTTCATAGCCTCCTTCCCTCTGCTGGTTCACACCACCAGCTTGTGCACGAGCTACTTTACACAGAAATCCTTCCAAGGTCAAAGTCATAAAAACACCATTATCACAACCTGCTGCACGGCAGTGAGCTCTTGAATAGCTACCTCTCTAGCTAGATCTTATTTTTAGATTTTAAGACTTTTACTATCCCCCCCCAGCAGATGTGCATGTGTTATGTTAATGCCACAGCACAAATTCTCTGTCCTCACAAGAATGCCTGTGTGTTTACGGTCCCTGGAGATCATGAAGTGCAAGAAGCCCCAGAGGCTCAACCACCATGCCGATGATCATTTGTCAACCAAAGGTCATCTGGGACAGTGGGAAGCCCCCCATGTAGGCTCTGCTGCTGAGGCCAGGGGATGGGTGGCTGGTAGGAGGTATGCATTCCCATTTCCCTGCCAGACCTGGGATTCACCATGAATCCCAGCAGTCCTAGAGGGAAGAGAGTTCTGACATACACATGAAGAGCTGCCATTCTTGTCTCTGGCCTTTCCCTTCATTTTCCCAACTCCTATCACATGTTCAGGCTGCTTTGCTTCTTGACAACCCCCCCCCAAGTTCCCCCCCCCCCCACTCTGTGTGGGGTCTCTCTCCTTCCAGCTGGGGTGTCCACCTGGGGCATCCAGGCCTGGGGTGAAGGGTAGTACATTCCACCACTCCAGGCCTGGGGTGAAGGGTGGTACATTCCACCACTTCAGCCCTGTTAGGAAGATGGTCCAGAGGCTCTCACTGGACAGGTTCTACTAGCAGATGCTGAGCTACAGAGAGGAGAGCAGAGCCGATGTAAGGCCTGCCCTGGGAGCTCTCTCTCTCTCTCTCTCTCTCTCTCTCTCTCTCTCTCTCTCTCTCTCTCTCTCTCTCTGTCTCATTTCCTTAGTGTGTTAGGCAACCTTCAGCATCTTAGACCATTTATATCTAGATGTCAGTGGAAGCCTTTGGCTCCACACAGGGGCTGAGATTTCTGGAGAGAGAGAGGATCAAGCCTGGCCTAGTCACTTGCCAGGTGGCCCTGCTACCTGCCCTATCCTCAGTGGGCACAGGTCGGGGTCAGACAGGCACTGGCACAGACACTGTCTGACTGTGGTCTCCAGAGCTAGGACACAGTGTAGGGACCAGATACACACAGTGTCACGGCCTGCTCTCGACTATATATTTGTTTCAAGACCATATTTTGGAAAAGCATATATGGCAGGACAAGATTCAAGTGTTTCTTACATCCCTCGAGCAAAATATGTCAAGATCATACATAATTTATGTTCTCATTTATAGTTAAGTGCTCCAAGTAGCTGAGATTACAGGCATGTGCCACCCTGCCCGGGCCCCCTGGAATTAAACAAAGCAAACAAATAAACAAACAAACAAAGACCATCCTGGGGCCTGTACTGGGCCTCTGAATACAGCAGTGAGAAAGCCTGGTTTGCACAAAGCCATCCTCCCTGCTGTGACCTCAGAAAGAGCCAGCAGGTGTCTCTTAGGTGGAAGGCAACATCAAGGTCACTGTGTGGCACAGGCCTTGCTCCTGATTGTGTCTGGTTCAGCTCTGCAGCCAGCGATGCCAGTGATAAAACACTGGCGAGGAAATCTGGTCCCTGAGTGAAGGAGTCTTGATCCAAATGTTGCCCCCATCCACAGCACTGAGATCCACTTTCAACTAGCCAAGGAACGCAGGCGTCAGCACTACAGGTCAGGCATAGCCGTGTTTAGTGCTTGCTGGGGAGTAAGACGAGTAACATTCTTCATCCGCAGTTTCCTGTTTGCTGTGGTAAAAAGGGAAAGAGGTCTCCAAAAGTCCCAGTCCTAGATGAGAGAAAGCAGGTGCCATGAGCATGGCAGGCAGGACTCCTTCAGAGGGTAGACAGGGTCCTCCTCTTTTCTGGACACTGCCCATCTAGGCCTGGTGGTCTCGAGAGCTGTCCCAGGACAGTGCCAGTGGGTTGACTGTGTGACTGTACCTCTGTTGTCTAACCTCTCTGAGGACCGTTACCACTAATGAAGACCATAGGAAAGTACGGACCCAGCATGGCCAAAGTTGACCACTTTGCACCAGAAACCTTGTGTGCCAGAATGAAGGCTTGAACTCAGTGCCTCACACTCTCGCTTTGCTTTTTCACTCAAGGCTCTACCACTTGAGCTGCATCTCCACTTCTGGTGGTTCATTGGAGTCTTTGAGATTTGCCTGCCTGGGCTGCCTTTGAGCCATGATCCTCAGATCTCAGCCTCTTGAGTAGCTAGGATTCTAGGTGTGAGCTACAGGTGTCCACTTTAAATTTCCTGTTTTAAAGTTGGTGCTTAAGTAGGTCTGAGCTCCCGCAGCTGGAGTCACGGAAGGAAGGCTGTGGAGGAAGGCAACAAGGAAGGATGGGAGAGGGGCAGGGGAAGAAGGCAGGTGGAGTTCTTGAGGGACTCATACCACTTCTAAACTGTGCTGGAAATCATCGCTTGAGGAAGCAGATACCTTATTAAAAGTCACTTAACTGTTCTCCTGGTGTTGTTGTCTATGGAAGGTCCCTCTGGGGCTCCCTCTCTACATGAACGAAGTTATCACAGATGCATTTTCTTGTCTGTGGTATCGGGTGTCAGGTCTAGGTCCTCTGATGGGTGGGAGGCTGGTTGATGGATTTTCTTATGTTTTACTCCCCTTTCCCTTTGAAAGTCATTTTTCTGCCTTGCTCTAGAAGTATTTTTATTCCTGGGACTCTTTGGGAGGAGTCAAGTGTAGTTGATAAACTATCACGCCCCACGCAGGCAGAACCCAAGACCAAGGGCCTTGTGCTCATGGATACCCGGCACTGAAACTTGCAGACCACACTGGAGCACCAGGTACACAAGCCACTTAGGAAAGTGTGCCTGAGCACAGCAGGTCTCCTCATATGGTGTGTGTGTGTGTGTGTGTGTGTGTGTGTGTGTGTGTGTAGGGGGGAAGTCAGGGGTGAGGGGGGCAGTGGGGAGACCCAGGCTTGTCTCTCTAGTACTTCTGACTCTTTGCCAGAGGGCTGAGTGGTGTTTTTAGAACTTGAGTTAAAATTCATGTAGCATATAGCAAACCACTTTATAGCAGGCAATCCAGCGCTGTCAGAGCCCTGGCGGTGGTGTGTCATCACAGCCACGGAATTGTGAAACATTTTCCCCTCCAAAGGGCCCCAGCAAGCATTAGGCGGCCGACCTTCCTGCCTTTCTCCTCCTCCCAGCCTCCTTCAATCGCAAAGGGCCTTTCATGACTGTGGACTCGCCTGCTTTGAATATTTAACCCGAATGGATTTACACAACACATGAGCTTTTGTGCCCAGCCTCATTGACTTCTCAGCATATTTCTGAGGTCTGCCCACCCTGTAGCCTGGCCAGATGATTCCGTTCTTCATGCTGAACAATGTTCTGTCATGTGGCTTTGGCCCTGTTTGGCTCAGCTCCTCCGATGACAAACACAGGGGTTGTTTTCATGGTTTGAGCTCCCATGTCTGGAGTTTTTGGAGCTCAGCTGACCAGGGTTGCCACTTGATTTCTGGAGGAACCACTGGGCCATACTGCCTAGCACCCTTTAGCACCCCACCACCATCACCAGAGGGCCCCAGTTTTATGCCTCCACAGCAGGGTGGCACCTGAGCCCTTCTCCTCTGTCAGCTTCATGGGTTTGGGTGGAAAGGACCTCAGGGGCATCCTGGGTGCTGATGTCCATGCCAGGTGATATAAATGGAGGAGCCGTGGCTGCTGGGAGCCTGGTTTCAGTGTCAGTGTCACATGCCTGCATTTGACTCTGCTTCCCATGCTAAGCTGTGCTAGAGACTAGCTCATCAGTAGCACAGTGTGGTTGTCTGCTGTCTACCCTAGTGGTATAACATATTCAGGGCGTCTCTTGTAGTTTGCAGGGTGTTGATTGGGGTTGCCTCGTTTAACTCGTCAAGAGTTCTTGGAAGGGTTAACTCATTTTCTCATATCACACTGGGTTGGCATTAGGATGAGGACCTTCTCTAAGCCCAGGCCCCTTGTGTCCACCTGTTTCTCCATCCTGGGCGGGTGTTCACTCCTAGGGTGGGAGTGAGTTCAGAGAGCATCAGGACCCTGGAGAGCAGCAAAGCTACTGGGGGGAACCCAGCCTCTCAACCTCCCACACCCTTTCTTCCCTCTCCTCTAGCCACTCCATCCATTCTGTCCCAGGCGGGGGCCACTTCTGAAATATTTTTAGAATGCGCATTCCAGTGTTGGTTTAAATGATCTTTATTATATGTTATTTTCATTGATAATAATTACATCGTTTTTCAATACTGGTCTTGTACTAGGCTCTCATGCTAGAACTATGCAGTTTATATTTGAGCATAATGGGACTGCATATTTATAATTCATAAAGTAATTGCATGTGTCCAGAGATAAAACTGGTTATAAAACTTTTACAGCTTTTCTAAACCCATAAAGCCCCAAATGAATTAATAGATAGGAGCAAAACAAATGCACGAAACATGTCAAGGTCAAACCGACTCCTACTCAATTTGTCAGCTGCCATTAAGGCACACAAATCTCTTTCTGTGAGTAGAGCTGGTTTGCAATTGGCTGGAAGTTCTTGCAGGGTTCCTGCCTCAGACCCCTTCTTCATCCCTACAATTCAGTGATGTCTTCCAGCCTTCACGCTGCACAAAAGAACCATGGAAAATGGACTTTGAACTCAAGGACAGTCCATGTGGTGGAATTCTCAAGCCCGTGCAGTAATGCATGTAGACACAAATGCAGACGTTGGAATCCAATACCAAGTGATAAAGTGCAGTGAAATGTGTGCACATCTATCCGATTTTAGATGTGATAGGTGGAAAAAAAAGCATCCCTATGGTTTTCTTAGATCTCATGTGCCACCCCCAGCTCAGGGGACTCCATGTAGCTGTCCAGAGCCAGGCGTAGCACTGCTGAGCCTTGTTCTCAGCCCCCAGACCCAGAAAACTGTAGTGCTGCTCTTCATGGAGAAACCCAGGTGATGGATGAGGGTGGAGCAGGGGCTCACGTTAGAGGGGCCTCACCTTTGAGAACTACCCTGCCTGGGCACAAACCCCACCACCCCCTCTTCCTGTGGTGCTGAGGGATTGCAGACTGCCTAATGAGTGATCACATAGGGTAGTTTCTTCCTTTAGTCTCTGCTGCCTGCTGGTCCTAAACCTTCTTACTTTGCAAGGCTTTAAACTGAGGCAATCAGAGGTGACAGCAATTTACATTGCTCAGGAGCTGCAGGGTCTGAAGGGTCAGGCTGCCTGTATCCCTATGTGAGTCCATCAGGAAGCACAGGCACAAAGGACACTGTGCAGCCGTGGTTACCCCAGCCCTATGCTCTGAAGTCCTGACAGTGTGTGAGTCACAGGCTCACTCCTCATCTCTGGGCAGTGGGTGTGTGTCACCAAAGTTAATGACCAGGCCCTCAGATGTGGCCCACTGACAACCATGTCGACACTCCATGCCAGGGGTCCTGGTACTGCAGTGCAGAGTGAGGCACACATGCAGATGGGGTGGGAGAGGCGCTGAAAGCCTTACCCCAAGCTGAGGGAGCTGGCGACTCAGACAGGAGTGTCATCTAGTGTTAGATCCACCCAGCACCCCTCCTTCTGTGGACTGTCATTGTGGCTGCACCCACGCTGATGGTCGTGTGGCAGCTACAAGCCCACATCCTCTGCAGGCCTTCTGGTCTCCAGCATGCAGCTGAAACATCGGGCCATCTCTGCTCTGCTTGGCTTCTCCTGGGTGGGGCTGATCCATTGGGAAAGACTGGGTTTAATTGGAACAGTGGCGTTTCTTCCTGGAAGTCCAGGTCTACCAGATGTCTGTGATGAGGCCCTCCAGGGTGAGTCTCTCTGCTGCCCTCCAGGGGGAGTCTCTCTCTCTCTCTCTCTCTCTCTCTCTCTCTCTCTCTCTCTCTCTCTCTCTCTGCTGTAGGACCAGATGGGGAGCAGGAGATTCCACATTGCCTGGGTCAGCAGCATCTCAGTTTGTCTCTTGAAGGGTCAGGGGCCCAAGCCTGCATCTGCTGCTGTACAATGAATGAAACTGCAGGTGCCCCCTCCAGG
The DNA here is from genome assembly GCF_023159225.1 of Perognathus longimembris pacificus. Classification (NCBI taxonomy): domain Eukaryota; kingdom Metazoa; phylum Chordata; class Mammalia; order Rodentia; family Heteromyidae; genus Perognathus; species Perognathus longimembris. Next base: position 89,877,517 of record NC_063163.1, on the reverse strand, counting down.
GCTCCTGCCGAGCATCACATGAAATGAGCAACATTTGGAGTAGGCTCAAGATGGCACCTCCGTTCTCCCTCTTGGGCCTGACCCTGGGGGCCTTGGTTGGGGATCTGGCTCCCTGGGTTGGGATCTCCGCTTATCTTTGCTGAACTCCCTCAAGTGTTAGGGGTGGGGCTGTGCATTAGTTTTGAGGGTGATGTTGCGTTTCTGTACCTCTGTCTGTGGCCAGCTGCCCATGGTGGGGGACCGGGATAATAAGTGGTCCTGAAATGTGGGGTTCAGGTTTGGGCTGATCTGGGGACTGTGGGAGATGTTCTTGGTTCTCCTCCACAAGTGCTAGGATCTGTGGTTGTGCTAGGATCGGTCTCCTCTGCTGGATTTAGACAGAGCCTGCGCTTTCTCCCTGGGAAGACTAATTTCTTTGGGTTGCGCCACCAATCTGGAATGGGGAAGATGAAATAGAAATAAAGTCGATGGCTGAAAACTTTCCTATGATCACTGGGAGGACGAGCAAAAGACTCACTGAGTTCCTTTAATGCTAAGTACTTAGCACACAGTATTGTATCACGCTGGGACAGGCTCAGCAGTCCCAAATCCCATGCCACTGGAGGTTGCAGAGTTGAGAGCCAAGTTGAGACCCTAAGCAGAATTCCTGAGCCCTGGGCTCCAACCAGAGCCTCCTCTCACCAGCCCTTTCCTTTTGTCCCAGGACAATGAACTGAAAGAATTCGCCTGGGCAGACTGTTGCCTGAGACTCCACCATGCAGGCCTTCCTGCAAGAGCCCTGCGGCACAACCAGGTAACAACACCAGCATTACCCAGCCTAGAGGCCTGTGGGGAGGGGCAGGGGAGCTGTGGGGAAGGGCCAGAGAGACCTCAGCAGTCCCCTGCACTGCTCCTTCAATCAGCCTACACCGTGTCCACTAGCTTTGTGTGTGTGCCCTGCTGGCCCCTCCCCTTGGATGTCGGCTCCCCGGCCTGTCTTGGCAGGGAGGCACCTGTTGGGCAGCTTGCTGGCCACTCCCAGTGCAGAGCCGCTCGTGTCACAGCTTCACTGTGTAGAAGCTAAGGCACTCACCAGGCTCTAACAACTTACCATGCATGGATTCTTTGCCTTTCTGCGTTTTTTTTTTTTTTTAACATATCTGTCAGGGAGTTAAAAGTGATGATGGGGATAGAGACCCTTGAGCATTGCTGGTGGGAAGGAGCAGTGGTGGCACCGTGGGAAGCAAGGGGAGACCCCCCAAAGCCTGAATGGGGTCACATGTGCCCTGCTCATGCACTGCTGGCTTGAAAGCAGGGTTTCAAAGGCACATTTGCACACTCACATTACAAACTAACAGTGGCCAAAAGCTGGAGGCAGCCCACACTTCCATACAGGCCACACACAGCACAGGCCACGACACAAGCACTTGGTAGGACCCGGCTCAGACTTGAAAGGAAGGAAACCCTGACAGAGGCCACATTGCGATGTGGGTGAGGCTTGGGGCACGGGATGAATGAAACACGCATGGCTGCCTGGCAACTCTGAGTAGCTAATTTGTGGGAGGAGGGGTTGGAGGGGCACTGAAGGGGAAGCAGGGACTGAGCGTTAGCTTGGGAAGATGAGGGTGTTCTGGAATGAATGGTGGCCCGGCAGTAGGACAACTCTTATTTGCACTTTATCATGTTTTTAAAGGTATGATACATCAGTGCCCTCTCCCCTCTTCGCCCACTCAGCCCATGAGTGAAGTGTGAATTGCTGGTGGCAGCTTGGGTGCCAGGCCTGGCCAGGCTGATGAAGGCTGGAGGGAGCTGGGCCTGGGGCAGCTGTCTTCTTCCTCCTCTCACCACTCCATGTGCAACGCATGCTGCCGACCTGGGCTCCCATCCTGGACAGTGATCGGGCACTGATTAGGGAGCACAGACTGCACTGGGCCCTGTGAGCATCCAGCCAGGCCAGTGGTGGCCAGAGGCGGGTGGAGTCTTGGCTCCTCACTCTGTGGTGCTGTGGCCCCACAGTTCCCTTGAACTCCATGAAGTCCATCTTTATCTTTCCCTTAAGGTCTGAGACTTCTGCCCATCTGCCTTCCCAGCCCAGCCTGTTCAGCAGGCCTGGAGGCAGAGTGCACCCACAGCCTTGTGTTGTGCGGCCTGCGGCGTGTGGCAGGAGCCCAGTGACTCACCAGGACAGCTGGCAGGGACACGCCAGCCCATCCCGCCCCCTCGACAGCCTTGCATGGCTCTGTTCCCCTCACGCTGCCTGGGCAGCCAGCTATGTGCATACAGGAGACAGAGCAAGAGAGAGAGACAGTGACAGACAGACAGAGATAGAGACAGAGAAATGGAGAGACAGAGACAGAGAGATAACGGCTTCCCACTATGTCAGGATTGAGCTCCTCTGGGTCAAGTCAGGTGGGCAGGGGTGGGTAGGGCAGCTGGAGAAAGGCATCAGTCCCCTCTCCTTCCCACCCACCCCTCACTTCCTCTCAGGTCCACCGCAGGCAGGGTCTTCTCCACATCAATGTGGGGAAACACAGGGGCCTCTGGGGCTCCAGAAGCACAGCTGGATTTACTCCTTTCCTCACTGGTTTTGTGCCACATTCCTACAGTGTTTTAGACATCACACATACAGTCAGAGCTCTTAGTGATGGATACAAGGAGCTGTGCTGTCAGCACCTTCTCCACACCCTGTGCAGAGACGGGCGCTCGTGCACCACGCGTGATGAGGAATATGTTCAGTCCCTGTCAGCAGGGAGAGCCTGAGGAGAAACCACCAGCAGAGAGAGTCCTGCTCTTCAGAACAGGCTTGTAGACCGGCTTTCCCCCTATTTCAAAGCAAAACTCTGATTTCTCATTCAGTGGGTCCAGAAGGCATCCACGAGGTTCTCCAGGCCCAGCCATTGTCCTGCAGCTGCCATCTGAGGGGAAGAACCTCTCTTGATTGGATCTTGGTTGCTCCCACTAAAATATGTCCTGGAAATGGACATGACTGGTGGTGCAGAGTGCACAGGAGCATCTGCCACCCTAGGCTGTTGGTTCCCATGCCCCAGAGCTGGGGGCTGGGCAGACCTCTGAGTTCACAGACCATGGACTTAGGGCCTACAACCTCCAAAGTTCACCGACTCACAGGCCGGAAGTGTGCAGTGCAGGAGGCTGGGGCCTGGCCTGGGGCGCCCAGGGTCACCGTGGTCACCTTGGTCTCCATTGTCTCATGCCTCCCTGTTTCTTAGGTTTGCTTTGTTTCTTGCAGTACTGGAGTTTGAACTTAGGGCTTTACACTTGCTGGGCAGGTGCCCTACCACTGAGCCATGCCTCCAAGCCTCTTAGTTTTTAAATTCAGGAGTACTGCGAAGTCTGTAAGGATGTCACACATAGATATTTGGGATCTTTGAGGCTGAGTGAAAGGTGAGGGCCCAACCAGCACTCCACAATGCCATCTTATATTTTATCTCGGCCAGAAAAGGGAAGGAAGGAATGACACCACTTTCCCGTGATCAGGACAAAGCAGCAGCTGCTGGAGCTTGCCCTGGCGCATCCAGAGCCTAGGACATCGCTTTTGGGGGGAGGGGAGGGGGCCTGTCATTGTTAGTCTGAGCCCTCTTTCTTGGCTCAGTTCTCCAAGAGAGGGTTCTAGGCCCCATGCCAGTGTTGGGCCATGACCCGGCTCTAAGTGAATGCCCTCTTATTATGAAGGGGTGGATGATGAGCCAGGCACCTCAGCCCAGCTCTTGCCCCTCTGCAAAGTGCTGGGGTCTGTCAGTGCCCTGAGCATGGGCACCAGTCAGAGCAAAAGGTGTACTGGACCCTGCAGAACCTTTGAGAGGAGTCTGGATTTTTTTTTTCCAATTCCTGTGGAAAGTTGTAGACATTTCCAGCATGGGAAGACAGGATGAGCACTCCAAAAAGCTCCTCTGGGTCCTTGCTTGAAACTGAACTTCCAGATGCCCACTTGCTCCTCCCCAGTGCCGTGGGGTGTGACAGTGCTCAGCAGGCCCGGGCCCCTGGGGTCCAGGTTCAAGGGTAAGGATGGTTAGACTCAAGTAGGACCTGATGCCTTCACAGGAGCCTCTGTGCCCCTTCCCTAGTTTATGGTTAGGGGCCTCGCGTCGCGAAATGCTCCACATGGCACTTCTGTGCGTCACACCTCACCATGACCCTAGCCAGCACCCGTGCAGGCAGAGTCTGAGACAGAGGGGTCTTTTGTGGCTGACTTCACAACGGTGTGCTTTTGAAGCCATTACTTGTGCTCTAACGTTTGGGTAAGAGTGAACAAGAGGTCCGCCAGGGGCCAAAGCAGGTCACTTCCATGTGGAGTTAGTGGGGAGTCAATGGTGGTTCCCCCCCCCCCCCCACCTTGGTAGAATGCGCCCACCGGCCTCAGAGCCCAGGGGACTCTGAGAGTAAGGGGTGTGTCTGGTAAGCTCACAGCTCAGCCCCAGGGCTGAGATCACCAGGAAGCCCAGGTGAAAACCTGTGGAGTTCTGCTGGCATTTTATCAATTGTTAAGACCCGGGTGAAATTTTTAGAAGAATCAAAATGCACAGTCAATTTGGGTAAGACTTTTTGCATCAGTGAGGGACAGAAAGCAATCCAAATTGTCCCAGGTAACTAGGACATCGGAGAGATGAAGAGCTTCAGATGCAGCTTGATCAAGGTCCTCAAATGACCCCAACCTGCCTTTCCCTGTGCCTCTTTCCACTTTCTCCATTTCATTGGCTTTGTCCTCCAATGGGTTTTTCCTTCATGAAGAATTACAGCACAGGAGCTACAAGGTTTTGTCCTCAACTTCCCAAACTGGGCAGAGGGCTCTTAGGGAAGGCTGTAGAGATGTGATTGGGTCACATGGCTTAGCCATCGTGCTATTCAGGAGGTAGAATGACACCAATTGGCCAGGCCTTCATCACATTCACAGTGGGAACCAATCACTGTGGCTCATGGTGATTGTGGGCGGGGAGGAAGAGGGAGGAGCTCTGCTGGCTAGCCACACACAATAGGCAGGTACCGAGGAAATACAGGGTGGAAGAGGAGGAGGAAGAGGAGGAAAGGAAGAGGGAGGAAGGATGGAGGGAAGGAAGAATCTCCAGAACTCAAGGATATTTGTTGTTGCAAGAGGATGCCAGGGTCCAGTGGAAGTCAAAACGGGTTGTGACAGCCTCCATCTCTCCTTTGCTCTGCTCCTAGGTGAAGGCAGAGAATGCCTGGCTCTTCCACAAGCTTGCCGTAGTGACCAGAGAACGCGATTTGGCCGTGGAGGAGAAGTACCAGCTCCAAGGCAAGCTGGAGAATCTAGAACAGGTCCTGAAGGTAGGGTGGCTTCGTGCTTAGTGACCATCCCACTGGCCAGCACTACAGGACCACTGCTGCTCCAGAGTGGGAAACAGCCAAAGCTCTCAGAGCCCTCATCAAAATTCATGGTGGCAAAAAGCAATTGGTAACAAGATTGCAGTGTTTCTGGAGGCAAGCCTGCAATGCCAGCTGTGCACTACTGCTGAGGGTGTTCAGCACACCCGGCGACTGTCTAGGGGTATTTGGAGGCACGTGGGCCTCTCTCCCACTAGCGAGGAAACTTGCTGCCCAAGTTAGCAAGACAGACCTGGATGTTCTCCCAGAAGAGCCAACGAGGAGATACATGTGTGTACACAGGAGGAAGGAGAAAGGTTGCTTTATAAGGGTGCCTTCCTCCTGTTGGTGAGCAGAGGGAGGTGTTTGTGAAGGATATGAGCAGGGGGTACTGTCAGCCTCTGGGGTGTTGTGTTCCAGGTAGAATTCCACAGGTGCAAAGAGTCTGCAGTTAGTGGGTGCTTGCTAGGTTGAGGAACAGCCAAGGCAGGGTGACCAGGTGGATGCCCTGCATAACGAGGGCAGTGAGGTCAGGGTGAGAGTGTTATGCAGATGAGTGATGAGATGGGCAGGGTCTTACAGAATTACAAGGACTGTAGCATTTGTCCGAAGTATTATGTTCATCATGTAACATTGACATAGATGAAGATACCTGTCCTAGACCCAGCACCTTTAGGCAACCTTTAAGCATTAACTTCTGCTTTTAAGGACTGGAGGACTAAAGGATTGGTGGACCGGTGGACTGGAGGATTGGTGGATTGGAGGAATGGAGGAATGGAGGACTGGAGCACTGGAGAATTGGAGGACGAGAGGATTGGTGGAGTGGAGGGTTGGAGGACAGGAGGAATGGTGGAGTGGAGGATTGGTGGATTGGTGTTTTGGTGAATTGGAAGAATGGAGGGATTGGTGGAGTGGAGGATTGGTGGATTGGTGTTTGGTGAATTGGAAGAATGGACTGAAGAATTGGTAGATAGGAGGAATGGAGGATTGGAGAACTGATGGGTTGGAGCAATGGAGGATTGGTGAATTGGAGGATTGGATAACAAGAGGACTAGAGTATTGGTGGAACTTCTTCCCAGCCGGGCCAGATGATAGGCTGGGCAGTCCTTCCTGGACAGTCCTCCTGTCATCCCTTCTGTCCATCTCAGGCAAGAATGGAAGCTGGCAAGTATGAGCTCAGGCTCATCTGCTATGTGGTGTTATGGTTGTCACAGAGGCCTCATGTCTCAGGCTGGTAGAGCTCCATGGAGCGGGAAGACAGGCTCTGCCTGAAGCTGGGGCAGCTGGGAAGTAGTATGGGTGCACTGATCACCACGTCCACCCTTTGTCACAGATGCTACTAGGGGATGAGAGGCCCTCAATCCCCTTATTCTCAGCTGAAAGCTCACCCTGCACTCACTCCTGCCTAGGATTGCAGGCACAGATGAGGAGCTGTGAACAGTCCATTCCAGAGATAGGGACAGTCCATCCAGGAGACAGTTCACACAGGAGACAGTCCATCCAGGAAACATTCTCCTTAGGAGAAAGTCCATCCAGGAGACAGTCTACTCAGGAGACAGTCCACTCAGGAGACAGTCCACTCAGGAGGCAGTCCACCCAGGAGACAATCCATCCACAAGACAGTCCATCCAGGAGACAGTCCATCCAGGAGACAGTCCACTCAGGAGAGAGTCCACCCAGGAGACAGTCCACTCAGGAGACAGTCCACCCAGGAGACAACTCATCCAGGAGATAGTCCACCCAGGAGACAGCAGGAGCTCTACTGGGGCAGGAGCTGATCTGGCCTCCAGTCAGAGTTCATGGACTAATTGTCTGGAGGTGTGTTCACAGGTGGGGTTGGGTGGCTTAGGGTCTGACACAGTCTTGGATGAGTGTTGGTATGGATGTTTGCCGAAGGAAACCTTGGGGGTGGGGACTGTGGTCGGCCACCACTTTGTTTGTGACCATGTTCTTTGACCTTGTGGTGCTCAGGACAGGGCTTTGTGCTCCTCCAGGTGGCTTTGTCAGTTGTTGGAGGATGCAGGTAGCTTCATGGGGGTGGGAGGGTGTGGAAGCTCTGGTATCTGCACTGAGATGTGGTGGTTATGGCTGTCTGAATGGTATGGCTTTACACCTGGCTCCCAAGCCCTCAGGATGGGCAGCAGAGACATTGTCCAGTAGATAAAGAAGAATGCCTGTCTTTGGCTCCTGTGGTGGCATCACAGCCCTGGACGCAAGCCAGTGGCCTCTGTGTCTGTTTGCACCAATAGCCCCATGGGTCACATCTCTGCGCTAGTGTTTTCATTTTCAAATATCACCAGTGGGTAACTTGTCTTTATTCTGATGATTCATTTTAGCCAGAGATAGCAGGTAGCCTTCTCCCTATTGCTCTGTAGTTGCTCCTGCAGATCGAGTCCAACCCTGCCCTGCTTTTATCAGAGGCCCTTGTGGCAGTATTGGGGACAGCCATTCAGGAGGCACTGGGGCTATCTGCTCAGTTGAGGAGGAAATGCAGTCAATGGCTGTGGACAGTGGCTTCCTGCAGGTCTGAAATGCTCGCTATAACCATGCTGTCAGAAAAACCCAGAGAAGCCACCTGAAGGCAAAGGCAGCCATTGAGATGTGTCAGCCCCCCCGCCCCCCCCCCCCCCCGCCTCTGGCTGTCCATCCTGTGCTGCTTCTTTGGCCACAGCTTCCTGGTGGGAGCCTGGCGCTTGGTGCCTGCCCTGATTAAAGACTTCTCACACTCTGAGGTTGTATGGCAATCTTGGTGTGTTCTTCCCAGGTGCTGGTAAGAGATGCTGTGCAGCACAGCAGAGCCCACTCATGTGGCATCATTGTGTCACCTCTGTGTCCTGTTAGGCAACATGGCTTTTCCATCATGCCTCTCCTCAGGCAGGCAGAGAAATCTCGCCTTCGGCCTCTGGAGCAGGAGTAATTCAGTGTGTACCCGGTCTGTGTCTGGCAGGCAAGCTTCCTCGGGAAGAGGCCCTGACATTTGTAGGCTACTTAAACGCTGGTGTTAATGTCGACACATGGCTATAAATATCACTGCTTTAAAAATAAATCCTGCCACAGGCAGTGTGCTACAGACAGTGAGGTTTTTTCTACCACGACACATCCTGTGCATCATCCTTGCGCATCATTTTGTGCTTCGTCCTCACGCATCATCCTGTGCATCGTCCTTGTGCTTTTCTGATGTGAAGTTTTCCATTCAGAATGACACAGGGCCTTGGAGTGTATTTGTGCAAGCGAGAAACCAGGTTGTGGGGAGGGCTCTCTGGTAGGATTCTGCCTATGGTGGGAGCTAGGGACTTCTGATTTCCTCTGGGGTTGGGGGGTCTTGAACCCCGTGCTCCCAGGATGGCCAGCACAAGGACCCTTGAGGAAAACCCCAGACACTGGCCATGGGGCTGCTGTTCCAGGAGGGAGGCTGGGACTACAGGAGAACTTGCCAAGGGGCTGTTCCCCTGAACATCCACCATGGTGGGTGTTGGACCTCCCCCAGGAGGAGGGGCACAGTGGGGGCCCCCCAAGACAGTGCGCCATCCTCTCGGTGCATGGTACAGGGCCATGGCAGAGTCCCAGGGGCTCTAGGCCTTGGAACTGTGCCCTGTGCTTTCCTCCTCAAAGTAGTGAGCCTGGATTGGTCTCCTCTGCACAGGACGCAGGAGAGAAGATGAGGGTTAGTGAAACCAGGAGAGGCCGGTGAATGCCTTAGAAGCATTGCCCTTTGCAAGGTGTGCAGCATGAAGGAAGGGAACCACTCAGCCTGCCCTGTGTGGGCAGCCTTCTCTCTTTGGTAATAAACCCAGCCCTACCACGCCCCCATTGGAGTTATCTTTCTCTCACTGTCCTCTTAACTCCAAGAATTTCAGCTGCAGTTTTGACCCTATTTTGGCTAGAAGCTTTTGTCACCATCTGAGTCACTGCATTGTTCCTGATCGTGAGCTCCTGTCTTTGGGGGAGGAGCATAGACAAGAGGCCTCCCGTGGCATGGCAGTGCTCCCACGGTGTGCAGCCCTCACTGCTCTGGCCTCCCGTGGCATGGCAGTGTTCCCACTGTGTGCAGCCCTCACTGCTCCGGCCTCCCGTGGCATGGCAGTGCTCCCACTGTGTGCTCCCGCTGTGTGCAGCCCTCACTGCTCTGGCTGTGACATGTGCATCTCTGAGGTGAGGAGGTCAGAATGAAGACCAGCCATGGGTTTCATGTCCACCCATAACCACTGGCTTGTCCCACATAGCCAGCGTGGCTCCCATGGTCCATAAAGGTGCTCGTGGGAACAAGGGTCATTCTTGTATGGCATAGCCAAGACAATCACGTGGCCCTTGTGGGCCCTGGTACTGCTATGAATGAGGAGGGGCTGGAGAAGAAGGGACTGGGGTGGACGAAGCTCAGCTATGTTGATAATTATTCCACCTCATCAGAAGCCACACATCATGGAGATAAAGGAGACATGGCATAAACATGCAATTACACTTCTGGGTGGGAAGAGCATGTGCCCAGAGGGCGGGACACATGCTGAGACCTGGTAGTGGGGTGTCCTTGGTGGCTAAGCACATGACCAGCACTGTGGCGGGTCACAGGGACCCTGGCAGCTGTGTGAAGTTGTTCCTGAGACCACTGTTGGGGACAGCGTAGCGGTCCTGCCAGCAGTCTGCTCAGGCAGCAGCTGTGGGTGTGACAGGAAGGGGCAGATGTGGCAGGGGAGGTTGGGGCTCTTAAAGATTGGATGTAGAGAAAGCCAGCTCCCCATCCAGAAGAGCTAGGGAGGGTGGCAGAGGTGTGCTTGGTTGTATTTGATGAGATGGACCAAAAGAACTTCTCAAAACTTCTTAGCACAGAAAGTCAGGAATTCTCTGGTCATGTGCAGCTGGTTTTCTGTGCACTGGGCAGGACAGAGATGGGAGGGAGGTCTCTTTTGGGAAGAGAGAGGGATGGAGATGGGAGGGAGGTCTCCTTTGGGAACAGAGCATGTGGACAGAGGCCTCCTTGGTAAAGGCCAGGAAAAAGGGGCTGCAGAGGCCACGGGGTCCTCTGCTCCATCCTGGGGCATCCAGGATTGGCCAATGCAGCAGGGCTGCTGGCAGACTTGCTCGCAGGGGGCAGGGGGGCAACATGGTGTTGGGACCCATCTTAGCAGGGCGGTTCCAGGCCAGCAAGGGGCAGGGAGGAGGAGAAGCCAAGTGGCCACGTACATGGAACCCCTTCTTCTGAGGTCTTATGAGTGAGGAGGCAGAAGTGGTGGTGTTGGGGTAGGGCAGAGCTGAGTAGGGGACTCTGAGTCCTCTGGGACTTTTCCTTTGCAGCACTTCCCCTTCCAGCAGGAGGCTCATGAGTGGCCAGCATCTCCCACCTGGGTGACACCTAGCCTACGGTAAATGTTTCTGATGCACCCTGTGCAAATCATGCTCTTCTCCCACTGACTAAAGAGTGCACTGGCTGCATTTAGCAGTGGCCCTGCCACACTAAGCAGAAGGCAGAGATTAGCTGGAACAACAGTTCATTAGACAGCTGCATTGGGCTGGGGATGTGGCAGCCTGTCCTGCGGTTCCCGGATCCATGTGGCTGCTGGGGGCAGTGGTGGGAACATGTTGTGCTGGCGTTGAGTTTCGACATTCCTGGGATGCCATCCAGATGTTCTAGCTGTGTGGCCTTGAGCCAGTGGCTCGGCCTCTCTGAGGTGTTGCCCTGTGGAAATGGAGACCCAGCACCTGCTGTCAGCATGAAGGGAGCCAGTGCAGGCAGGGCTTGTGGCCCATGCAGCCGCACCCTCTGTGGTCCTGCTGGCTGGTCACGGTCACCTCACTGGTCCGCGGCTTGTGTCAGGGAACATTGCCACAGCTACTCAGAACCCCAGAGAATAACTGCCCTTCCCGGGTCCACGAGTGGCTCGTGCGTTGCACACCCCAGGCCTCCAGAGGACTCTGAGCTGCTGGTTTATAAAGCGCAGTGATGTGGTGTCGGGAAGGGAACATGGAAGCACAGTAAGGGGGTGAGAGGCAGGCCTGGGGGGAATCCCAACAGAGTCATGGTGGAGCATTGGTCTCTGGCCTGAGCAGCCTGGCTCTTCACAGGTGCAAGGGACTCTGGTCCATGCCTGTCCTGAAGCTGCATGTGCGGTGCTGCCCCCGGCCCTCACTAGAGGGGATTTAAAGTGCAGGGGGATGTGCAGAGGCTGCCTTCTAGATGAGGAACCTTGGCTTCCAAGAGGGTACTGGTGCCCAGAGGGTACTGGGCCATCTCTCTGGACCCCCAGGGATGGGAATGTGTGTGTGTGTGTGTGTGTGTGAGAGAGAGAGAGAGAGAGAGAGAGAGAGAGAGAAAAGCACAAATGTCTGTGTCTTTGCACATGCGTTCATGTCCCCATCTGTCCTGTGAATGGCCTCTTCTGGTCTCAGCCCGGTCAGGTTGCAGTAACATACCCGATGCCCTGTTTTGTGTGTGTGTGTGTGTGTGTGTGTGTGTGTGTGTGTGTACGTGTGTGTATGTATGTCTGTCTGTGCACACGCATCCATGCCCCTGTCTGTCCTGTGAATGGCTTCTTCCAGTCTCAGCCTGATCAAGTTGCTGTAACTCACCTAATGCCCTGTTGTGTGTGTGTGTGTGTGTGTGTGTGTGTGTTGTGTGTGTCTGTCTGTCTGTCTGTCTGTCTGTCTATGCACATGCATCCATGACCCCATGTGTCCTGAGAATGGCCTCTTCCAGTCTCAGCCTGATCAGGTTGCAGTAACTCACCTGATGCCCTGTTTGGTGGGGTTTTGCTGGCATTTGGGGGAATTCGGTATTCCCAGCATCCTGTGTTCCTCAGTTTCCATAGCAACCATGAAACCAGCACTTGTCTGCTGAGGTGTGGGGTAATTACAGCTCTGGCATCTCCGGGAGGGGCTGGTGGAGATGGTAGAGGGGATATGGAGGTCATGGCGTGGGGTGGGGGGGGGTGGGGGCTTTACTTTAAAGGCAAACAAGCAAGACGAGCCAGCAGCCGAGCCAGAGGCCTTCTGCATGCTGAGGTGAAGTGTTCAGTCTTGAAGAGAGGCACTTGTGGTGACCCAGGGTGGGGCAGACATGTGTGGGGCCTCCAGTGGGTCCCCAGCCACTGTGGTTCCCTCTTCCCAAGTGAAGCAGCCAGCGCCCTGGTGGGACTTGGCAGAGCTTCTCCCCAGCCCCTCTCCCACCTCATGACTCCTGGGCCCACAATCCCCTGACACTAAAACAAAATGAAAACACTGACTTTGAACAAACTTGCCAAACGATAGGTAAAAACAAATCACCAACCACATGTCGCATGCCACATAAGCGGGTAGGCATTTATTGTCAGTGTGCACGGGAGTCTGCACGGTGGCCTCTGAGGGCCACCCCTGGAGAGGGTCACTGGGGCATTAGAGGTGGACGCGACACAGGAGCAGTGAGGCTCAGTAGGTGAGGGCCACACCCAGGCTATCTTTCCAGAATGGACCAACAGGTGGCCCTGGACAAAGCCACCGCAGCACAGCCTGGCGGCCCCTTCACCCTGCCTAGATGCCACCCTCCTTGGGACTTTCCCCAGGGGACAAATGAAGGGATATTAGGCCTTGGAGAGCCAGTAGTCAAGATCAGAGCCCAAGATTCAGGTTCTGTGGCGGGCGTGGGCTCTGGGATTGAGATGGCCTAACTAGCTGTGTGATGGACAAGAATGACACGTTCATGTGCCTCTGTTTCCCTCCTGTGGAATGGGCCAGCTCTTGCTTTCTGGGATTGCGATAAGGGTCATCAATGCAGATCAGAAGCTGGGGCTGTGGTGGGTGTGAGGAAAGGTAATGTACCTTCCATTGTTTTTGGGGAGAGAAAAAGAAAGAGGAGGCCCCCCTCCACCTCCGCCTGCCAGCCTGGAACTCGCAGATGCTCCAGCACCGAGAATATAAAAAGCAAAAGCAGGGGAGGCAGCCCGGAGGGGCCAGGGTTCCCCCTTGTGCTGCCTCCCTGTAGGAAAGCCAGGAGGTGAGGTGGGGTGAGGAGGCGGGTGGGTGCTCCGTGTGTGTCCTGTTGTGTCGTGTCCCGTGGCAGCGTGCTGCAGAGTGAACGGCTGGCAGTGGGCGTGGTGGGTGCGGTGGGCGCGGCATTCAGGGCTCTCTGTCTCCACAGCACATGCGAGAGGCTGCGGAACGGCGGCAGCAGCTGGAGCTGGAGCATGAGCAAGCCCTGGCCGTCCTCAACGCCAAGCAGCAGGAAATTGAGCTCCTGCAGAAGGTGAGGTGGGCGGCGGGTGTGGGCATGTGTTCTGTGTGAGTGGGTATGCCCAGGAGGGTGAGGATGGTGAGTGTTGTGTGTGCCCATTGCATGCGTGTGTGCAGGTTTGAATGTACATAAGCCTCAGAGGTGGGTGCCTGTGAGGAGACGTATGTGGGGGTGGTGAGAAAGGAGAGAGAGAGAGAGAGAGAGAGAGAGAGAGAGAGAGAGAGAGAGAGTCTGGGAGGGCCGAGAGAGGCTGAGGGCACTTGGCTGCTGTCTGGGGTCCCCCCCCCCCCAATAGCCCTTCCCCCAAGGCCACAGAGCCCTGCCTCTGCCTCCCTCTTTTCCTCCTGGCACAGAGGGCTCCCAGTGGCCTTTGCTCTTCTCTGTTCTGGCTTCTCTCGGGCACTCGGGCTGACTTGAAGCCCTGTCCTGCAATGTCCTCACTGGCCAGGGCACTTGCAAGGGATGTTGGGACTTTGTAGGGCAAGGCCACCATGACTGGCTGTGACTGGCTTCGGCTCTGGAGGAAGGAGAATCACCCTAGACCACACAGGGAGTTTGACCCTGCCACCAAGCCTGGGGTGCCTGTGAGAAGGGCAGCAGCCCTTCTTTTGGTACTGTTGAGAGTGGATTTGATCAAATGTCCACCCACGGACCACATTTGTGTGACTATGGGGCATCCACAGCTTGCCTTTGTGACAGCTGTATCTGCTAGCTTAAGGCTACTTACATGATGGATGTGTTTTGTTTTGTGCCAATCCTGGGACTTGACCTCAGGGTCTAGGCTAGTGCTCTACCACTTGAACCACAGCTCCACTTCCAGTTTTTGGTGGTTATCTTGAGACTATTATCTGAGTCTCAAGGACTTCCCTGCTCAGACTGGTTTTGAACTGCTATCCTCAGATCTCAGCTTCCTGAGTAGCTAGGATTACAGGCATGAGCCACCTGTGCCCAGCTTATATGATGTGCTTTCAAGTAAGTAAATCAACTTTGTGGGTAACACAGCATATCCCATGAGAAAGAGAGAAAGAGAGAGAGACAGAGAGAGAGAGAGGGAGAGACAGAGACAGAGACAGAGAGAGACAGAGACAGAGACAGAGAGACAGAGACAGAGACAGAGAGAAAGAGAGGAAAACGGGGAGAAGGGCAATCAAGAGAGGAGAGGCAGAGGAGATGAGATGGTGGGCAGGAGGAAGGAGAGCTGTGGTCCAGGCTATGTCCTGTGCATCCTCTGATGGTATGGACTCAGGAGGTTCTTCTCAACTTCATCACCAGCGTTGTCTGATGTTTGATGACTGGGAAACAGGAAGCCCTTGGGTGCCCCAGGAATGCAGACCTGAGGGTCATGGTCCCCACTCCCTGCCCTCCCTCCTCCCATCGGGGAAGAGAGCAACTACCAGGTGGGAGAGGGCTTTAGGCGCGGCCACGGTACAGGGCATGGATCTGTAGCTGTTGGCCCAGTGCTGGCTAGGATGGGCAGCGGGTGACCCCCCTGCGCTCCTTACAGCCCTCAGCTTTTGTGCCCACCTTGCCAGGTCTTCCATCTGACCATGAAGAGCACTCCTTCGGACCCGGCTTGGCTGGCGATAGGAATCTCTGCTTCCCCTGCCAGAGTTTATTAGCAAGAGGCAGCAGGCAGCCCTCTCTGATATCCTGTCTCTCATTATTTGCCAAGATCTTGCGTTAAGGACAGATTTCATTAAGCCAGTGCTGATGGGGACCGACAGAGCCCCATTACCTGTCATAACAGGTTGGCCGGCACACCGGGCAGCAGTCAGCCTTCCATCTTATCTAGAAGACGTTCTGCTGCATCGTGGGCAGAAATATTACTCTCCTCTCGCCTGGCCTGAAGGGCCTACTGCCCCCCCCCCCACCAAGTTCAAAGCCAGGTCCCCTGGCTGGGTCTTCTGGAGGCAGATAAGAAGTCTGCAGAAATACAAATATTGATCTGTAAGGGTGACAGGACATTGTTTTTCTGGAGCCAGCAGAGTAGTTACTAAGTATCTGTCATTCAGCTCCCAGAATCATTCCTGGGCATCACCCAATTTCCTCTCATCCTTTGTCTCTGAGCTCTTCATTTTATTTTGAATGTGCTAAGCTTCATGGGGTGGGGTGGGGAGACAGAGCAAGAGAAACTAGATGAAATATCAACATGCCAAGTTTGCTTTTTTTTTTTTTTTTCTTCTTAGAGTCTTTGCTTCTGGCCTGTGTGCACCCCTAAGTGAGATTTGCCTCTTTTAGGAGACATGTCCCAGCCTGAGTCGAGTTCTCATTCTCCAACTTGGGCTGTCCATGGCCAGTGCCTCATGAAGGAGGCACCCGTTGCCTGGCAGCTCAGCCTGTCTGGGATGGGGTGGGAGAAGCAGGTGGGATAAGGCAAGGCTGGCATTGCTACGTTAAAGAACAAAGGAAGAGCCAGGCACTGATGGCTCATACCTATAACCCTAGTTATTCAGTAGCCTGAGAAGGGCAGCATGAGGCCTCCCTGGGCAGAAAAGTTAGTGGGACTTCATCTCCAATTAACCAGCAAAAAGCAGGGCTGGAGGTGTGGCTCAAGTGGTAGAGTGCCCACCTAGCAACTGCAAGGCCCTGAATTGAAACACCAGTACTGGTAGACACTAACCACAAAGGGTGAGGCACAGGTGACTCAAGCACCCCTGGGGTGGAGGTGGGGGGATCTGGGTCAGGGGGGACCAGCCCTGTAAGCTGGAGGCGTGGGCTGTAAAAATCAAATCCTTGGAGCCAGGGATTGTCTGGTGGGTCTAACCAGCAGCAGCCATGGTCTGCCTCTGCCGCTCCTCATTCGATCCATGCACCAGGCAACTGATTATTGCAGGCCTCCTGTCAGCTGCGTCAGGAAGTGACACAGGGTGAAAATGGGCTGCAAATCACAATCACAGCCATCCAAATTGGCCTGTGGATGCTTATTGTAGGGTGCCCGCCCTGCCTTGCCCCCATGCCACACAGCCCCGGCCACCAGCCTCCTCCTTGCCTGGCCTCCCCACCCCCCGCCATTCCTATTGTTGCCCCCAGGGGTTCAGTGTCTTGTCAGTTCGCATCCTTGTCTCCACGTCGTTGTGCAGGAGCGCAGGGCTTGTCCACACTTAAGCCTTACCTGCAAGCCGGCCTTGTTTGACACTCTCTTCTGTGAGACCCAGCTTTTCCTATAAGCTGCTGAGAAAGCAAGCATGGAGAAGCGGCCAACACCTTGGCACGTGTGGGCCCCACGCTGGCCTGATTTCTGCTCTTCCCTCTCTGAGTGCAGAGTGCTGGGTGGAGCGCAGCTTCCCCTCTGCCTGCCGTCAACGGAGTGGTGACCTCACTCTTAAAAAACAATTTTTTTTTTTTGGTGGTATTGGCTGTGGCACTCAATCCTGGTGCTTGCTAGACAGGTGCTCTACCACTTGATGCCTACATGCAGCCTCGTTTTATGTGGGTTACTTTGAATGTAGGGTCTCACTCTATGCCTGGGCTGGCCTGGTCCTGCAGAGTACCAAGTCAGGGCCTCTGATTGAGGCCCCACAGTTCTCAACAGTCGCAAGGGTCTCGTTCACCTTTCTCTGGTGTTCATGTACCCAATGCCAATCAAAGGGCCTTGTTTTGCTCTGTTCTAACTCATACCCATCACCTCCCCCCAAACACCTGCACTCTGAAAGGCTCCTGGGCCCATGCCTCATGCCCTATGCCTCAAAGGGGTACCTTCTATGTGTACGCGTCCCTCTTAAGACCATTGCTGTTCTGTAGGCTGTCCCAGAGCTGACATTAGGCCCTTCTTGTGGACCCCTCCAGCCTCGAGAAGAGCTTGGGCATCTGTGGGAGCTGTGTCTCCATCCCCAGTCCCTGGCCACGGGAGACCATGCTTTCCCACTTGCTGGCTCCTGAAATGAGCCTCGCTTGAGTTACTGCTGAAAGTCTCAGCAAGAATTCAGCCCTGCCAATTTTTTATTTAAATTTAGCAAGCTATTCTGATGGCCCAAATGGCCCAGCTTGGAAGTAGCATACAAAAAAAAAAACACCCCAAAAAACCAAACTCCTGATTTTCATCCGAAGCCGGAAACAAAGTCTGTACTGCCAGCTTGGCCGAGCCTTAGCCAGGCTGCTGGGGGCTCTGTTGTGTTTAATCCTGACAGTTGAGAACTCTCACCAAGTAGATGGCAGAGTTATTTATATAGTCCCTATATGTTCCCCGGCTGTTCATCTTTTTTTTTTCTTCTTCTTCCTATTTTGTCCTTTATTATTGCTCGTGCTGTTTTTGCTTTGAAAGGAACAATTTTAGGCATTCGATGCTGAGCTGAATTCAAGAATGGTATAATTACTGGTGGTGGTCGGTTTGCTAGCCCTGCTCTGAAACTCTCTTTGGAAATACATGAGAATGAAATGAGTGTGGATGAACGATGGAAATATGGGAAGCTCAGGCTAGTTTGCTTCTAGCCTCGCTGAAGCCAAGCGCTTCCTTCTCCCCACCCACATGCAATCTTGCAAGTGAGAAGCTGAAGCTGCTGAGATAATGTTCCTTGCTCATCTGCGGGCTCTCCGCGTCCAGCACTAATGATTTTCTAAGAGTCTTCCAAGTGAGTGTCACCTCAGTACGCATGCTCCTTTTTAGTTCCCTTCTGATTTTCTTTTTGGGACAGAGTCCCGGTTTGCAGCTCAGGCTAGCCTAGAACTCACCATCTTCCTGCCTCAGCCTTCCAGGTGTGGGATTATAGGTGTGTGCTGCAACACCTGACTGTAGTGCTCAATACTTTAAAGGACCTTTCATCCTTCATAACTGGAAGATTGGGGCAGCAGTGTGGCTCAAGTGATAAAGTTCAAGGTGCTGCATGTAGCCTCCTCTCAGCGCCGCCAAAACCACTGAGGAATGCCTGTGAGCTCACCTTAGGGGTGTCCCACTTGGTGTGGGGCATACACAGGAGCCTGTGACATGGTCTTGTCTATCCTGTGTTGCAGCCCCCATCCCCATGGAGCTTTGGGGTCTCTAACTCAGACACAGGGAACATCATGTTTTTAATAGTGGATAATGCTGTTCATGAGAACTCATGGTTACTAGGGACAACAAAAAAATTCCAACAGGCAGTTTGTGCATGCACATATCTGGCAGATACAACTTCAGATATGGCTTGATCCAGGGCCTATACCACGTGGCCTCAGCACCACTGAAGCCTCGGTGCCCAGCTGCTCTGCCCTCCTTTGAGCTGCCTTTGTTGTTGGTCTTTGTGTGGGTGTCCCTGACCCTTCCCACACCCGCTTATCATGGTGGCAGGATGACTGCAGTTTGCTCCAACGTCTCCTCCTACTGGGTTATGATTGACTCTCATCTTTTCCGGGCAAAGGGAGTTGTTTGAATTATGTCAAATGGCTGCTCCACAAGCCAAGCTCTGCGAGCCAGGAGCAGATGTATTGTATGCATCTTCTCCTTGTGGTAAGGGAGGAGCTCAGAGAGTTGAGGACTCCTAGGAGGGGCAGCCAGGCAGGCCAACACAGCACAGCCATCTGGCGGGGTAGTGGGGTGGTGGTGGCACACACAGTGCCTCAGTTCCTCACCCTGTCCCACCCACCCCGTCTGGGAGCAGAGCTGTTGGGAGTCACGTTTTCAGAACCACATCGTGCCTCTCAAGCAGGTACGGGCATCACGATTCGTGGGAACTCCCTCTTCAGCTGGCTTAGAGATGCCTGCTCTCAGGTCCAGCCAAGGTCCAGGCGTCTGCCCCACAGAGCACCAGATGTGGCCAGGTCCATTCCATCCAGCCCAGGGTTGGAAAATAAAAACACATGTGCACAGTCTGACCACCTGGATTAGGACCCGGGTCTCTCTTCCCTTCACATACTCACTTTTCTCTCTCCCGCCAACAGGCTCAGGTTGAGGCTAAGAAGGAGCACGAAGGTGCGGTGCAGCTGTTAGAGGTAAGCAAGGGAGGTGCCGCCTCTGTGGGGCAGGGGAGGCTGGAGGAGAGCACAGTGCCAAGTAGAAATGGATGGCATTCACCAGATGTCTTCTGTGCCTGTTATGCCTCTTCATATTGTCCTCACAGTCAGGCTACCCCTCAGGTGCCATGATGACTTCATCCTTACACGCAAGGAAACAGAGGCAGAGAGAGGCAGAGTAGTCCTCCCTGGGGCCCACATCGGGGTCTGGGCTGGGAGGACGGGCCCCTCACTTGGTGGGTGCATTTTCCCAAGAAGTGGTGGAGTGCCATTCCTCAGGCTGTCCCCACTGCTGGTAGACCATGGGACATTTCTAAGGGTTGACGCTAACAGTGAGGTGGTGTCTGCAAGGCCAGGGAGAGGGGAACCTAGGAATCAAAGTGCTCAGTGCCCCCAGAATTACTTCCGGGGCATTATCCCCAAGGAATGACCTTCTCTGCTGTCTGAGGGCCAGGGCTTCATCCCCAAGGCATGGCCTTCACTGCCTGTGGGCCTTCCTCAGGGCCACGATGGCTGGAGTTTGGAGGGAATGACACTCATGTCTGCCCACTGGACACTTCTTGTCCCTGGATCTAGGGTGTTGTCAGCCCCCTTGGGAGGTGAAAGGCAGAGAGGCAGGGCTATGAGGTCAGCTGGGGCAGCTCTGCATCTAGTCCTGCCTGCAGTCCAGCAGCTGGCTGGCATTGGCCGCCTGCTGAGGACAAGGCTGTGTGGCAAATGCCCCCTAGGGGGTGCTGTCTCTAAGCTTCTAGTCTCCAGGTACCTGACCTTGTCTTGTGTCCCCAGTAGGAGAGCCACTATGGGAGACTTTCAAATCTATTCCTCCCATGGGAAAGCAGGCATCATTACCATCCTAGATATTAAAATGGATTTTTGAAGCATCCATTTAGTTAATGAATATCGGGGAAGACAGGTATGAAGAATAGATGCAGCCCTCCACCCTCCTACCTGCCAGCCACCGGAAGACGCCACACCATCTCCTTGGGAAATGCCTCCCTCTCTTGCCCGAACCACTCCCTCGAACTGGACTGCTCTCCCTTGCTGGATGGCAATCCCTCCCCCAGCCCCCCAACTCTGTTGGGCAGTGCAGCCCTGTCCCTCCCCTAGCCCCCAGCTCTGCTGGGCAGTGCACCCCTGTCCCTCCGTGAGTCCCCCAGCTCTGCTGGGCAGTGCACCCCTGTCCCTTCCCCAGTTTCCCAGCTTTGCTGAGCAGTGCAGCCCTGTCCCTCCCCCAGCCCCCCAGCTCTACTGGGAAGTGCGCCCCTTCCCTTCCCATCTCCCAGGTCTGCTGGCCCGTGCACCCCTGTTCTTTCCATGGCCTTCGAGCTGGCTGCAGTGGGGCTGGGGTGGACAGTGGTGCACATGCTGAGCTGGGCAAATGGTTGTAACACATTGTGACTTGGCTTGAAAACTGGGGAAAAGGTGATGTGGCTGTGCTGAGAACGGTCCTTTTGTTCACAACTCTCTCTCTCTGGTTGTCCCGCTTGGCTCTCTGCCCAGAATGCCCTGGACAGCATGCAGGTATTCTGATGTGTTCCCCGTGAGTGCTGTAGTGTGTGCAGTGCCCCCACCCCAGGCAGCCGTGAGCCCTGGGCCGCCCCCATGGCCTCCCTCTCCCCTCCAGGTCTCCTGACCTGGGTGGGGACCTGGGTACCAAGCCCCGAGCAGACAGGCAGAAGGCTGCTCCCCCGGATGGGGGCTGGCCCAGCACCCACGGTGTGCTGTTGTTGGCCACCACGGTCATGCTCAGGATGGTCCTGTGACTTCGGGTGACTCCCGCCCCCCGGGAATTATCTGGGGCTGATGGGGGGGGGGCAACAACATGAGGGGGACGGCAGAGACTGCCCAGAACTCAGTCAGGGGTCACAGGAATGCATACCACCCCTGGGCCTTTGCCTCTCCTGTCAGTCCTGAGCGAGCCGCAAGCTCTCTCCACGGGCAGGAGGGCCCTTGGGCTTTCGTCTGACTTCTTCACAGTGGTGGACAAGCTGAGGACCCTGAGAGTTGGGCTGGGTAATGAATTCAGAAAGGTTGGCTGGACGAGGTAACGAGGGCCAGCCCAGGGCCCAGGGAACTCATTAGAAATGCATCATCTCCAGTGAACTGTAGCCAGAGCTGCAGGCACAGCGCTGTGGCCGCCTGCAGGACCCCTGTGCAGTGGGCTGAGCCCCAGCGTAGGCTGTCCCCAGCCACAGGGCTACTGACAAGTGAGCAGCTCTTTGAAGAATCAATGCCCAGAACTTATCACCAGAGCCCAAGCCCATTCCAGACCTACCTACCTCACAATGGAGTGTTGACGGATGCACGGAGGTCAAGCACTGCCCTCGAGGCCACGGAGAGCACTGTCCTGCACAGCTGTTCTTTCAAAGTGTCGTGTCTCATGCTGAAAGTCTGCAGGCAGCATGGTCCATCCTGGAGCTGCCCCTCTGTCGCTCTGCTGACTGCAATCACCATTGCTGGATGCCCAGGAGATACCATGTCAGACCCCTCAGCATTCCCACACATGCCAGCCCAGCCCTACTTCCTGGCCAGTCAGAGGACTAAGTGTCCGCTCAAAACCTTGGATGGGTTCCAGCCCCAGGGGCCAGCGAAAACAGAAAACCTGAAACATTGCAAGGCGGCCCTGGAATCCACAAGCAGTCAAGCTGTTCTTGGAGGCCCAGAAGCAGGAAGCCTCCAGGTGCTTCATCTAACAAAGTAGAAGAGGAAATCCACAGAGTACCTACCACTGCAGCAGCCTGCTAAGCCCCCAGGAGCAGCTCATCTGGAGAGAGCTCCGGGCCCTGGCATCCGCCGGCCCTGGCCCCCGCCAGACCTGGCCAGCCCCCAGCCGGCCTTCTTGTCACTGCACCATGCAGTGGATTGGATATCACCTATAAAACCACAGATGTGGCTGTGATCTTCCTCCAGATCTCATGGATGAAACAATTAAGGCACAAAGGTGGGAGCCATTTATACGAGGACAAATGGGCTACACCAGGCCTTGAGGGCAGAGCCAGCCTGACACAGTCACCTCCAGGACACTGAGAAGTCTCTGCAGAGATGACTTATTTTAGGAACAGAGAGAGAGAGAGAGAGAGAGAGAGAGAGAGAGAGAGTAAGATTGCATATGGCCCTGTGTACAAGAGGACCAGGAGCGTTCCCATGGCTTGCTTCTCTATGGATCCTGGCATCTCGCTCTTGGTGTGTGACTGTCTTCCCACACTGGTCTTTGGGCACCTCTGTAGGCATTTGCTCCCTCTCTTCCAACACCCTCAGTCACCGTCTCCTGGGGGAAGTGTTCCTTTGGACTCTCAAAACGGTCCTGGTTGGACAGGACACCGCACACAGCTCTTCTTTAAGTCAGGGGAAGTAGCGGGCACGGGGTGTTGTTGGATATTTTTCCTCAGTCTTTATAAATACTCACATTCACATTTGCGGGTCTCTGCTGTTTGTTCCAATTATAGAGCATTTGCCTGATGACAAGCCATCTGTCACTGCGGCGGTCAGGGCATGGGCACCTGCCCTCCCCCGCTGCAGGTGGCTGCTCTCTGCGAGGCCATGGCTGGTATGTGCAGCCACATGGCTGGGTGTGTGTGCGTGTACACACATGTGCACACACACGTGCTCACACATATACACAAGCACACACATACACAAGCACACACACATACAAGGGGGCTGCTGTTCTCTCGGGGTCTCCTGGAAGTGAGTGCTCCTGTGAGTGCCATACAGGTGACCAGAGACACACAGCCCAGCTCCTTCCTTTAGTGGCCCAGGCCCTGGACTGCCAGCTACAGCCAGACTTGGTGAGAGTTGCAACTCTCAGATTCTTTGTGTTGGAACTGGGGGGCTGGAGGGCTGATGGGGGCTCAGACCACAGCCAGGTAACATCAGAATGAATATGGATAAAGCAAATGCTTCCGGAGAACATGCCCACGGAGGACGGCTCCATTGCTCCTCAGCCCTATGGCGTCCTGGGATCGGCGGTGCTGTTTCTGTGTGGAAGCTGCCAGCCTGGCCTTAGGGCCCGAATCTGCCAAGTCAGGATCTGGACATAGCACCATGTAAGACCCAGCCTTGGAGGCCTGTCCCCAGAATGTCAGCCAGTGGCCCTGACCGTCCCATGCCGTCCACTCAGGGCAGGCCAGCTCCCTGGTGCCTGAGCCAGCTGCATATCTTGAGCACTTGAGTTCTATCAAGGAATGATGGCATCTCCATCCTTCATGCTGGGAAGCTGGCACACCTCAGCTATTGGGTGGAGGTACCCCCTGCTCCCCCAACAAGACAGTCCGCATGGCAGGGATCTGGGTGGGTACCGCCCGGGAAATAGGGGAAGGAGTCTGCAGGGCTACACACTGATCTCTGCCTGCTACCTCATGTGGGCATAAATTAACATTCTGGGCACAGATGCTGTCTGCCTGAGGATGGACTTGCCTCTTCCATCAGGCAACTCTCTGCATACAGAGAGATCCATTCCCTGCGCCTGCGCACACCCAGGAGCCTCACCTGCCCACAGGTCCCCTGTCCACCTGAAGAATTCAGCTGAGTGCAGGGCCCTCCTCCTGCCCTCCTGTCCACACCTATCTGTCTGTTGTTCCCAGCTAAGGACCCTACCTGCCCTTGTGGGTCCCAGATCTGTCTTCAGGGGCACCAGAGTCCCCTGGGTTTGAGTGTTCTGATGTGGGGACCCCAGAGGAGGAATCTGCACGTAGATCCCCAAGCCCTCCCCACGCCTGGCCCTGCTCCTCAGCCCTGTCTGGTTCTGCACCTCTCAACTGAGACAGCTATCTTGGCTTGGCTCATTCAGCTTTTTAAAAGAAGAATCCTGCTGATTTTTTTAATGAATTGAAGAAATTAATTATAGACTTGGGACTTTTAAGGTTATTTTTAGAAGCCCATGATCTCAGACATAAATAGCACTTCATTCTGGACGAAGTAGCTGAGGCATTTAATGTCTGCGGTGGAGAGGAGTAGGAAGGGGAGGGGAAGAGGAGATGGGGGTGGGGCGGAGAGGGGAGCAGTAGGATGAGGAGGGGGAAGAACAGGGAGTCCATTGCTGAGCCCTTGCATCCCACACACCTACATGGAAGTGAGCAGCAATTGAGCACTGGCTGGATACCAGCGCTGGAGCCAACAAGACCTGGTGCTGACGTATTGTTGGAGAGACTGACATGGTTTTACAGCCATGGAGCAAGGGCAGGTGACGAGGCAGGAGGCTGAGCCAGGCGCTGCTGCAAGGATCAGGAGCCTGCACCCTGGACGCTGCCCACTCCTCACCGATTCAGCAAACGCTTATTGAGCACTGACTGTACCGGGCATGGAGGACGCATGTGGACCAGGAAGCAGCAGCCAGAAGTGTAGTCTGTAGGATGGACAAGGAAGCAGGGGTTGGGAAATGAGCAAAGAGCAGGTGGGGGGTGTCATGAGGAGGCAGAGGGGTCCTCGATGCCTGTCCTCATGCCACCTGCGCTGACCAGTGCCAGAATTCTCATCCCTGGAGAGAATGAGGATAGAGATGCCTCACTCATGCAAACCCTGTGTGAGACTGTATCAAGGCAGGGGCCTGGCAAAGAGGTCTTCCAAGCCTGCCCAGAGCCAGGTATAGCCACCCCGCCCGAGGAGGGAGCTTGCGGGCCTGGCCTTCTCCTACCTGTGTTACTTTCCCGGTCTCCCTTAGTATCTGATGATGGCAAATGGTAGCCATGTTGCTAACCCAGTCCAGCAAACTGACACTCCTGTATTGTTTAGGAGTGGTGTTCTTTGGGGGGACTGTGATCCTGGGGATGTGTGCCTGTGAGAAAGCATTGCATGCTGGGTTAGCAACTGAGCTGTTCTGAGTCAGAGCTGTGCCACAGCCTCGCGCTCCAGATCTCACGCAGCCAAGGCAAGGCGTGCCAACTGCAAAGTGCCCGGCTGCACACCCAGCCCAGAACAATCTGAAGGAAGCTGGCTGGGAGCTGAGAGTGTGCTGGAGTCCTTGGCATCTGCAGCTCCTCATTCGTGTCCAACAGGCGGGTTGCCTATGAACCTGAGGTCAGACGCTGCCCTGCTGTGGTGCTGAGACAGCTCCTGACTACCCCCCCCCCCCCCACCATGCAGAGAGTGTGCACATGCATGTGCATGCACACGCAGGCACACACAGCACACAAAACATGGGAAATCAGCACATGCATGCATGGGCACATGATACATGCATGTGCACCCACAATCAAGCACACACACAGCACACAAAATACAGGCACACAGGTGTGCACTGATAGATACAAGCATGGCACACTCATATACAATACACATGTGCACAGACATATTGCATTTGTGCATGGGCACGCTACACACACGTGCACACCCACTCACACAAGCACATACATGCATGGCACTCGCACACAACTCACATTCACAGTCACACAGATGCACATGATACACATACATGAACAGCAACAGCACACGTGTGCAAAGCACACAGCACATACATGCACTTATACACTATGCACAAGTACATCCACCCTCATGCAAGCACACGTGTGCACACATATGCACATACCCCCCCCCACCAGCTGCCCCTCACTGACTCCTGTCTTGCCTCTGCTGTGCAGTCCAAGGTTCGTGAGCTGGAAGAGAAATGCAGGACCCAGAGTGAACAGTTTAACCTGCTCTCCCGGGAGCTGGACCGGTTCCGGCAGCACGCAGGCAGGATTGACCTGCTGGGAGGCAGCTTGGTGCCCTTCCTCGATGTCCCCCTGGCCCCTGGCAAGCCTTTCCCGAAGTTTATGAATGGATTAGCAACCTCTCTGGGCAAAGGTAACTGCAGCCTTCCCTGCGCCTTAGTGCTGGTGGGAAGGTGCCCACAGGGGCCGAGTGGGCCCGGGTGGCCATGGCGCTGGGTGACGGCAGCCGCCCGGGTTCTAGGACGCTGTGGCAGGAAGCAGGCCAGCAGGGGTTGCCACTGCCAAGCGCATCACCATGTCCACAAGGCGTGCGGTGGGTGCTCATCTTAGGTCCCTTCCACAGAGAGAGAAACTGAGAGAGCCTGGCCACTCCCACGTGGGGTTCACTGACCTGCGACCCCGGCTTTGCGGGTCTTCTCTGCTGGCACTTTTCCCCTTTCCTCCCACCCCACATCTAGTGGCACAGTGACATTTTGGGAAGTTCTCCCCAGAGGCCAGGACACACCCTCACTTTTGCTTAGCTGGCAGAGAAGGGCAGCATGGGGAGCCCCTGGGGACAGAGCCTCTTGTCTTGGCTGTGGAGGATGACTACAGGTGTCCCATAACTGGGTCTCTTTGGAGAAGCTAATTCCTTTAAGCTAATTCCAGCTGGTGAGCTTGTGCAGAGGCTGTGGGCTGCAGGCTGATGATTATTATTACTTTTATCATTATTATTTAAATATAGAGAGGAACAGTCTCGAGGGCCCCACGGGACGCTGCACTGTGACGGGTGACTATATCCCACTGTCCAGGGACAAACCAGAGCCTCCGTGTATCAAGCCCACATTCCTGTCGGCAGCCAGCAGCCCAAGATGCAGAATTGAGTCCGAAGTGAGTCTTGCAGGATGGGTTACCCGGCCGCCATACCCTCTGCATCCAGGGGATGTGACAGCTCACCTGTCCTTCCTGACCCAGCCTCCTCCTCCTTCCTCCCTCCTCCCTGCCACCCCACCCTCACAGCCATTCATTGCCATAGTCCCATCTTTACTGTCCTACTATGTGCCAGTATGTGGGACCCACTGTGGGCAGATGATGCCTCTGTTTGGTGGTGATAGACTGCACCCAATCGACATTAGAAAGCCAGGCCCTGTTGTAGGTCCTGAGGATACTGGGCCTCATATCCTGGTGAGGGGACAGGGGAAGGGGCTTTCCCGATATTTGTGTCATAGTGCATGGATGAGAAGGAGCTAGGGTGGAGCTAGAAGTGTGGGAGGTGGGCAGAGGCCGCCCCACGTGGTACCAGCATGTTATCACACTGGAGATACTGGGAGGAGGGGAGGTGGGTGGGGTGGTGATGTGGCACCCTGCTGTCTTCTCCAGAAAGCCTGACCTGGCCCATGTTGGGGCTGAGTTTTTTTGGGGGGTCCCTGCCTCTGGCTTCCTCCTGAATTCCTTCCAAGTGTCATTCTGGGAGGCATGAGCTGCACAAGGCAGTGCCTCTGACTCCGGGCTCTGGCACAGGACCAGGCTGTGGGCTTTCCATCTCCTGGGGGTTCTGAGATTGGGGTCCACTTTTCCAAAAGTTCAGCAGGACTGGGGGAGGATCCTGCGGGCCACGGCACAGTCCACAAACATGCTTTGTCTCCAACAGATGGATAATGAACGGAGCTCCAATACCTCAAAGCAGAGATTCTCGGGGAAAGTCCACCTCTGTGTGGCCCGCTACAGGTAAGGCCCTGCATGTGGTGCTGTCCACGGTGCTGAGCACCAAGCCCGGAGGAGATGACTGGACTGGAAGGTTCAGCTCCTGAGTGCAACAGGCCCATCTTCAGGGCTGAGGAGAAGGTGGTGCTCCAGCTGGGCCATTGAGAATGGATGGAGGCCCAGGGCATGGGCATGGATTAGCCCACAGGCCTTCCGGTCACTAATGGTCTTTGGCCGGAGGCCTCCACACAGAGGCTTCCTCCTAGTTCTAGAGGCTGGCAGTCTGCACAGAGGAGTCGCAAGCCATGTCTCTTGCCTCCCCCGGCCTCTGGTGGTCCAGGGCTTGGCTTGTGGCTTCATCATTCGGGGATCTATGGTCACGTGGCTTCTCCAGTGTGCATTTCTTTTTTCCATGAATCTGCACTCACTCTGCTCCAGTTTGCCATGTCACACTGGATGGCATGTATAGAGACCTAGTCCCCAGGCAGCCATGGTCCCAGGAGAAGCTTGGTACCAGGAGAGGCTCGGCCTTGAACAGAATTTTCTGGACCAATGTGCATACCTCTCAGTAAACAAGCAGACTTCCCGGGGCTCACCCTGAGGGAGAAGCTGTGAAAGCAGGCAAGGACATGTGACACAAATTGAGGCTGCTGGCCAGGGCGGGGACGCAAAGACAGTGTCCAGGGTGGGGAGCTGGCAACATGGCGGATGTTGGTGGGTCCAGGGGTGGGTCTACACCTGAGGTGGCAGACCATTCCACAAGGTAAAAGTACAGTCCGCTGCATGGCAAAGTGAAAACACGGAGCAGTGCCTGCAGTATGGACGCCCGAGCTCAGTCCTATAGACCCGCAGATGGTGGGGTCCATTTGCTTCCTCTTGCCTCTCTTATCTGGGGAGTAGAGTTCTGCTAGAAGAGAGCTGAGACCAAGATGCCAGTCACAGACACACCTTCGGGTGGCAAAGGGCTCCCAGCAAGCAACTGGCTGTGGCATTACCTTCTGCCGGAGTGCGAATGAGCCAAGGCAGGCTTGAACGTCCTGTCTCAGAGGACTCACTAGCTGTTCCAGGCTTATAGTTTTAGGGGACAGTTGTGAGCTGCCAGGGTTGGGCTGGGAGCAGAACCCGTCTAGGATCACTCACCAGAGAGCTGTGTTCTATCCTCAGCTACAATCCCTTTGATGGACCCAATGAAAACCCAGAAGCAGAGCTGCCCCTCACGGCGGGAAAATACCTCTATGTATATGGAGACATGGATGAAGATGGCTTCTACGAAGGTCTCTGTGGGTTTGTGGCTGCCAGTGTGAGGCTGGGTGCTCTGTCCAGCCAACTGGAGTGTCTGGACCCTGGGACACCTGCCACCCCCTGCTCTGCCCCTCCCACTTCTCAGAGTTTTCAGGGTCCCTTGGTGATAAGTAAGACAGTAGAAGGGTGTTCTCCAACTCCACGTGACCCCTGGCATCTGGCGGGGGCATTCTGCAGGTTGAAACTTCAGATGAGGAAGCCCTGGATACCAAGGGCTGATAGTATTCCTGCTCTTGTTTCCTTGTCTGACTCTTAAGATACCCTATCTGAGTCCTTTCTGTCAGGGACAGGGCTATGCAGGCCCCACACCGAAGTGGCTCTTGGCCCCTTGGCTGTCATGGCCTGTTGGCTGGCCTTTTGGCTGTCATGGCTCAGGTCTTGCCCCCAGCTCCTGCCTGATCTTCCTCTGTCATGTCACTTGCCCTCCACCTTTCGGTCCTGTGTGTGGCCATGGTCGCCTTTCTGGTTGTGAGTGTGAGTCGTCCACACCCCACCCCTCTATGCTGTGCTGGTGCAGAAGGGCTTCCCAGGGAAGCAGCTTATACTCTCGTGTCCTCATGGTGCTTCCCAGAGCAGAGAGGCGCAGCTCATCATCAGGGAGGCCAGCCTGCCTGGTGTCGTGAGCCATGTCCCAGCCTCGTGCTGGGGGGCCCTGGGACCTTGGGTGATGACTGGCTGACACCTGTCTTTTCCCCTGACAGGAGAGCTGCTGGATGGGCAGAGGGGTTTGGTGCCCTCCAACTTTGTGGACTTCATCCAGGATAACGAGTCGCGGTTGGCGAGCACACTGGGAATCGAGCAGGACCAGAACATCATCAACCATTCTGGCATGGGTGTGGAGGGTGGGCACATCCTTGACCTCCATTCCCCAACTCTTGTGGGCTCGGCCATCACTGACAATGGCGGGGGGACACTGGACGTGAGCATCGATGACATCGGAGAGGATACCGTGCCTTACCCTAGAAAAATCACCCTCATCAAGCAGCTCGCCAAAAGTGTCATCGTGGGCTGGGAGCCCCCTGCTGTGCCACCCGGCTGGGGCACCGTGAGCAGCTACAGCGTCCTGGTGGACAAGGAACCTCGCCTGAGCCTCACCCTAGGCAGCAGAACCAAGGCCCTGATAGAGAAGCTGAACACGGCTGCCTGCACCTACCGCATCTCTGTGCAGTGCGTGACCAGCCGTGGCCGCTCGGACGAGCTGCAGTGCACGCTTCTGGTGGGCAAGGATGTGGTGGTCGCCCCCTCCCAGCTGCGCGTGGACAACATCACACAGATCTCCGCCCAGCTCTCCTGGCTGCCCACCAACAGCAACTATAGCCACGTCATCTTCCTCGACGAGGAGGAGCTGGACATCGTCCGGGCGGCCAGGTACAAATACCAGCTCTTCAACCTCAGGCCTAATGTGGCCTATAAGGTGAGGGTCCTGGCCAAGCCCCACCAGATGCCCTGGCAGCTGCCGCTGGAGCAGAGGGAGAAAAAGGAGGCCTTTGTGGAGTTCTCCACGCTGCCTGCAGGTGAGCCGGGCCCCTGCCTCTCCCTGCCACCGCTGCGGGGGGTTGGGGTGTGGATGTGTGTGGAGGGAGTTGGGAGGCGCCAAGGCATCCTGCTGCTGGGTGGGAGCGGCCCGGAGGAGCAGGATCTTCCTCACCTTGCTGTCCTTATCCAACAGCTCAGGAGGTAGACTTGGGAGGATTGTAGCCTGAGGCTGGCCTGGGGAAAACACAAGGCCTTGCCTGAAAAGTAACTAAAGCAAAAATGGTTGTGGGTATAGGTCAAGTGGTAGTACCTGCCCCCCAAGTCACCAAGAAAGCCCCAGCATGATGTCATGGGGGTCTGTGCGGCTGGGCGTGTCCCCAGCTTGCGTCTGCCAGAGGCTCACCTGTGAAATAGGGGAGAAGGATGAGCGACAGCTCAAGGCTCCACATGAGAGTGGAACCACCCTCAGCACTGCGGGTCAGTTCTTGTCCTTTGGTTTAACATAAGCACCTATGACCAGGTGTAAGGCAGATGTGAGATCCTGCCACAGGTGGTGTCCCGGGTTCTGGGCACAGCTGGATCCCTCTGTTCCTTGACTGTGCATGCAGGGAGAGGATGTGCTGGCTCTGCCGCCATGCTCCTGGGGACAGGACGGGACAGGACAGTCTGCTAGTGGTTCCTTCTCTGAGGGACAGGACCCAGGGCTGTCAGTGGGCAGCTGCTGCCTGGACCTCCAGGGCTCACAGGCAGGTTCCTGAGGCAAGGACAGCCCATTAACATCAGGGCTCCATTAGTCACCACCCCCACCCCCCACCCTCATCTGGAGCTATTGTGGAGAGTGGCAGGCTGCGAGGTGCCCATGCATTGTGCCTGACTGCTCCTGGAGGCACCCCTGGAGTCAAAGTGGCTGAGCACGTGCCCAAGCCCTCAGTCGGCGCTGACGTGAGGGAGTGGCCATCCTTCCCAGTCTCAAGGGAATCAAGGCCATCACCTGCCTGGAACGGCTGCACTGTAAGGGTGGTGCAGTGAGGGAGAGGTAGAGGAAAGCTCGGAGGGGTGGGGGTGGGGGGTGCTGCCCAGAGTGAGGTGCATGGCAAGGGTGGTGCAGCGAGGGAGAGGCAGAAGAAAGCTCGGAGGGAAAGAGGGGCTGCCTTGAGCGTGTCAGCATCATGCCCCATGCCCACAAGAGGTCCTGTGTCTAAGCTGAGCCCCACTGCAAGGAGACCCCAGGTCCTGGGAGGCCCCCCTCCTCCTCTGGTGAAGGCTTGGCTAGTTTCCGGTTTCTGGCTACTGAGGAATACATTTATGGAGCAATTATTGAAAATTTCTCCATTAACTATGGTACTAGTTGTAGGAATTCTATAAATGTCCTCCATCCTTTCTCTCCCAGCGTGGCCAGAATTTGTTTCAGGAGTGAAGGAAAATGTGAGCAAGTGGCATTTTTCCATCTATCAAGTCACAATGAGTCTGTTTCGTTGACAAAGAGAAGCATGTTGCTTTTGTGATATTAAATTGGACTAGGGTTGGACTCCACTTAGATTTGATGAATTGCCTTTCTTTTCTGGCAGCACTGGGATTTGAACTCAGGACCGTGTGCTTGCTAAGACCAGCTTTATACCACTGATCCATACTCTGCTTTTCCAGCCCTGTTTTGCATAGGTTACTTTTTTTTTTTTTTTTTTTGGCCAGTCCTGGGCCTTGGACTCAGGGCCTAAGCACTGTCCCTGGCTTCTTCCCGCTCAAGGCTAGCACTCTGCCACTTGAGCCACAGCGCCGCTTCTGGCCGTTTTCTGTATATGTGATGCTGGGGAATCGAACCTAGGGCCTCGTGTATCCGAGGCAGGCACTCTTGCCACTAGGCTATATCCCCAGCCCCATAGGTTACTTTTTGATAGTGTCTTAGTCTCATGGGTACATGCCTGAACTGCGATCCACGTACCCCTGGGCGTCTCATCACCACTGGTATCACAGATGTGTGCCACTAGGCCCTGCTTCCCTTGTGGTGTTTGCAGTGGTCATGGTGGTGATGGTGGCAATGTGACTGTAATGACAATGGTGATGGTGGTGATGATGAGGGTAATGATGGTGGTGATGGTAACAGTGGTAGTGGTGATGGTGATGTTGATGATCGTGGTGGTAGTGATAGTGATGATATTGATGGTGATGGTGGTGGTGTGACTGTAATGATGATGGTGTGGGGTGTTGATGGTAATGATGGTGGTGATGGTGATGGTGGTTGTGGTGATGGTGTTGATGGTGGTGATAGTGTTGGTGATGGTGGTGTTGATGATGGTAATGATGATGGTAGTGGTAGTAGTGGTAGAGGTAGTGTTGGTGGTGATGGTGATAAGAGGGATGGATGATAGGGCATTGAACATAACAGCTGCTGGCACGTAAGTGGTACGTGATGCACATTTCATGGACAAGGTAACTGAAAGGCAGGAAAGTAGTGAAGTTTCCATGGTTATAGCACAGCAATCAGCAGCCGTGGGATCAACACCCAGGTCCTCCACCTCCAACACCTGCATTCTCCTTCATGCACAGCCTGCTCCTAGCGTTCATTCCAGAAAGATGCAGCTGGCCGCCTTGGGCGTGAAGCAAAATCTTCGCGGCCTGCAGCTGCCATGTCCGTGTTGAGGGTGCGAGTGGTGGGTGATCAGAGTGGGCGGGCTTCTCTGCTTTTCCTCCCTCATTCCATACTCACCTTCCTGAGGTAGGAACTTATGTTTCCATGAGTAGTTCAGGGAAGAGTGGACTTCTGACTGAGGCTGAGATGCTTGAGAGACACCTGTCACAGTGGAGTTGCGTTTGCCATGCGATGATGAACAAGTCCCACTTCTTCCTGAACAGGATGGGCTTCCCCAGCCTCAACTACCAACTCAGTTTTAGGATGGCAATGTGTAAGGTCACAGAGCTGTGATGAGGACCAAATACATGGAACATGGATGTGTGTACAGAAATATGTCACCCACAGACTGCTCCATGAGTGGCCTGTGCCCTCCAGGTTTCTTCCTGCCTCTAGGCAGCTCCCGGCCCAGCTCTGGGAAAGCTCCTGGTCCAGCTCTAGGGAGCTTGAGGCCCAACTCCTCAAGGGAAAAACACACTCCTTTCAAAAGAAAGTGACCTGTAATCTCCAACAGCAGGATTTGTGTGGAGCTTCACTCCAGCTCTGGAGGATGGGGAGGTGCCCGTGGGTGACATGGCCCTTTCCTACCTGCTGCCTGAATTAGTGGCTCAAGATGCCTTCTCTTGCAAGATAGGTGTGGGAACAAGGAGAAGCCATTATCCTGTGTCACTGAGTCTGTTCACAGCTCAGAGATGGAAAGAGAGAGAAGGAAGACATAGAGACAGAATGGGGAAGGAGAAAAGGGGTTTCTTTTCTTTGTCTTGGTCAGCCCTCCTAGTCCCTCCTCAGGCCAGCCCTGGCTGGCTGCCTCCCAGTGCCCTGGGCAGAGATCAATGTGCCACCTCCAGCTTGAGAATGGGTGAGGAGGTGGCTCTGTACGGTAGATTCCAAAAAAGAGCAAACTGGCTCACCAGCTGGGGGAACTTCACAGTCTCCCTTCAGCCTGCTGCTGGCCCACTATTTCCACTTTCCTTCTTTCCTCTCCTTCCTGCCAACTTCCAAGGGTCAATCTGTTTCTAGGGGAGATGGTTACAGTGCCTGAGGCTGGCCACGAGGCCAGGCGCTGAGAGCTCTGTTCCTTCTGTCCCTCCCAGGCCCTCCTGCGCCCCCACAGGATGTGACCATCCACGCCGGGCCCACAGCGGCCACTGTCCAGGTCTCCTGGAGGCCACCTGCACTGACACCGGCTGGGCTGTCCAATGGGGCAAACGTCACTGGCTATGGCGTGTATGCCAAAGGGCAGAGGGTGAGTTGATGATGGAAGTCGAGGCTGGCTCCATCCAGGAGGGGTAAAGTATGGACACCTCTGTCAGCTGCCCCCGGCCTGTGCTCCCCTGGGGAGTGAGTGTGGCAGGTCAGGTTGCCTGCCTTGGGTGTGATGGGGTGGCTTCTAGAGGAAGGAAGTCAGAGCTGCAGGGAGTCCCCACCCCGACTCAGGGCCCTGTGGAAGAGGCCCCTTCCCCATGAGCTCATGACTGGACTCCTCCAGAGCCTTGGTTCAGAAGACTGAACACACAGCTGGCGAGGGAGTCTCAAACTTCCTTCCTCGGTGTGCAGAGGCCCCTGGACACCCCTCCCACGGGAAGGACAGAGGCCTCCCCTTCGTGTGCAGAGTCCTCAGGACACCCCTGCCATGGGGCTGCATGCCTTGGGTGCCACTCTCCAGGGAGGGGAGCAGTCAGCGCCCATCCAGCATGCACAGGGAGAGGGCACGGGGGGCTCAGGCAGTGCCACTGTCCTTCTCTGCGTGCAGGTGGCCGAGGTCATCTTCCCAATGGCAGACTGCGCTGCGGTGGAGGTCCTGAGGCTGCGGAGCCTGGAGGCTAGCACTGTGACCGTGCGCACGCTCTCCGCACAGGGCGAGTCCCTGGACTCCTCACCCGCTGCCATCCCCCCCAACCTCCTGGTGCCTCCAGCCCCCCACCCCAGGACTGTCCCCCCACCAGAGCCATTAGCAATTGCCCCCGACACCAAAGATGAGCATCTGGGTTCTCACGCCAAGGCCGACGCATCCTGGGAGGAGAGCCGGGCGCCGGCCCCACCACACAGGCACCTGCTGGAGCCGCCGGGCCTACAGGGCCCTGGCCCTGGGAGGAGGTCACCCTCGCCCAGCCGGATCCTCCCGCAGCCACAGGGAGCCCCTGTGTCCACCACCATGGCCAAGGCCATGGCCCGGGAGGCTGCACAGAGGGTGGCTGAGAGCTGCCGGGTGAGCTGTCGTTCCCACTGCTCGTCCCTGATCTCCCACAGCGGAGCACCTCACACACACACACACGAGTGCATACTTGCACAAACCACATAAGCACACACATATGCATGTAATGTGCACACACATACACCAAACAACACACATGTACATATGTGCATACGTGCACACACAGGCACACACATATACATGCACGTGCATGCACACACCACACATACACACACAGAGATAGATCTGTCTACACAGACTCCATTAATTGTACTCATGAAGATCCTTTACTCATTGTCCCCGAGGGAGGTCACTGGGCTGGTTGTATAAATGCAGCCTCCTGAGGCTCCTTGTCCCTTGTAACATGGTGGCAGGACCCCCCGGGCCAGGGCGTCTCCTCCAGGCTCTCCCAGCTTACCTCCTCCCCTTCTCTTCCCAAGTTAGAGAAAAGGAGCCTCTTCCTGGACCGGGGGGACCCCGGGCAGGACGCCAACTCGGATGAGGAGGACGGCTATGCCTCCCCCGAGGTCAAGCGAAGGGGCACCTCGGTGGACGACTTCCTGAAGGGGTCAGAGCTGGGCAGGCAGGTGAGCGGGGCAACTGGCTCTCCATGGATTGTTGCCACAGGGACAAGAACCTGCACTGGGATCTTTGTTCTGCCAGAGCCTCAGGGTGGGGAGGCCTGTGCTCGTCTTCTCTGCCCTGGCTTGGACAAGTCTGCCCTACGTCCAGCCTCATTTCCCTCTCCCTCACTGAGGCCTCCAGGCCCGTGGGCTCCGTGAGCTGGCCACAGCAGAGGAGGCCAGGAGCCTCTGGAGGAACTGGAGGGGTCCAGAGACCCTCCCATCCATGTGCCTGTTCCCCGTAGCCCCACTGCTGCCATGGAGAGGAGTACCACACGGAGAGCAGCCGGGGCTCCGACCTCTCGGACATCATGGAGGAGGACGAGGAGGAGCTATACTCAGAGATGCAGCCTGAGGATGGAGGCCGGCGGCGGCCCAGTGGCACCTCCCACAATGCCCTCAAGGTGAGCACGGGTGCCGGGCGCTGGTGCCCCCCACGGTGCCTGCCTACAACAGCTCCCCCTGGGGTCTTCTCTTGGGCTGGTTCCACACTTGCACTTCTGTTCTGAAATTGGGAGGCTCCTGTCTCCTTTGCAGAAAAGTCTGGGTGCTGGAGTTTGTGGGTGTGCACTTGGTCTCCCCAGGGGGATCCTTGCACAGAAGCAGGAATTGAACATGAAGGAAAAACGCAAGCCCAGCTTCAGGGTGAGGAGTACAGGGCTGGGGGCTGCATACAGGTCCTATAAGACAAAACCCAGGGGGGCTTGCATGCAGGGTGGGCAGGGGTCAAGCAGATGAGGTCAGGGGTGGGCTGGGCTCAGCAGAACGGGAGCTGGGCAGCTGGAGAGCCAGGGCCCCCATCTGCCCTGCCCCGGGAGACATTTTCTGCTGAGGCTGCGAGGTGATGCTCACGGTGGATCTGTCCACCACATCACCGGAGCTGACGGCCTAGGCAGCATCCTGAGGCCGGCCAGGGCTGCAGGAAAGGGTGTGGGCTGCTCCCCGGGCAGCTCGGAGGCAGGGGGACCAGACAAAGGGTCAGGTAGCTGCCTGAAGGACCGTGGGAAGTCTTCAGGGCGAAGAGGCCCCTGGAGGGAAATCCCAGGTGAAAGAGGGTGTCGGACCCCCATGTTCGTTCCTCTGGTCACACGGCTGTGCATTCAGAATGGAAGGCAGGAGGCCAAGGGCAGCCAGCTCAGGGTCCCACAGCTGACTTCTGCGCTCCTAGCCAAGGCTGCTGGTGGGACCCTGGGGAATTCTTCCCACAAAGAACCTGCCAGATCCTTGTACCACCCTGCATGGCTGCAGCCCGCTGTCCCTAAGGCCTCGCCCTCCTCCCCAGGTCCCAGAAGGTACCCCACACAGGAGTCACACCAGCCTCTCCCTTGGAAGAGGCCCATGGGGTGGGCGAGGTCACGGGGAAACCCCTGGCCCAGTGGCTTTCCTGGCAGGATGAGGCCCATGCTTGTCCCATGGGCCAGGCTCATTCAGACGCCCCACACCAGTGCCTGCCTGCCTGCCGGGGGGACCTGGGGCCTACCCTGCTCGAGGCTCTGCGGACCTCCTCACCCCAATGCTGGCCAGCGGCACAGAGAATAAATAGTCCAGAATGTGGTGCTGGAGGAGGAGACATTTGGCAGTCAGCAGAGAGCACTCACCCCTGCACGTGGTAGACTCTGTGTGATGAAAATCCCGCATGGCCTGGCAGAGCCTGCCCGGGCCCACACCCTTCCTGAGGCACCACTGAAGCACAGGGGTGGGAGTGGGGGCCACGTGACTTCACAGCTCATGTGGTTGGGAGTGGTGTGAGGTGAAAGATTGGCCGAGTAGGAAGGGGTGGCATACCAGGGTGCTGCCTGCCTGAAGAATGAGCAGAATGTCCCGAGTGGACAGGCACACTGAGGCAGTGTTGAGAGCCAGATGATTCCAGGCACACTGCACACTCATGAATACCGAGTCATCCCAGGCACACTGCGTATCCGTGGGTGCCGAGTCATCCCAACACACTACACATCCTGAGTGCTGAGTCATCCCAGGCACACTGCATATCTGTGGATGCCGAGTCATCCCAGGCACACTGCACATCCGTGAATGCTGAGTCATCCCAGGCACACTGCATATCCGTGGATGCCGAGTCATCCCAGGCACACTGCACACTCATGAATGCCGAGTAATCCCAGGCATACTGCACATCCGTGAATACCAAGTCATCCCAGGCACACTGCATATCCGTGGATGCCGAGTCATCCCAGGCACACTGCATATCCGTGGATGCCGAGTCATCCCAACACACTACACATCCTGAGTGCTGAGTCATCCCAGGCACACTGCACATCCGTGAATGCTGAGTCATCCTAGGCACACTGCACATCCTGAGTGCTGAGTCATCCCAGGCATACTGCACATCCTGAGTGCTGAGTCATCCCAGGCACACTGCACACTCATGAATGCCAAGTCATCCCAGGCATACTGCACATCCGTGAATACCAAGTCATCCCAGGCACACTGCATATCCGTGGATGCCGAGTCATCCCAACACACTACACATCCTGAGTGCTGAGTCATCCCAGGCACACTGCACATCCACAAGTATTGAGTCATCCCAGGCACACTGCACATCCTGAGTGCTG
Organism: Perognathus longimembris pacificus; assembly: GCF_023159225.1. NCBI lineage: Eukaryota > Metazoa > Chordata > Mammalia > Rodentia > Heteromyidae > Perognathus > Perognathus longimembris. The sequence continues at coordinate 89,838,961 of NC_063163.1, read as the reverse complement.
AGTCATCCCAGGCACACTGCACACTCATGAATGCCGAGTCATCCCAGGCATACTGCACATCCGTGAATACCAAGTCATCCCAGGCACACTGCACATCCGTGGATGCCGAGTCATCCCAACACACTACACATCCTGAGTGCTGAGTCATCCCAGGCACACTGCACATCCATGAATGCTGAGTCATCCCAGGCACACTGCACATCCTGAGTGCTGAGTCATCCCAGGCACACTGCACATCCTGAGTGCTGAGTCATCCCAGGCACACTGCACATCCTGAGTGCTGAGTCATCCCAGGCACACTGCACACTTATGAATGCCGAGTAATCCCAGGCATACTGCACATCCGTGAATACCGAGTCATCCCAGGCACACTGCGCATCCGTGAATGCTGAGTCATCTCAGGCACACTGCACAGCCACAAGTATTGAGTCATCCCAGGCACACTGCACATCCTGAGTGCTGAGTCATCCCGGACACACTTCACGTTCCACGAATGCCAAGTCTTCTTGGGCACACTTCCTGTCCTGTGACATCTGTCCTGAGGTCTGTCAGGCACAGTGCAGGCAGTGGGTACAGAAGTCCCCGCACAGAGCATGGGCGCAGCACTGGGCGTGTGCAGCCTGGGCCACCCTGCCCTTCCCTGCCTCCCACACTTATTAGGCCCCTCCTGTCTCCTCGGTCCACCCGCATGGCACCCATTCCTAACGCCCCCGCTGGCTGTCCATGTGCTGTTCCCTGCCTCCTTTCGGTGCCACCATGTGACCCTATGCTCCATTCCAGCCCTCCGGCCCCCATGGGCAGAGGCCCACTCAGCCTCACCTCGCGCCGGGACTAATTCTGTGTGTGTTTTCTCTCCTTCCTTGCCCGCCTGCCCACCTGCCCACCTCATGTCTGGTCGCACACTGCTCTCACGCCCCTGCCCTTAAGGAATGCTATAAGTCCAGGAGCCTGGAGGGTGTTTTCCTGGAGCAGCCTGAGTTCCCCCAGCACCCACACCGCAGTAAGAGGCTATTCAGTATCCCTGAGGTAGCGGAGGAGGAGGTGGAGCACGGGGAGCCGCTGCTTAGGCAGGCCGCCGGGGCCTCCCGAGCCAGGGCCCTGCTGGCCATGGGGCAGGGGTCCGGCCCACCCTGCTGGGGGCACCCGGCCCCGCAAGGCTCCTGGATTCCGGCCAAGCACAGGGGCCAGGGGCCTGCCCACATGGAGGACCTCCTGGAAGACAGAGGCTGCCGGTTCAGCCGCTCAGCCACCAGGAGCCCCGACAGTGGTCTGGACTGTGGCAGCGAGGAAGATGAGTCCCGGTTTAGTTTCAGGAGCACCGTGGCCAAGTGCAGCCCGGGCCTCGGTCACTGTCCCTGCCGGCGAAGCCCGCGGCCTCTGCTGGCCCGGCGGAGGACGCTGACCCGGCAGAGCAGCATTGAAGAGGATTTGGGGGAGCAGGTGGACCCCAGTGATGTCATCAGAAGCGATGACACCCTGCTCAGCCCAGAGAGGCCCTTGCCCAGGAGGTATGGCTGGGACGAGGCTACTGGCCACGAAGATTTTCAGGGTGTCTGGAGGAAAAGCCCAGCCATGCCCGACAGTAGGGCTGCTGACCGCCACACCCAGCCTCCTCCCAGAGTTGCAGACGGCCCTTTGGTGTGTGACGTCATCTTCCTCTCCACCCACGCTTGCCAAACCAATCCGTTTTCCATCCTCCCATCCTTTTCCTTTGGTTCTGGTTTACAATGCCCATGCTGGGGACTCTTCTCGGCCGGCTGGCTTTGGTTTTGCTGCACTTTTGATTTCTTAAACCCCTTTGCTTCCCAATCGCTTGACCATGCAGAAGATTTCTTTTCTTTGCTTTAGAGAAATAACTCCCCCCTCCCCCCTACAGATCAGTAATGATTATTTATGGCTGCTTCAATTCAAGGGCAACTGAATCTAAGTTTTAATTAAGGGTTAGCTGAACTACAAACACCCAAAAGTTTGGCCATATGAAAATTATCCAAAATGGAGGATTTTTAAAACACATTTTAATAGCTCATGGATTACTGGAGGTCTCTCTCTCTCTCTCTCTCTCTCATTGTTTTGGGACTTTTAGTTGTTTCTTTAGCCTTCAATCATAATTTTAAAAAATAGAGACCCTTTATTAAAGAAGTTCATTTTGCTTATCATTTCTAAGTGTTTTTGTTGTTGTTTTTGCTGTACCTCCAGTTTCCAGAATGCATGTCCTGTTGTTAGCTATAGGCACCCCCCCCTTTGCCTTGGGGTCCAGTGTGGGGGTCCATCCAGGTCTTCATTCATCTCTCCATTATGTTTCCTTCAGAGTGTTTCATCTCCCTATGTTGAACAGTGAGCATCACCATGGTATCAGCAGGCCTCTCAGAGCCTGACACGTGTCGCCTGTGGTCACACATGCCCCTTCTCCGCACCTGCGACCCAGGCCCGTTTCCTAGTGAGGCAGAGGCTTTGCTGTCACCCTCCTCGCCTGTCCCAACCTCTAGGCCATTGAGAGGTGGGGATGCCCAGAAAGTGCACCTGTCAGGCTCTGCTCTTCCATGAGGTCCAGTGCATGGCCATGACTGCATGTGGGAGTGTCCCTCTCTTGAGTTTTCGGGAGCCTCACGCACGATTCTGGAAGCGGGGGCCGCAGTGGGCTTCTTGTGGTTTGACAGCTGGGGTAGGGCAGGCAGAGCCAGACGAGGACTAGCATTCGAGTGTGCGAAGGTACCCTGAGTGGGTGCAGACATGTCTGAACTGTGTGACCAAGCACTGAGGCAGCAACATACAGTGCCTCCTACCAACACATTTTTGCTCTCTGACCCCCACAGTGCTCCTCAGAGCAGCGCTGATGCAGAATATGGGGAGCCCCCTGGGCCCAGTCAATTTCTTTCCCAGGCCATTCAGCTAACCTTTCAGTTAAAAGCTAAGTTTAGTTGCCTTTCAAGCTTCTGCTTCCAGTCCGGATTGATTTGGCTAACTTATTCTTTCTCCCCCCCGCCCCCCCCAGGCCGAGGTGAGACTTACGACTGTTGTTCTGTCTCTAGATTTTAGGAAGCACCGCATTGGCTGGACGGGCAGACAGAGTGGATCACGTGGGCCGGAGGGTTTCCCACGGCAGCGCTGGGCCTCACAGGCCTCGGCCGTCAATGGCCCCACCTCTCGGTCAGTGGCCTGGTTCATGTCGTACTCTTTCCTTCTGGCAGGGCATGTGGCTTCTTAGTCTTCAGTCTATACACACACACACACACACACACACACACACACACACACACACCCCTTAGGAGTAGCATTTCCAAGTACAGAGACAACTCGGGGTTATTTGTGGCAAAAATAAGGCAGGAATGGCATGCAAAAAGAACAAAGCCTATTTGATTGGGTTTTCTGAACATCTACAGGTTCGGTCATGAAAACCTATTCCCGACTGTTGCCTCAAAGGACCCCTTTCGCCATCTCTCTAGGGTCCCAGCCTGAGTGGAGGCAAAAAGCTAGAGTGGTGGTGTGCCACAAATATCCATCTAAGTCCCCATGTGATAAAGAGTTGTCGGCATGCATAAAATGCACCGGCAGCGGGTACCATATCAGGCAAACACTAGAGACTGGGCAGAATCCTGAGGGGAAGCACCCCTCTTCCTCTCTCTACTGCCTCCAGCACCACTGTTCTCCAGCTCCCACCCTTTGCTTCATGACCCCTACACTCCCGGCTTGGTTATCTGGTGGGATTGAGCCGTGGTATTGTCACACCATCACTGTGGTCCATGGGTGTGGGCATTTGTTAAGTCCGATGGTAAGAGCTCCAGAAAGTGTCCTGCATGAGATAGCATGGCCTGGGAGTCAGCCATGTGTGAGAACACACCTACCACACTCCATACACACGCACACACGACGTGCATAGCACACACACAATACAAACAGCACATACATACACATACACACTACTGCACTTCACACACATGCGCCTTACACATGAGATATATGTCATACACACAACACACAGATGCAATGGAGTAGGAGAACCACAAACAGAAATAGCCTACCACGCCGCCATGACCACGTGGGGCCACATGTGCTCAGCCGGGCCACTGTCCCAGGAGCTGCTCCCGCTCAGCTTGGGGTCTGGGTGAAGCTGGATTCCTGGCCTTCATTGCTTGTGAGTGCAGTGAGGAGTGGCTGGGCTCAGTCCTGGTGTCCAGGGGCAGTGTCCATGCAGGAGGCACATGAGTGTTCTGGGCATGGAGATGTGGCCTTTGGAAGAGCTATGTGTGGCACAGTGTCCCGGGACCGAGAACAGAACATTGTGCTGTGACAAACTACTTGCTGACCTTGAGTGAAGGCTCTGGAGCCCGTGTTGCTGCCCGTGGAGTGGCCACACATGCCCACCACACGTGGCTTTGTACACCTCAAGGTGAAAGCACACCATCCCAGATCTGGCCCCTGCATGAGCCGCCCCTGTGTGTGTGGATTGTCCCTGACCTTTGCAGGCTCTGCATTAGCATCCACCCATGTTTTGTCCCACAATTCTGGAAACTAGAAGCAAAGACTTCCTGGGCCAGGGAAAGGCAAATTCCTGTAGAAAACAAACTGCAGAGCAAACAAACAGAACAAGACCCAGCGAAGTAGGCATCCTGCAGGCTCCCCCTTTCACAAGGGAGCAGTTCACTGCATTTGAAAAGCACAGCTTCCAAGGGCATTTTACTTAGTTATTTACTGATTGGTTGGTTTATGTATTTGTGCCAGTGTTGGGGCTTGAACTCAGGGCTTGAGCACTCTCCCTTAGCCTTTTTGTTCAAGGCAGAAAGTGGTAGAGATGGAATTCTACCACTTGAGCCACATTTCCATTTTTGGCTTTTTGCTCATTTATTGGAAATAAGAGTCTCTCAGGAATCTGTCTGCCCAGCTGGCTTCAAACTGCCATCCTTAGATCTCAGCCTCTTGAGTAGCTGGGATTGTAGGACTGAGCCGGCAGTGCCTGGCACACCCGTGCTCTGGGCAGGCTGTCTGCCCTGCCTCTGGCATTGAGATCTGCTTGCATGGTCAAGACATTACCCCCGCCCCCCCCCCCCCCCAGCCCTTGCCCTGCCACTGCTCTGCCTTTCTGCTCCCTTCTCTCACATACAGATGTGTGCACACAATTGGCCTGCCCCAATGGTGAGCAGAAAACACGGGGCAAGTTCATCACCGCACTGTTCCTGTGCAGACTGTTTTCCTTGTCACAATGCCCAAGGGGTTCTGTGCCACACAACATGTCCCACTCAAGCTCTTGAACATCCTGCTTTTACCACCTGTGGGGGCTCTGGAACCCCATCCCAGTGGCCAGGAGGGAGGACACGCGCCTAACCCTGCGACCCAGCACACAGATCTGATTCTCAAAGAGAAACATTTTTAGAAGCTGGGTGGCGGGTAGACTGGAAGCCCAGGTCTGCCAGAAAGCCCTCAATTCAAAGCCCTGAGGAAGCTGTGTGGGGTTCATTGACTGTGCAGAGCTTAGCAAACATGGAACTTTAAGACACACGTGTGTGCTATGTGTCAAAGTGCCTGAGCCTTGCACTCTATGGATGTCCTGCATGTGTGTGTGTGTGTGTGTGTGTGTGTGTGTGTGTGTGTGTGTGTGTGCGCGATGGCCTAACCCCTGCAGGCCTCCCAAACCTGCTCTAGCTTGCTCTCCCCAACATGCCCTAAGCATCCCCAGCGGAGACCCCCATGATTGTGGCCATGGGTCGTGGCTCCAGGAAAGTCACCCTTGGAGATAGTTGTCTGCTTCTAGGACTCACCCTGAGGCCCCCAGATCTCTTTCCTCCCCCATATTGTGACAAAAGGAACAAAACAGAAGGTGAGAGCCAGAGCTACACTTCCATCCTCAGCACTGCGGCTCAGTCCCATGAGCTCATGCTGGGGGTTCTCAGGGTCACACGGCCTCTCCACTCTGCCCCCAGATGAGTACGCCCCACAAGACCGCCTCTCTCCAGACTTCTATGAGGAGTCGGAAACCGACCCTGGAGCGGAAGAGCTCCCGGCCCGCATCTTTGTGGCTCTGTTTGACTATGACCCGCTCACCATGTCTCCAAACCCGGATGCGGCCGAGGAGGAGCTGCCCTTCAAGGAGGGACAGATCATCAAGGTGGGGTTCTCGTGCACGCACCCTCTCAGACCAACACCACATTGTGGCCCAACACGGGTGAAGCTGAGGGCGAGCGAGGCGTGGGCCCCAGCATGGGTGAACACATCCTGTCGGCTCCTGAGGCCGGGCGTGTGTTCCAGGCCCGCAGCAGCACTGTCCGCAGAGCTGCATGCTTAGGAACAGCCGGCCACAGCGCTTCGCTTCCCTCGTGGCTCCAGGTGTATGGGGATAAAGATGCGGACGGATTCTATCGTGGGGAGACGTGTGCCCGGCTAGGCCTCATCCCTTGCAACATGGTATCTGAGATCCAGGCGGCTGATGAGGAGATGATGGAGCAGCTGCTGAGACAAGGCTTCCTCCCTCTGAACACGCCCGTGGAGAAAATCGGTGAGCGTGGGCCGGCCCCCTGGGAGCAGCTGCAGCTGAGTGAGGGCCGGCGGGGGCAGGGCGGGGTGGCTCTCACAGCTCTCTCTGTGGGATCAGGCTCTTTGCTCCACTCTCTGGGAGACACCTTTTGAGCTCACTCCAGGTCTGATTCCTCTTCCTCTGATTCCACAGAAAGAAGCAGACGAAGTGGCCGGCTCCACTCCTCGTCCACACGAAGAATGGTGGCTCTGTATGACTACGACCCCAGAGAGAGCTCTCCCAACGTCGATGTGGAGGTAGCTACTGGCCAGGCCATGTGGCACAGTGGCTGACACAGCAGCCTGTGGCCATGCTGACCACAGCTGTCGAGATGGCAAACCCAAGACAGGCAGTCACCCTCCCCACCCCCAATCCGCCCCCCCTTCCCTAGGCATGGTGGCCATTGTCCTGTGTTGTCCTCATGAGTTCAGATGGCACCTAGTCTTCAGGCCGAGCACTGTGGCGGAGGTGTGTGTGCGGGCCAGTACAGGGTTCTGACATGTGCCTAGGGGTCTGGAAGTGCTGCTGCCCTGACAAGCTGTGTCCCCCCCAACTCTGCAGCAGCATGGCCGGAAGGACATGTGCGGCCCACGCCCACTGCTGGTGAAATGGGTCACCCTGAGGAGCAACGTTCACAGGGCCAGTGGGCCAGAGCCAAGCAGCAGGGCTGGAAGGAACTGGGAGCATCTGCTGTCCAGGTTCACACGGCTGCCATGGTGGCGAATGCTGTCTCCTCACTCCACCCAGTGGCTCGTGCCGGGGGTGGGGGTGGGGGAGAGTCCCTGTGGCAGCTCATGAATATGTTATTCCTGTTTAGAAATCAAATCTTCTTTGAAAGGTATCCTCTGCTGGGTTTCTGGCTCTGGCTTCCTCTAGTTTCCATGGTGCGAAGTGCATGGGATGGTATCATCCTGAGGGTGGGGACTGGAGTTCAACATGAGGTCCCTAAGCTGGGGCCTGCCATGGCCAACCCCAGAAGGATGGACATTTATTAATTGTCGAGTAGACCCAGAAGGATGGACATTTACCAGTCGTTGAGTCTGTGCGGTTTTAAAAAAGTTCTGGAGAGCAGTGCTTATGGATGGTCCTTTAGAGAAAGGAACATTCCCCAGTGTTCCAGGCTTTTAGGGTCAGTCCAGTGACTGATACACTATCAGATACACTGCCAGATATACTGCCAGTAGGTCATGGCAGAAGCCTCAAATTTGGGCCAGAAGGTGCTAACATTGTTTGGGTTGACATCCTGAGCTGTACAAACCTTCTAGAAGGCCGTGACAGAGCCATCTAGTTGCTTTTAACAGATCTCATTCAAAACCCACTTCTCTGGGTGACTGAACGATCTCAACTGTCTCTGCAGGCTGAGCTTCCATTTTGCACTGGAGACATTATTACTGTTTTTGGTGAAATCGATGAAGATGGATTTTATTATGTAAGTTTCTGATATGGAGAAGCACCATTTCAATCATTATGTCTTGTTTATTCCTTAAACTTATGCATCAACTATGATTTTCAAACAGCGTGCATAAAACTTTGACTAGCTTGCTCTCTTTTTCCTGAGGGTGTTTTTTTTTTCCCCTACTGGGATTTGAACTCAGGTCCTTATGTTTGCTTAGGCAGGCATCCTACCACTTGAACCATGCCCCCGGCCATTTTTTGCTTTTGTTATTTTTCAGAGAGATGTCTTTGGCTTCTTTCCCTGGGCAGATCTGGACTTTGGCCTTCCTGCTTTGCAGCTGGGATTAAAAGCAGGCACCACCACAACTTGGCTTATTTCCCCAGGTGTGGTGCCCCAGTGTCTGCCTCCCCCCACCCCTTGTCTTATAATCAGAAGGATGTAGGTTTCAGAGTCCAGGGATCCTGGCCCAACTCTGCCTGGCTTCTGATTTTATAAAAGCCCTGGATTTCAAAGGACACTCAGACTCTATCACATACGTTGCTGGTATTTCCCCCCCAAATCATCGTTCCGCTTAGCTTTGCCTTTAACGTGTGTGTTCCTTTTCGTCTTCTTTTTTGTTTGATTAAACCGAGGTTTTAAATCTGCATGTGCTCGAACTTGGTCATCCTTGAGGATTCTTGAGCACAGGAATTGGAACCCATTTGGGAGAAAAATGCAAATTACAAACTGTCTCCTCTTCAGCAGCGCTATGAGGATAAATAGTTCTATGTGTCATCCCCCTCCTCCACCTGTGCTTTCAGGGGGAGCTGAATGGGCAGAAAGGCCTCGTGCCTTCTAACTTCCTGGAAGAAGTGCCTGATGATGTGGAGGTGTACCTCTCTGATGCCCCATCCCATTACACCCAAGATACAGCCATGCGCTCCAAGGCCAAACGGGTAAGTCAGCCTCCTTAGCCTCCCACCCTGGGGCGGCCTCCCACCCTCGGCCCCTCCTGTCCTAATGTGAGCTGTGTGCTTATATTCTCACCTCCTGGGTTTGGAGCAGATGACCCCAGTCCTCCCTCTGTCCTTCCCTAAGGGCTGGGCCTACAGGTACCTAGTTCTCAACCCCAAGTCTGTTTCACACGGAAGGGCCCCTCAGGGTCCCCAGCCAGCCTCGCCTCCGAGGCCTTCCACCCTCCACGACAGAGGCACATGTCAGTTGAGGCAGAGTGACTCGGGCATGGATGGCCACCGGCCTGGTCAGGGCCCTCTAGGGTACCCGCATCTATCTGCCTTAGCGTCTCATCTTCACGTTACGTCATCTCCGCGAGTTCTTATCTGTTCTATTTCACGTATATATTTTTATTTCTTCGCTCATCTTGGACACAGAAGAAGAGCGTTCATTTCACACCTTAATCAGGCATGTAGCCGTCACGTAAGTGAGCAACTGAAGACACCTAGAGAGATACCGACTTAAGCTACCCTAAGCGGACCCATACGGCCGACTTAAGGCTCCACTGTGGGCTTAGAGAGAGAGAGAGAGAGAGAGAGAGAGAGAGAGAGAGAGAGAGAGAGAGAGAGAGAGAGAAGATATGTCTCAAAAAACCATTGGACCTAAAGTGCTAGTCGATTACTTGGTTGCAAAGCAACTGGATTCATATCAAAACGGATCCTCTTTAAAACTCACTTCTTATTTCTATCAAGAGCATTTGAAAGGTAGCATTGAGAACATATTTCTTAATGAGCTGTTTGTTTACACAGAGAGTGTCCCAGTGTCTACTTTAATTAAAGCTGCATATTGCATTGTTAACCACTCTTGGAAAAAAAAAGCACAACCTAATAAATGTTTACTTAAAAATAAATTTAAAAAAGAACCTTATCACTCAAGATTAAGCAGGCTAGTGACTAAAGATGACCAGGTGTTGGCGCCAAGCCACAGAGCACTGGCCTGAGTGCGGAGCTGCCGCACCTCTAACCTGCAAGAAGCCCAGGGCTCGCCTCAAAGTATAGCTGCTTGGAGTGCGAGCTCGGCTCTGGTTTACCAATGCAATAGGACGTCCTAGGACACGCAGCTCTCCCCTTGCACCAGTGGGCCCAGGTGGTATCTTCAGGTGTGCTTTGGGATGCATTCCTAGGTGTTTTCCATTAGAATTTGACCTTGATTTCAAATCCAAGCAAGCTCGAAGCCCCTGGCTGCTTTTCTATGGCCGCCCAATGTGAACGCTCGCTTGCCCAGGGCTTTGCTCTGGGAGGCCCCCAGCCTTGGCAATGGCATGTGTCCAGCTGCAAAAACAGGCAAGGCCAAGAGGCCATGCGAGGTGTCAGAATAAATCTCCACCCCTCCAGAGCACAGCTGGCTATGTACTGAAATGTACTGAAGTGCGCCATATACTGTGTGCTGGGGAAAATTCACACTCCATTATTTGGAAAGAATGGAAGCATTTTGGACGGGCCTCTGAGCTTTCTTCGATTGTAATTAAGGTTCATCTTAGTTTTTTTTTTTTCTTTCAACCAGTGTGCCATCTCCCAAGTTTCTGTAGGATTCTAACTGGCCCGAGAACATATCCAACAGTGTCAGGCCCCTATGCAACCAAACAGTTCCAATCCACCCAAATTCCACTGAGGTGAGGCATGGGCACCAGGCAGGCGCCCTGCCTGCCCCTGCTTTAGTCTGAATTTGCACAGTAAATGACCTGGCTTCGTTTGCCAAGTGATTCACGGCCCCTCCCCCCCAAGACAAAGACACTCTTAAGTGCACACAGCCAGGCCTCTCTCTGAGGGCCGTGGGAATGGGCACCACCGTGCTTCTCATGGCATGCTTTAGAACTTGAAGAAAGGAACCACCCTTTCCTTCCCCTTGCTGGCGGGAGATGGGGCAGCACGCGATTCCAGTGAATGCACACTCAATAAACTGTCACATGTACCTACTAGGTTCCTCCCGAGGGTTCAGGGACAGCAAGGAGAGCTCCACCCCCCACAGCCCACCTCCATTCGGGGTCACCTACGTCATCTTTGGGTTCTGGTAGTCCTGGGAGAGGCAGGGAAATGTCCTCGAGAAGGAGAAAGGGGCTGCTTTCCAAAGGGAAGGAACTGCTGAAACGGCTGGGTGCGGTGAAGTGAATGTGCGTCCGGACAGCCTCCAAACCTATGCGATTTTCTTTAATTCCAAACTAGGGCTTTCATGACTCAAGCACTTCCTAAAAAACACTCTCCTTCCCCGACACCACTAGAGAAATGCACTTTTGCACTACCATCCTCTAACCACCTGCAAGACCAGAGGGCTTGCCATCCTCTCCCTCCGCGCCGCCAGGCCCTGTGAGGAGGCGGGAGGGCTGTCTTGCTGACCCGCAGGCTGAGGGCTCTCTGCAGCCCTGGCCTTTGTGCATTTGTCATCTGCACTTAGAGGAAGGCTTTCTACCTTCCTCCCTGTTCCAAATGCTTGCCTCATTATGCATTAACTTCACTTTGGTCTTGAAATTCCTAGTTTAATTTGCCTTGATGTTCTGCCTTATAGATGCACAATGATTTGTACTGTCTAATAAAATGCTGTGTGTACTTTGTATGTGTTGTGCATTCCTGGTCTGCAACCTCACTGACACAGGGGTTTGACATCAGGTTGCCAGGCTGTGCATTTTAAGATGAGGGTCTTAGTCTTTCAAAGCAAGCCAGGCAATACACAGAAAATGTTTACGTATTCAATTATACAAAAAAAAAAAAAAAAGAAAGCCAAGGAGAGAAAAGTAGCTTTGTTTAAAGTTTCAGTACTCCAATTGGCTAGAAAGCTGACAACTCTTTGCTTTCAGTGTATTTTGTGGCACATGCATTTGTTATTTGTCACAATGCCACACCCAAACACATAACACACAGTAAAGACATCCCACAATGCACTCCCCACACCAACAGCCTAAATTTAAATCTCTTCCAAATGACTCCTACCCATCTTTATCATTTGCATTTGAACAAAAGTCTTACAAAGTTGTTGGCAGATATATTTGATGGTTTCTATTTTGTAATTCTTGTCCACTTGTAAATTGTTTCTACTCTTTATACATACTTTTCAGACTGCCTTTCTTTTGTAATTTCTGGAAGGTTTGTACATGAATGATAAAAAGCTTTCCCCATTGTGTCTTCAAAACCTATACTGTCAATTGTAATATAACTGTATGTGGTAGGATTTATTAAAAGGAAACTACTCAGTGTGTGGTTACATACCGTGTGGGTGTGTGCATGTGTACAGTTCGTGTAAACTATTTTCTAGAAATAAAATTTGTTATTTTATACAATGCTACTTTATATCTTTATTTCTAATACTTTTTTGTGGTGGAAAGATAATTGGATTCATTAGAAACTTAGCTGCTTACCTTTTTTCATGAAAACCTTAGCAGCTTACCTTTTCTGGGGATTTTTTTTTCAAAAAATAATTTTTAATCCTACCAATGCAGTCTTGGGTAAACAGAAGTCAGAGGTCAGTGCCACAGGCTGAGGACTGTAGGACAGAGGGCAAGGGCTTCGGGGGCAGAGGCTGAGGACTGCGGGGACAGAGGCTGAGGAGTGCAGGACAGAGGCCGAGGAGTGCAGGACAGAGGCCGAGGGCTGCGGGGACAGACACCGAGGGCTTCCGGGACCTAGGCTGAGGGCTGTGGGGACAGAGGCCGAGGGCTGCGGGGACAGAGGCCGAGGGCTGTGGGGACAGAGGCCGGGGGCTGCGGGGACAGAGGCCGAGGGCTGCGGGGACAGAGGCCGGGGGCTGCGGGGACAGAGGCCGAGGGCTTCGGGGACAGAGGCCGGGGGCTGCGGGGACAGAGGCCGAGGAGTGCAGGACAGAGGCCGAGGACTGCGGCGACAGGCCGAGGGCTTGCTGGGACAGAGGCCGGGGGCTGCGGGGACAGACGCTGAGGAGTGTGGGGACAGAGGCCGGAGGCTGCGGGGACAGAGGCCGGGGGCTGCGGGCACAGAGGCCGGGGGCTTGCTGGGCTGCATGTGAAAGAGGAGCCACACTGACCAAATGCAGTGACTTCCCTAACAAGCCTGCCCTTTGCAGTCCATGGGGCTCAGGCAGAAGGGTGTGAGGGAGGAAAGAGGCCTGCCTCCATGTCAGGAAGCAGAATGCTCCAGGGGCTGGGGCCAAGAAACACCCTTCAAAGAGTGCCCCCAAACCAGACCCCATCACCCTCTCAGCTGTCAGCTCCATAGAGGACTCACTCAGGGATGAAGCTGGAGTCTGGCTGGGACACTGTCCTGTCAGAGATGGCGACCAGGCTATACTGGATGCAGTGCAGGGAGGTAAGAAAACCAACAAGCTCCCTTCCACCCCATCCCCCACCCAGGGCTGGGGCTAACCTGGGCAGTTCTTGCAGCCTGTCTTGATGAATGCCCTGATGGTCTCTGGGCACCTGCAGCCTCTCTGACTGTGTGAGTTACTAGTGTGCCTGCCACAGCTCTAAGTCCTTTCTCTTCAAGGTGGAACTTTACACCTTGAGAATGAGATTTTAATAGTTGCCAACTAACCTTGGAATCCACAAACTGATTACGCTACAATTCCTCAATGCTGTGACAACCTTTAAGAGCTTTGGTCAACAAAATGCTCACACCAGTGCTCTGAAATGCCACTTTCTTTTGCATGTCTTGAGATGCTTAGCAAGCAAGGTGAAGGGACGGCTCTGAGCTGCACATGGTGGACACTGACACCCGGCAGTCCAGGCGGTACACAAAGAGAACAGGACAGCATGGACAACGGCTTTATTGTGCTGCAGAGGGCAATTACAGGTTGGCTTCCACAGCACCAGCGTCCCCAGGCCCGGCGCAGGGTCTTCCTCCCTTACAGCGGGTCACTAACTCCAAGCCTCTGCGGAGACTGCTGACAGTTACAGTGCTCAGATGCAAGTGACTGCAGCCTCCAGCCGGCCCCCCCACCCTGCGAGCCCCAGCTCCTGCAGAGCTCTCCCCAGAAGCAGCATTTTCCTTGTTTGAGACAGAGTCTCGCTATGTAGCCCAGGCTGGCCTCCAACCCTTAAGTCCTCCTGCCTCTGTTTCCCAAGTACTGGGATTACAGGCGTGGCCACCACACTTGGCAGTTTACTTTCCTAAGTGGAACCATATCCTTTCATCTGCTCTCCAGCAGCTTAAAAAATTAAATGGGAAGAAAATGCATACTTCCAAAGAATGAACTAATAAACTATACTGTTATTCAAATAAGGTGACAGTCACTTTCATTATAGTTTGTAAGACCTAGAGTGTCTTGGATGCAAAATGAAATAAACACAAATGTTAATTTTTACTGTCATTACTGGCCTCTTATCAAAGAACCTTAAAATATTTCTTTGGGAAAAAATTTAAAACTTTCCAACTCTACTTATAAACCTCTTTTTCTAACTCTCCTAAAGAAATAAAAAATAAACACCCCCCATACCATATGTATTTAATGGTAGCTTTTATCATTAAAATATGACATAACCAATCAAAACCTAGCTGATATTGAGAGAGCACCTGCTTCACGCTTTTCCCTGCATTTTAAAGTTAACACAGGATGGCAGTGAGAGCTGCCCCACTGGAAGTAAACATGCAGACCTATGCTTTGATGCTGTAGGAAACTGCTTATAGAACAAAATACCTTGGCCATCAAAACATACTGAAGAGAAACCAACAAAATAACATATAAAACCTCAACTTGTACCTATGCAATAAACAATCAGTTAATAGCAACACTACAACTAAAACTCTGGATATCTCCCAGTCTCTTCCCAAGTTCTATCTGGAGAGATAACAGTTAAAAAATAAAGACTACAGAAATCACAGCACGTGGCAGGGAGGCGGTGGCTGCGCTGTGGTCAGAGGTAATAGAGGCGGTTGCACAGGGACAGGTTGGGCTCCCGGTGGATGCTCTGGCCCACGAGGAAGGCCAGTTTGTGTGCATACTGGCAAGGTGCAGGGACTCGGATGACGCCCTGTGGTGGGAGAGAGGGGGTCACAGGGGGCAGTTGTTCTAGCTGGACTCTGGGGTGCCCGCTCCACCTGCTGCCTGCGCACAGGGATATGTGGCGGCACTGTGCGGGCGGAGCCTTGGGGGAATGCTCACCGGCCAGTTGTAGTAGATGTGGCAGAGCTTATATGTGAGCCGCTGGATGTGGTCCGGCTTCAGGCCACTGCTGTCATAGATGACGTTGTAGTGTGTGGGAGACACACTCCCGCTCCTCACAGCCTGGCTGACGATGAAGAAGTCGTACCTGGAGGACATGGGCCCATGTGGCGCATGGCTTTGGAAGGCTGTGAGGACCCCAGCTTAGGTAGATAGACCGAGTGATCTAGGGTACCCCAGTCCGGGTGCATTACTGGCAAGCCAGCCACACGGTGTGCGTGCTTGGGAGAGGGGGTTCCAGCTCAGCAGAGAAGATGGGACACTTAAGGGGAACGGACTATGAACTGGAAGTAAATGTGTGGATGCTTTCTTATGGCTGTACTCAGAAGAAACCAGCACCCCAAGAACTCACCACTCTGGCCGGGTAACCTCTACGTCGATGACGGTTCCAGGGAGGGGGTTCTGGAGTCTTCCTCCAGACTGGGCAAAGAACCTGGCATTCACACGTTTCTTCACCACAATCACTGTCAGTCTCGGGCTTTAAGACAATGTCAACCACTGTCAACCACTTTATCTTACTCTGCTATCCTAGTTCACACTCTCTACCTTTACTTCTCTTACTGTTAAAAAAAAAAAAAAGCCGCCTTTTCCTGCCTTAGACTCCAAGTTGAGACTAGTTCTTCTGTAGATGATTTTCCTTCCAGGTCTGTTCTGGGCCTACAAGCCATTCATGCCACCCTCTCCCCCCAAGAAGCCTGACCGCAGGGAAAGGACTACTGAGCATGTGTGATGTGTGATGTCCATCTGTCACACCTAGCAGGTCTCACAATTCAAACACTCTGTAATGGGTATCTACTATACGGAAAACACAAGCCAGTTTTCAAACTTGCTGGTTATGGAACAGAGAAATGCACAAACACACATGTACGTATGTACACACATACACACAAATACTTGCACACACAGAGAAAAATAATATAACATGGGTTAGTGCTCAGGTCCCTTGAATTTAGTGGCCTTAATTTCAAAAGTCAAAGACAGTGGGCTTTTATAGAGTGGATGCTGGGCAGGTGCTATGCTCACTTGTAGCCTCTACCAACAGACTTGAGACAGTCCAGGAACTGTGGCACCTCGTAGTTGACCAGCGTTTTCAGCTGCCCATCGCCCACTCCGTCCCGGTACACAATGATGCGGCTCGGCATGTACTCATTGCAGGTGTTCCATGCCCTCAGCGCAGCTGTGGAAGGGTGGGGGAGGTGTCTGGAGGAATTCGCACTGAACAGAGCCAGTACACTCCTTCTAGATCCCAGCCATGGGCCGTGAGGACTAGGAAGGACCCCAGGCAGGATGGACACACACACAGAGACCCACCTTGCAAGCACACCTTGAGCCCATCTACCAGCTCTTGTCCTCGGTCCTGAAAGACGCAGCGGGAGAACCAGCTGTGCAAAGAAAGCAGGGCTGGGTGAAGGCCTTGGCCCCTGGGCTGCTCCTCACACCCACCCCAATCCTCTGCGCCCTCCACATCCAGCATTGCCAACTGTTTCAAGATGGCTGCCAACTCCTACTTTTAAAATCACACACTAAGTTTTTCCTAATTATAACTCGGGGGGGACACTTCCCTCCACGGGGTGGGGAGGGGAGAGCAAAGTCAAGCACAATGCTCAGGGGTGCCGTGCAGGGCCCCTGGACACTCCTGGCCTCCTCTGCTCCTGAGGACCTACACCAAAGGCCTGAGCACAGCTAGCCCAGTGACAAGCTAACAACCAACACACTCTGCTGTTCTGGGAAATTTCCTGCCTTGACAACTTTGAAAACAATTGTATTGCACTGAAATATAGGTGACTCAATGCATGGCGTTTTCCACACTGAAAACATGCAATCTCATTTCAGTGGCCATTGGACCTGGTTAAAGGAGTTTTTGAGGTGGTACCCAAGTATGAATCCTAAAGGAACCAACCACCTTGCACACAGCTCACCCAACACAGCATGATGTGGGGGGAGGGGAAGGAGGAAGCAGGCAGCTGCTCATCCTTCCTGAGCATCACGGGGCAGAGCCCAGAGCAAGCCCCAGTCCACACCTGTCCCTCTCGGCTGACCATCCCCACAGCTGCCCCTCACCTACCGGGTCATCCCTTCATTGATGCTGGCGACAAATCCTGCAATTGATCTCCGTCCCGCTGTGGTGTCATGGTAACAGTCAATGCCAACGATCATCGCCAGCTTCAGCTTTGGTGAAAACAGGGTAATTTTAAGCCTGACAGGATCTTGGTGACACCTACTTCCTTTCCTTCGGTGCCTACACACCAAGTCTACAAAACGAAACAACTCACAGGCATGTCCACCCTCCAGAGCTCGCCACCCATCTTGCAGTTCATCTGCAGGGCGATCTTAGTGGCGATGGCCATGACAGTCTGCTGCTTGCCGAGGGTTCGGGCCACCACACACTGACTCGGGGTGGGGCAATCTGTGCACAGGTACTTTTTAATAGCATCATATTTGTCCTTCCGGTTGCTTGACAACAAACATACCACCTAAAAAAATAAAAAGCCTCCCTAAGAACCCTTAGGAAATGAGTTTGGGGCATCAGGCAGGAACTGGGTCCCACAGGGCAGCACGCAGGCAGCAGGTGTGGTGCTATGATCAACACGAGGGTGGCATGAACGTCACAGATGCTGCCGCCTGCCACCCCTACTAAGGGAGAAAGATGTGAACAGTTTGATAGTAAACTGAGTGCAGTGCAAATGTGACAACTTTCCCTAACCCATGGCCGGCATGGCACAGCTCAGAGGCACAGGAGTGAGGACTCAGGTCTCCATGTGCAATGCACAGCCAACCCAGGACCATGGCTTTCAAGCCAAAGCCCAGGCCTAAGAACTGAACACAGTACACACTCTCCTGGGGATCGTGTACTTTTAGACCTCACAGGAAACTCGTGACATGAAACATCTGTCTCCTTTTCTTCAGTGCTCACTTTCCAAGCCTAGCCGCTTCTAAGGACAAATTTCATGACAAAGCAGAGGTCCTCATCTGAAAGCTCCTGCCACTTCCCAGGATGCACTTCAAATCCAGGAGCTGGCTCGCCATCTCACAGTGGAATGCATCCACGTTGGTGCCCCCAGCAACCCACCACCACCTCAGAGGCCCCCGTGGCATCTTGGGTGAATCAAAGCCAGAAGGGGCTGTGTGCGCACACACACAGGATGATGACATGGAAAGTTGAAAGGGAGGCCAGGGCTCTGGTGATGGTGTGGACCCCAAGGTGCATTTCAGAGGAATTTGCTCATGGAGGTGTGGATGGGAACTTTCCTTCGTGGCACTGCTGTCATCTTGGCGTGCATGTGCATCTGTGGTCAGTCATGGATGAAACCCTGCACATGGGAAGCCGTGAAGTGGGCGAGGCAAGCAGGACCACACTGTGGGAATGCTTGTGGTATGGAACCACATTACATGGAAATGAGAGGGAAGAGCATACAATGGCAGCTTCTCAGTGGATGAGTTTCATCTGCAAGTTGATCTGGAATTTGCAGTCTTTAAGAGTTTTGGGCTTTCTTGTCTGTCACTGCAGTCTGTGGTGATGTCAGTGGAGCGAGTCTAGAGCGGAGTCCCTGGCCATACGGCCTGGCCCAGTCCCTTGCTGATTGTGCAAGGGCCTGGGCTGCATTTCCTCTTCTAATATCAGAGGCAGGTACCACAGAAACAAACGGCACATCCCACGGAGGCTCTTGTAAGGCCCGAGTGATGCTGCCTGCAGATCTCCTGGCAGGCCTCACACATGTCCACAAGTGCTTCTGCTTTCCCAGGGCCCAGCAAGTGCTTTGTCACCGGGTGAACAAGAGGGGGAGCTGTGAAGCTCTTCAGGAAAGGGTACAAAATGTGCAAGACCCCGCCCCCAAAAGAACTAGCACAAAAAATGGCTAGAAGCATAGTTAAGTGGTAGAGTACCTGCCTTCCAAGTGTGAGGCCCTGTGTTCCAATGCCAATGTTGCCAAAACACATCAAAACACAGTCAGAAAATATATCATTAAGACCTTGTCAAGTGTGTCCACAACAAACATGGGTGTGCAGGTAAGCATCCAAATGTTCTGGCTTCCAATGTTGGATTGTGTGCACACAGCACAGGCTGCACAGGCCAGGACTCCCCTCAGAGTGACAGACAGTGGAACAGGGCCAAGTATTCAAAGAACCATCCTAAAACTAGACAACGGTGACTCAGAACCTCCCTCTCCCACCTCCGCCATAGCCCAGTCCGGGCTGACAAGTCTGAGAGTGTGTAGGGAGTTTCTGGTCTATCCTGGGACCTAATAACAGCCTCTGGGAAACATGTTGAGAGTGAGGACCTCCAATGTCCTGTGAGGCCACTTGCCCCCGGGCTACACTGTGTCCGCCAGCTACTCACTATCTGCGTGTCTGAAGTGACCTTCTGCTGCAGGACTCGTAAGTAAGCTTCTGTCCTGTCATCCACTTCAATCCTGGGATGGAAGTACACAAAAAACATTCAGAGGAATACAAGTAGTGCCTCATATATAAAGCATTTCCTGCAGATTGCATGCAAAGCATGTGTGTGTAAAGCATGGCATAAAGTACAGGGAGCAGCGGCTCAGGCACAGGGCTGCTATCAACACTGCTGGTTCAGTTTTATGCAGAGCTTTTGTAAAGCACTCCTGATGGGTCTCTTCTTCCACCCATTCTCAATTCCTACTTCTGTGTTACAGGGAGCCACACTAAATCTTTAACTAATGTAATCATGGTCATAGTGCCATCACTTGAGCTCCCATACCCTGGAGAGTACCCTCAATCTCCCTCAGAATGGAAGGGACATGTCATACTTACATCACTGCCTTTTTCATTTGTATACCCATGGCTGGAGTGACTTTGAATAGATTCTGTATCAGTGAATTGGCTGCTTCATAATTTCTTCGAGTATAGATCAACAACCAGTTATCTAGTGGCTTCACACTGATTAGTGGTGCACCTCTTGTTTCTTTCGACCAGTCTGCAAACTGTGGGTTGTAATCAAACTAGAACAAAAGGCAGAGACCTCATGAATTCCCTTGTCGGCTCTCAGTGACAAAGCCCTAAGGGCCTTAATAATTCTACCACCTTGTGTTTTGAATCTGCGATGCTGATTCAGTGACAGACAAATTGCCTCTCTGGGGAAAAAGGCTACAAAAATGTATCTGAAGTATGATAGGACACACACTCCGTTCCTGCTCACATCAGCAGCAGTAGTTCATGTCAGAAATGTTCCAAATACTTCAGGTGAGCTCTCCACTATCTCTTTTAAAATTTTACAGCAATAAGTGTTACAAAGTAAGGCTAGAAAGTTAGGCCCCAGCACGGATAGTAAGCTAAAGGTACTGCTAGCAGGGCCAAGTGACACAGACATTGTTGGCATCAGTGCAGACACCCAAGCTCCCTGCAGCCCAGCTAGTCCCATGCCGGTCTTTTCACAGGGAGCATTTTTCCAGGGTTTCTGAGGTGACAGGTAAAATCCAGTGGCACCCTCTGCTGGACGGCTTTATACTGTTGTTAGGAAGGGCACGGCTTGCTATGGAGACTGGAAAACGTGCAGTGCTTTCATCACATAAAACTATTTTCACAAGACTTGATTTTTTTTCCTCTAAAGATGAAACATAAAGGCACTATATTTAATACATTTCCTTAGATAAATGGTCCAGGCAAAAATGAAGCCAATTAAGTGAATTTTCCTTTTAAAAGGTCACCTTGATGGCACACAGATGTGAGTCCACTCAGCAGATTTTTTTCCAATACTTTTAGTAAGCTGGGCCACTTAGAATAAAACTCCCTTAGTCTAAGCCTCAGCTCAGCATGAGGACCAAGTCCACACAGAGCTGTGGAGCTGCCCCTCGGGTTGTGACCTGCTAGGGCACTCAGAGAGGACCTGGAGGACCACCTGAGTGATACTTGTGGAAATGTCTCACTGTTTTTCCTCCTTGGTGAATCTTCTCTGTTTGCAGAATTCTTCCTGAGAAGGACAGCAAATTGGAATCGAAGCTCAGGCCCCAGTCTCGGAGCTCCCTCTGAACGTTGTCGTCTCTGTCAATGAATCATGTGTGCATGTCACTATTAAGCAAGCAAAGCCACTCAAGACAGACCCCACTCACATTGTGGCTGCCTCAGCCTAGAGCTCAGAACCAGTGCCCTGCTGTCTCCATCACACACAGCTTCTTTCCCACCCTTTAGAATCATGATGCCACTTCAAAAGTAAACACTGGAGATAAAGGAGTCACAGGACAGACTTGTCCAAAAGCATTTCTCTCTTCATCTTGTTGCCTTTTCCTACTGGAGGGTTTTCCTGTTCTCTGAAAAGTGGTAGCCTCACCCAGGAACTAAGTACAAAGCTGAGGACACAGCGCAGCGGGACCTCTGCCACCCTCTGGTGTGGCCCTGCCCAGAGGGCTGGGCTACCTACTTGTGGATGTAGTCGATGAGGCGGCCCACCTCACGCTGCCGCTGCTCAGGCGTCAGCCGTGTGTGCACTGCCAGGTCCTTCATCACGTTGAAGTCATTGCGCATCTTGTCAGTCAGACCTTTACACAGAATGTGTGAACAAAGTAAACAGACAAGGCCAAGGGGCAAGGGAGGGGGAACAGAGACTCTGGGTGGGGCAGCTTTAATGCTGGGCCCTGGGAGGGGAGGAGCTATAGTGGGACCTGGCCATGGGCCAGGCAACACACCTGTGAGATAGCAGAGCTCAGGGATGAGCATGGCGGGGCCAGGTAGTGTGCCCCCAGGGCCCCGCCGCCGCTTGGGCTGGCTCACCAGGACCGGCTGCTTCAGGTCTGTGATCTCCTGGTTATATTGCTGCTCAGAGAGGAAGGAAAGTTTTGCTGTGCACACACACTCCAGGCACTGACCTGTGACAAGGTGTGCACCCTGCTTTCTAATGAGGAACCCGGGCCAAGAGCAAGACTGGAAGCAGCTGGGTGGAAGGAAGCTTGGGAATGCATTTGGATTGGGAGATGCCCAATGGAGGAGGGCCCTGTGTGCTTTCCAGTGTCAGGGGCTGTGCGGCAGCCTACACAAGTTGGCCAGGAGCATCATCAACTGCCATGGGTCCTCCAAGGGGAAGGCCACAGGTGCTCTCGAGTAGGAAGAAGTCTTACAAAACTTTCTGCTT
This sequence comes from Perognathus longimembris pacificus, assembly GCF_023159225.1. Classification (NCBI taxonomy): domain Eukaryota; kingdom Metazoa; phylum Chordata; class Mammalia; order Rodentia; family Heteromyidae; genus Perognathus; species Perognathus longimembris. The sequence goes on along the minus strand of NC_063163.1, from coordinate 89,816,860 downwards.
TCAACAGGCCACACAATCGACCTTCAACCAGCTTTTGTAACTTACAAACAAAAGTTTCATTGTTCCCGATCCATATGACATGGACACCCAGGCCTAGCTTAGCAAGTCCAGACCATGATGGACAGAGTTCTGAAGGGAGTATTCTATGAGTTCCTGGCCCTTTTCCATTGCCTCCTGAGACCCTAATATTTCAAACATCTGCTTAATTTAGAATTGCTTTTTAAGATAAGACAAAATCAAACCAAACCACATCTCCAATAGAGACACAGGAGCATTGTTGACAGGAGCATTGTTGTGGTCATTTCTTGATCTGAGTCTCTCATCAACAACCAAGAGGCACCTACTACCTAGTCCTAATGCCTGTCATGTGACAAGGTCCTGCCAACCCTCAAAGGCCATGTAAAGCAACAATGCACTGTCTATCCCCACCATTCTCTAATAAACCACCTGGCAAAAATGTAAGCACTCTCTTCTTAGACAAGAAAATCTCAAGTAGGACACTCATACATGATCTCCTCACTCCTTACTGCCAGATGCACATGGCCAACGTGGCAGGATCTCAGATGTCTGCTCTTCCATCTCACCCAGGGTCTTCATCAAAATCCCAAACACCAGACTGCAGATCTCAGAGGCACTTCTACCTTCTTCAGACATAAACAAAAGCTGTCATTTCTCCTTACATTTTCCTACTCCTGAAAACAGGGTACTTGTCTCCATTTCACAGTAATGACCACAATCAACCCCTCCAGGGTTGGATTGGTCAGGGTTTTCTAGACTTTATCCTTAATCCAGAACACAATTCTAGACTTTATCCTAATCTAGAACACAATTTACAACTACAGCCGCAGAAGTTCCCAGAACACGATTCCTAACTACAGCTGAAGTTCCCAGAACATGATTCATAACTACAGCCGCAGAAGCTCCAAGTATGCCTTAAATAGCTCCACCTCTCCCCTATCATTGTGTCTACCACAGAGATAACTCCAATGGCAACATGAACCCTCATCCACAGAAATAATCCCAGCAGAGACCTGAAGCATCAAAATTAGGGCACAGTCTGTATGCACAGAGAGACAGAGTGGTGAAAGCGGTGGGCAAGAGCAGCTGGGGACAGGCTCAACAGGACACAGCAGATATGGCCCCCTAGGCACTCTGGGTAAAAGAGGGACAAATGCAGTCATGGGGCCTGAGACAGAGCCTCAGCTAGTGGACTGGGTTTTTGGCAGGCCTGGAAAGATGACTGCCATTCAGCAGGAAGGAGACTTCAGCCAGTGAGCTGTGGAGGGTCCTGTGGTGGCTCTGTGGCCTCCTCATTCCCATGATGGGGAAGAGTGTAGGTAACTTCCAATTCCTGCCTTGTAGGTTAGGGTAGCTGATGATAGGGGGCTGGGTAGGGGCCTCCCGCCTTCAGTGCTGGCATCCTGTGTGCACCCCTCCCCCCACCTTTGGGGTGTCTTAAGGGCCTCATACCTTCCGGTAGTACTCCAGGAAGCTGACCTCTGAGCCGTCTGCCTTCTTGAAGGTGCTCTTTGGATTCTGGTCCCAGTCAATATCATCCACCCTATATGTTTTGTTGTTGTACCTAGGGGATGAGTGTGAGCAGGTGGATATTCACTGGAAAATGGGGAGGCCAGATATCAGATATCAAGGCAGAACTAGACAAAGGATTCTCCAACATCTCTAGTATCCTAGAAACACAAAATGCCAAGGGAGTGCATGGAACAGATCCACCAAGAAACCAAGAGTGGTGGACAGGAAAGGGACTAAACAATGACCAGAAATAAAGCAGAGTACAGATCACAGATGTCTGCCCTTTGCCATGTTCCTGTAGAAGCTGGCTATGGGGAGTGTGATGGGCCTCCCTCTCCCTCCTGGTGTTGTCACCCACCTAACACTCCAGCACAAGATAGCCACATGCTCTCTAGACAAGCAGAAAGGTTATCTTGTACTTTTGAAGGCAGTCTTACTTGGTAAGAACAATTAAACCTATGAGTTCTTTAGAAACTTGTTCTTGAAACTTGTGTTCCTCTGTCTGATGATACAGGTTGAACATGAAGTCCAGCACAGTCTCACTTCGGAGGACTTTGTGGCTGACGTCTGTGCACAGCATGATGTTGTTTTCATATTGAAGGATGGAGGTAGTGAAGCCAGGCCAGATCACCAACCTGCCAAGTGAAACCCAGCCATGAAGCCACTTATGGACATCCACAGGAGATTGGTCTGCGTGCGGCACACTGTGCTTCATCCTGTGGACCGGGCCTCGAGCACAAACTTCTATGGAGTCAACTGACTAGTAAGTCATCTTTCCCCGGACTCCAGAAACAACCCAGTCTTTTCAAGGCCTTTAACAGCAATGGATGATAGTCGTATAAATTCCACTTAAATGAACATACTAACTTGATAAAAACTGCTCTTTACACTGTCTATTTAAGCGAGAACACCCACAGCATCATATCTGAATCAGCACACCACAGAAGCTTCTGAAGGAGCATTGCAAACTGATAAATCTAATTACCTAAGAGAAAAATATAGTGTCAATGATTTTTTTTATAATATAGTGTGAGTTTTCTAAATACAAGTACTCTGAGGTAACTCCTTATTCAGTTCCCCTAATGCCATGTGTAGGGTAACAGGTTAGTTCAAATTACTATGTCATGTCAATGTGAGACTATTCACTTCATACAAACCTGTGGTTTGGGATATCAATTGGGTCGCTTGGGTTATAATAATTGCGTCCAATTTGTTGCAGATTCATGATTTTCAGGAGCCTAGAAGTTGAAAGTCAGAAGAGTTAGATATATTTTTCGCAACCATGTGGAGCTAGCATCAGAAGAGCATGTTTCTCAGAGCAGGGTGGCAAGCTAACACCTGCGTTCAAGACCAGGTTCAGCTGCTCATTTGCACCCTGTGGGTTAACAATGGTTTTAATGTTTCAAGGATTAGAAAATAATCGAAAGATTATTTCAAGATACATGGCCCGAAACTAAATTTGTGTGTCCATGGATAAAATTTAAATGAAACACAGCTGCCATGGCTCACGTGCATGATCTCTACAGCTACATTCAGATTCCACAAGGGGAGCAGCTGCAACCATCCTTGTGGTCCACAAAGCCAGTTCTCTGAAGAAACCAGGCTCTCTGAAGAAAATATCTGCCACCATTCCTTTTGGAGAAAAATAAATCTACAAATTGTTCAAGACAAGCCTCTACCATGCTGAAATGTCCTTTTATTGGCCATGAGCAACTGGAAAAGGCTAATTAAAACCCAAGCATTCTCACATAAATTCCATCCTCCTTCTGGGTGCTTCTCATGGTAGAGGGGGGAGTCTTCCTCTTTATTTGGGATATAAGTATGCACACTAAGCCACTCAGCATGCAACTGAATCCTGCCATGAAGAGCCACAAGGCTGCATGAGGAGCCCTCAGCTTGCCCCAGCACCCACGTGGGCACAGAGCCCATGAAAACACACAGGGTGGGCATATTCATGACACAATTGCAAACAGTATTTCAAAGACCTAATGTCAACACAGACAGGGAAGTTAAAGACAGAATACCAAGAACACAGAAATGAATTTTATATCAGTCAACTGAGTCTCAATGTGGCAGGGCAGAGGAAGTCTGATAACCCAGCACAGAAGCATGAATGGGTATGCAGGCATTTGCCCTTCTGTTCTAGTTTCTCTTAGTAGGCTCTTGAAGCACATGCTCACATACCTCCTGAAAATGATATTATAGAACTGCAGACAAGTGGGTGAGGTGGGTGGGAGCTCATTTGTCAATGTGATGGTTATCCTCACATGCTCTCCATTCCGGGTCTGACTGAAAACTTCAGTGACCTGAGGCCCAGAGTTGGAAAAGCTCTTAATTCAAATGAACCTGTCATATGGTGCCCCTTTTAAAAAGACAGCATTCCCCAACACTGACATCTTTAAAACAGAATGTAACGGAAGGCTGTGAGAGGAAAGTGGCTAAGAAATGCCTACCCCCCCACCCCCGCCCCCTACCCATGGTGGCTCAGTGGTGAGTTATAACCCCTCTGTGGCTTGAGTGGGCCAGCCACATCCAGAGAGGCCCTAAGCCCTTGGCTGGCCACCCCCTCCTCTAGGGAAGCTCCACAACAAGGGAGTCCTGAGTGGGCTATGTCCCCATGAGGGGAGTCCCACGCCAGGAGAGGCCCATGGGCTAGGCACCCCCTCCTCCTTGGATTTGCACTTGGGATTGACAACCCCCACAACACCCCTTTCCCATTCAGGCATGAGAAATAACCTTGTGCTGTAGTCTTTTAGGTAAAAACAATATTGTTCCATCAAAAGCATGACACCTCCCAATGAGATCTTCATGTTGGAAGAGCAGCGCGGAGCGCAGCCTGCGGGCCTCCATCAGAGGGTTGTAGTCTATGTGGTACTGGTACAGGGCCCACTGAGGACGAGAGGTCAGCCGGAAGTGGTTGGTACTCAGCCTCACAATGATGCCTGAGGAGCCTGAGGAGCAAGCCATGTCCAGTCAGTCCGATGTTGAGGCCATCCATCCCTCTGGAGACCTCACCCTCCTCAGTAAGGTGGCTGTAGCTCTGCAACCCCCAGAGAGCAGCAGGCAGCAGCCACATGGATGTCTAACTTTGGGGACCACAATCCTCTCTCTCCAGGGAAGTTTAGAAGAATCATGCTTTCAGAAGTGACAGACCAAATGAATTAGAACAAAACAAGCCAGGGCTCTTAAGGCAAAAGGCTCACCAGGAAACTGACGTGAACTCTAATAAAGACATCTCAAGATGTACAAAGACATTCTCTGGCTGAGCAGGGAGAAGGGAAAGGCTGTGGCTCCTTTACATGCTTCTCCCTTCCAGTGAAGCCTCCCATCAAATTCTTTTTTTTTTTTTTTGCCAGTCCTGGGGCTTTAACTCAGGGCCTAGCACTGTCCCTGGCTTCTTTTTGCTCAAGGGTAGCACTCTGCCACTTGAGCCACAATGCCGCTTCTGGCTTTTTCTGTACATGTGGTGCTGAGGAAACAAACCCAGGGCTTCATGTATGCAAGGCAAGCACTCTACCACTAGGCCATATTCCCAGCCCAAAGCCTCCCATAAGCAGGTAAAACAAAGGGGTTTCAGGCACTCTTCTGAAGCAGTGTTCAAGAGCCCACCTGTCTTTGATTCTTTGACATGGTCTAGGTTCTGTCTTGTGTTCACACCCAGGTCATGAAAGTCTCTGCGGCGCCCTCCTCTCTCTGCCAAAGACAGCTCCTGAAACCCAGCAGATATCTGGAGTTCTTAGAAAGGAGAGAGAAAAGCACTCACACACCTGGGCAGCATCGCGCATGAAATGAAGGAGAACAGTATTCCCATGATGCTATAAGGTGGCCCAGAAGTGCAAAGACAACATGGCAGTGTCAAACTTCCATAGTTGCTGGCTGTCAGCAGAATACATCTTTCATTGATCAGATTCAGTGTTTCCTTATAAGCCATGGTCACTTTATGGTTCAGGTAACTGGGCTATGGTGCAAGAGCTCAGGGGCAGTGAGACTGTGACTGGGAATTATTTTTTTTTTTTTGTATTGCAAGTACTCAGTGCCTTTGTATTTTCTAACCTGTCATACTGTAATCATAGCTGCAGAATTTGAAATTTGGAGAGATTTAATATGTAACCTGGGATAGGAAATGCAACTCTAACCCATGATTTCCTAACATTCAAGTTCCTTAAATCCAGCGGAATGAATGCACACCTGTGCACATCCCATGGCTTATACTAGGATTGATTAGTCACCAGTTGCTACTTGTTTCAACAACTGTGGTTGGAAGAACCTAAAATATGAAGTCACTCAATGGGCAAGAAGCACACAATCACATATCTGAGATCACTAGTATGATGTGGGACAAAGAATGAATACAGGTTTGTGGTCAAGCGTTAACATTCTAGTTTGGTTTACAGGGATGCCATGTTGTATAGGCTAGCCTAATAGTTGACTCCTTAATGGTCAGGCCCTCATTCTTTTTCAGAAAAAAATGTACTTCTATTTTGGGGCAATATGCCTAATAGAGCAGAATGTCCACCCCATCCCTGGCCACACAGTCACAAGTACCCTGTTCTCTCCAGTGTTCTGGGCTCTGGTGACAGTCTGTGTGCATGGCCACCTATGTTAAGCACTGTGCACATACGTGGCTGGCCCTGCCCTTCCACACTCCCTTCACCTTGCGACTTGGCTGTGGCTCCAACTGCTCCTCTCTGCCGTCCTCGACCAACCAACTCCCCCTCTGCTGGAGGCGGCTGAGGTCTCGGCTGAATAAACCCAGGCTGCTGACCCTGGCGTTGCACAGAGAATGCTTTATGTCACTTTTAGGTAGTTATTCTTAAAGTAGCCCAATACATTCGACCACCTATGTTAGCAATCAAGTTGTTTTCAAAAGAGATTTCTCTGAGACAAGAGAAACCAAATAAAGCATCCTTTCTTAAATCCTTGTTTATTGCCCACCTTCTCCCCAGCAGTTCAGGTTTAACTTTGTCTTGGTGCTGGATATGGAACTCAGGATTTTGTGCCTGTTATGGAATCTCTCTGCTAGTGACTTACACCTGCATACTAAGTATCTTAAATGTACTTAAGGTACTTCTGAGTTGGAAAAAAAATTGATGCTCACCACGGCTGCCCCCACTTGTTGCACGGTCTCCTGACCGCGGGCCCTTCCCCGGGCTCGGGCTCTGGCTCGCCCCGTCATTTTCCCTTTCTTGAGAGGAAATAATTGTGAGGATAATGTTCAATGTATTGACCATTTCGACAGTGTTACCTTTAAAATAGTGCAAGCGCAACTAAGCGAGCCAAGCACCCCTCCCCCGTTTTTGGTGTCAGCAGGGATGGTGCCTAAGGCCTTGAACATCACAGGCCAGCATGCAGGTAGATCTGATGACAAGGGGTACTGCCGAGCTCTCTCCCCAGGACGACTTTGCACCCAGGCTTACTCAAGATCGTTCAGGCTTTCAGTCTGGCCTTCTTTCTGTCCCCTACGTATCCTGGTCTGGATGCTGGTGAGGTCACTCCTGAGCCAAGACACAGATTCCCGCTTCAGAGCGACGCCAGCCCACGCAGGTGGACGTGGCTCCTCTACACCAGCCATGCAGCAGACTGAGGCTTCAAACAGGGGGCAAGGAGACGTGAGGGTAGGCGCCGGGTTCTTCTAGTTGGCCGACCATTAACAGGTTTTAGTCCGAAGGCCCGTGAACCGCGGTCACATCATGCTCTGCCTGGCTGCAAGGCCTCCGATGCCGCCTCCAGTGCGCATGCGTCCCAGGGGGACATGGCCCCTTGCTTTGGGTCGCCCCTGCCCGGTCTCAGGGGCAAATCTACATCAGCTCCCTGCCCGGCCTGGGAACGCGGACCACGCATACCTCACATCGGCTGAAAACGGGGCACCCCTCCCCCCTTGCTAGTCCGACTCCTCCCTCCCGCTGCCCCAACATCCCCCAGGCCTCCCGGGCGCGGCAGAGCATTGGCGGACAGGGGCGGGGATGGGGACGAGGTGCGGGGCTGTAGGCCAAATAGGGCACAAACGGGGGGGGGGGCGGCACCCTGGCCCCGGCCTGCAGAGATCCCGCCTCACCCGACGGGGCCCGGCGTCACCCCCACGCCGCCGGCCGCCTCACCTGCAGGACCGCCTCCCGCCTGGCGCGCAGCGAGGAGCCGGGCGCCGCCGCCGTAGCCTGAGGAGCGCGCCGCCTGGTCGCAGCCGCCCGCACCCGCAGCCCGCACCCGCCGGCTCGCCCTGCCAACAGCCTCAACGGCCCGATCCCTCCGCGCCGCCTTCTGGGCCACCGCCGCGCGGGCGTCCCGGGGCCTCAGGGCCGGCGGCGCAACTTTTCCGGGCGGACGGACACGGCCTTCGAGTGGAGCGAGAGCCGTGAGTTAACGGCGCGCTGAGCGCGTGCTGCGCACTGATTGGCCATCACGTGGACGGCGGTTTCCCGGGGGCGGGGCTACGCGAGCACGCCCAGGCCTGCCTGGCCACGCCCCAGGGCTGCGCCCGCGGCCCTCCCCCCCCCCCCCCACCTCTTGGCGTCACTCGCGTCATTCAACATGGAAATTGTGCCCGGGTGGGCTTTGTTGTAGAGGCTGTGCTGGAGCTCCGCTTAGGCCTCAGAACCGCGAGCAGTTTACCACGTGAGATGTGAGTTTTGGCCCCAGAGAAAACAAAGCCTATGCCAAAGGTAGTGTGCTGGGGTTTGTGTGCCTAAAAGTTTTGTTTAAAAAAACTCCACAAAGTGTGTGTCCAGGGCGTGCGTGCCCTTTGGACCGGGGACCGGTCCAAAGATGCCATCGGGCAGGCGCACCTGCAGCGATTCCCTAAGAGTCTGCAGGTGCTGGGCCTGGCCCCAGCCCACCTGAGCTCAGTGCCCCCCTCAGCGGCTCAGCCTCCCACGCGGCCAGGAAGCTGACTGAGACGAGACGAGACCGAGACTGTGACCATGACCGTGTTGCTGAGCGGATGGCCGATCTGGGGATTCAGGCAGTGCAAGGGCGGAGGGACGTGATCACCATGCAGTCTGAGGATCCCTGCAAAAGGCTTCCAGGCTTGGGACTTTCTTCTTCTTTTAATTTCAGAGTATTTGCATATTCACGAGCTATCATGACGGTGGCACTCCGATCTAAACACATAACACATTTATCTTAGTCTGAAGATGATTCTAGACACTCTTAAATGTATCTGCCGGCCTGTCTCATGAGGTCAGGGGTGGATTTGCACTGTGGCATCATGCCAGTGGGCAAAAATGGAAAATTTAAAGGTTTCAGATTACAGCTGCTTAATCTGTAGAAATGCTCTAAAAAACTTAAAATAAGTCCCCTAGGGATTTGTTTTAACGCTCCATAGCAAATGCATTGCTTTATACTTATACTCAGACAGTTCATACTTAAGAGGTTAGAGGAGAGGGGAGGGGGCTGCCAGCTTCCACCCACAGCCTCTGATGGGATAAAGGGAAGCAGCTGGATTTCAGTGTTTCCCACACTAGCCTGAGTGCAAACCCTACTGATGACCACCTGAAATTTACAGGCTCCCAGATAATCCTGATTGCATTGGTTTTGGTTGGGAGGAAGGACTTTTCTCTTTTAGAAATCAGAGATCTGGGATGGGACCTCATATCATGTCGTTCACACTCTTGAGAATCAGTGGGAAAAAGAAAGCACTTGTGTCCAAGGGTAGTTTGGAAAAGATAAGTGTCACAGTGTTTCTCAGGTGTTAGCACTAAAAGACATAATTTGGAATGCAATTGATTTGTATTGTGAGTAAGTGAAAGCGGTTCCAGGGGCAGGCCAGCAGAGGGTGCAAGAAAACAAGAGATAAATGTTTAGAGCTCAACTGGGGGAAAAATAATCATGAACTGACTCAGGAAGGATGATGGTACACATTGTATACCCTCCTCCCCCCAGTGTTTGTTTTCTCTGTGTGTATAGTCTTTGCAACTGCTAAGAGACAGCACTCCTGGATTGCACCAGCGTGTCTCGGGTTGTGATGCACCAAGCAGTCCATTCCACAGGTGTAAGAAGTGGTACAGAAAGCGAAGGGCAAAGCCTCCAGCTCTGACGGTGCTGCTTCTCATCTCATCAAACTTACCTAAGTTTTAGAAAGAACAAAAAAAGCCAGACAAACTGGAGACACTATGATTTTTTAATTTTATATATTGATAGCTCAACCAGAACCCTAGTAGTGCCAACCATTGGCAACAACCCCTTTGTTTTAACTCTGGAAATAAAAAGCAAACACAGCTCCTTGTGGTTGTTGGGGGAGAGCGCTGCCCATCTCATGAGTGCTGGGGTCCCCAGGGGCAGATGGGGGTTCTGCAGGGTGCCTCCTCTCAGGCCAAGCTCTGCAGGTGTGCAGTGTTCCTGGATCCACCAGTGACTGGGCACAGGTGAGGTTGTGGCAGGCAAAGGGCACTTAGACCAAGTCCTAGGAATTGGCCCAGAATGAAAACAGAGCGTCCAGCCTGCAGAACGCTGCCTCTGGGGTGCTGTGAAGGGAGCATGTGCTCTGCCTCTGCTGGGAGAGCAGAGGTGTTTTGGGCCAGCTCACTCAGTACCATGGGTTTGCATTGTGCCTTCCCAGTAGTGGCCTGCTGTGGATCCTGAATGCATCTGTGTGGGCTCTGACAAAATAGGTACTGCACTAGCTGACTCTGTCCTGCCTGGCTTTAGTGCTGTCCCCAACACAGGATGCAGGATGTACCTGGCAACCACGGGAGGAGTGCCAGGAACTTCTGTCTACAGCTGACTTTTCTAAAAGTAATAAAAATTGAGGGTTAGGTTGGTGCTCTACCACTGAGTCACACCTCCATCCCTAAGAAATTAGACTTTAATAACACAGCAGTCCTTGGGCATTTGAAAAGGATTGGTTCTCAGACTCCCAGGAATACCCAAGCCCACACACGCTTAGGTCCCTCATATAAAATAGTGCAGTATTTGTATGTGAATCCTCACACACTTTCAGTCACCTCTGGATGACTTCCAAGACCAAGTATAGTGTCAGTTCTATGTCGAGACCTGCTCTGTGTTATCACGGAGGAATGACAAGAAACAAGGTCTATGTTGGCTCCGTACAGACATGTTGCCCCCAAATATCTCCTCCTTGGTGTCAGTTGAATCTATGGCTGTGGAGCCTGCAGGTGTGGAGGCTGACTGCAGGAGGTGACGTTTGCCTTTCTGTCATGGACAGACACCTGGAGTGGAGGTAGGGAACCCACATCTGCATCTACTAGCAGCCAAAGGTGACCAACCCACTGCGGCCTGAGTGGGACCAGTAGGCAGGGCCTCAGATGGCATCATCATACTGACCCTAACAAGTAGTTCCTGAAGGACATGTGAGTGGGCAGGGCATGCTTGTGAGTGGATGGGAAATACAACGATGAGCAAACACTGAGGGGAAGCTGGTGACATGCTCCCCTCTTGTGCAGGCATTTAGCTGTTGTCAGCCACGTAGTTCTCAGCTCAGAGTTGGTGGGCACACTGAGAATGAACCCGTGTTCATAATGGCGGTGGGAAAATGCTGGTCAGAAGACAGATTCCTGAAAGTATTAAGTTCACCTGTTTGATTTGCAAGACATTTGCCCATCAAGCCTATCACACTGTCATAGGTGGCAGATATATGTACAGCAGTGGTCTGTTATACCTGAGTACAAGGATATTTGGGTGTACATGTGTCGAATTGGAGCTCCTGTGGGGCCACATGAAGACCCCAGGACTGCCACATGGCCTCCCCATCCTCCTGTCTTCTTGGACCCTGTGCTACTTTCCAAAGCCCCCCAGGTCTCCTCCATTCAAAGCTGCCTCTTCAGTGATCTTCAGTCCCAAACCCCAACCAAGTGGTTTTCTTTCCCTTCTTCCTCTCTGTGGCCCAGTGCCCTGCGCTGGAGGCCCGTCTCTCTGGATTATGACTTAGCATCTTGCCGGGACTGTGGCTTTACCACGATGGACACGCAGGGCCCTGCCTGCCCCTTTGTTTGGAAGCTCCCTGAGCCTCATGTTGGAAAAGCCAAGCCATGTTCCTCGAACATTTCTAATGTTGGGGATTCCTTGGAGCCTTTGTACCGCAGATAGGTGTCAACCCATTCTATCCTTGGCCCCTTCCCAAAGTCAGTCCAAGGGTGAAAGTCACTTGCCTTTGGCATTCTTAATTCTGAAACACTTGTTTTATTTCTCCTTCAAATAGTGTGTCCTACTCTCTGAACCCCACCCCCCAAGGTAGGGCACCCACATCTGCACAGAGGGGCAGGTGGGGCCTCTGTATGGGCACAGAGGGGCGTGTGGGGCACCTGCATCAGCACAGAGGGGTGGGTGGGGCACCCACATCTCCATCTACTAGCAGCCAAAGGTGACCACCCCCCGCCCTTAGCTATGGGAATTGTGTGTTGTACTGTTTCATTTTGAAGTGGTGTTAATTCTTGGCTGCATCACACAAATTAGATTAAACATAGCCTTCTTGGTACCTGAGCAGTGATCAGTGCTTATTTTCTATTCTCTTTGCTCCCAGAGCCCCAGGCTTGGTTCAGTGGTGGCCTCCGTGCAGAGCTTAGGGCTAGTTTTAAACAAGTCTAACCATTGCAGCAGCCCAGGAGCCCTTGCTTGAGTGGTGTACTGTAGACCTGGATGTATGGGCAGTCCTGGACACAGACACACAGAGGCATGTTGTGTCTGGAGGAGGGGCACCATCTCTTAGCTGTTTTACCCTGTGTTTGGCACTCTACCACTTGAGTCACACCTCTACTTCTGGCTTTTTTGGTAGTAAAGTAGAGATAAGAGTCTCATGGACTTTCCTGCCCAGGCTGGTTTTAAATCTTGATCCTCAGATCTCGGCCTCCTGTGTAGCTAAGATTACGGGCATGAGCCACCAGTGCCCAGCTGGTTTTATTTATTTTAATGAACACAAGACATTGTTCATTAGGTAGTGATGATGCCCAGGAAATCTTGACTTGGTTAAATTTTTTTTAATGAGAGTGTGGGATAATACCATCTTAATTGGGTTCAAGTTTATCTTTGTAGTTCAAGGAGAATTTCCGACACAAATCAATCACTGAGCAAGATTGCAGAGGCAAATTCTAACCTGCTTAAGAGAAAACCTTGTCTCTAACGACAGGTTGTACTTCATACCTAAACTACTCATAGTGAATTAACTTTTCTGTGCTTAAGCTGGGTCTGTTTGTAATCTGGTCATTACTTTATTCTTGTCGCCATGGGTATTTTAAAGTAGGAAAATTGCTTCCCTAAAAAGACATTCCAGTTAAAAGAATCAAATTAGTTGCCCTTGCCTTTAATCCTAATAGTGAAACTTCACGTTAAAAAAGTTAAAATACATAAGGATGCTGATCATTTCAGAAAACCAGTAATGCTCAAGACGCTTTCCACCTGTATGTTCTCACCTGTGCTTTTTTATGGTACTTGTATTCATTTCCAGTTGTAGTTTTATAGCCCACTTTTGCATCTAATAATTGTACATTGGAAAAGAGGCTCCTTTTTATTGGATTTTTTTTTTGCCAGTCCTGGGGCTTGGACTCAGGGCCTGAGCACTGTCCCTGGCTTCTTTTTGCTCAAGGCTAACACTCTGCCACTTGAGCCACAGCACTACTTCTGGCTATTTTCTGTGTATGTGGTGCTGGGGAATTGAACCCAGGGCCTCATGAATACGAGGCAGGCACTCTAGCCACTAGGCCATATCCCCAGCCCTTTTTATTGGATTTTTAACATTGATTCTAAGTCCTCAACACGATCAACAAGGCACACGCAGCTTTTACCTCCTTTTGGAAAATCCGGGTGCTGACTACGACACAGGCATGGAGTTCTTAAGGTTCTTCGTGTGTGGTAAAATTGCAGACCGATGGAGCTAATTGACATCATCAGGAGTATTTCAGTGGGTGCTGTGGGGCTCCAGGAATTCTCATGTAGGGGTGGGGACCCAGGGGTTGAGGCCCTGAGGCACATTCACGTTAGACATGGGATGGGAAGCAGCAGAAAGGGGAACCAAGTTCTGGGCCAGAAGATGACCACAGGAGCCTTCCTTTCTTCTAGTTATCTTGGAAATTGAAAAACATGTTGCCATTAAATTTTGCACCAGGGAAGATTGTAGAAGTTATGTTGCTGTTCACATGGACTATTAGTCCTTACTATTAGTCCTTAATAAAAAGGAAAATGGACAAAGGCAGTAGCCTTCTTTTTTTTTTTTTTTTTTTTTTGCCAGTCCTGGGGCCTTTCACTCAGGGCCCGAGCACTGTCCCTGGCTTCTCTTTGCTCAAGGCTAGCACTCTGCCACTTGAGCCACAGTGCCACTTCTGGCCGTTTTCTACATATGTGGTGCTGGGGAATCGAACCCAGGGCTTCATGTATACGAAGCAAGCACTCTTGCCACTAGGCCATATTCCCAGCCCAGCAGTAGCCTTCTTAGCAAGCATGAACTGAAAAATGTGGTCTTCCAGGAGTTTTGTTTGGGTGGAGAAGCAGAGAGAGTTGGGATGTTTCCTTTTCCTCTACATTCTTACAACCATAGTGTGTGTGTGTGTGTGTGTGTGTGTGTGTGTGTGTGCATACACACAAATCTGTAGGTTTGGAAAGATTGCAAAAGTGTCATTTTATTTTATATTGTAGGCATTTTTATGTCATTTGAGTTTTTTGCATGTATATTCCTCTTACAATGATGTAGAAATAAGAACTCTTTCTTCTTGTTCTTGTTCTTGTTCTTCTTCTTGTTCTTGTTCTTGTTCTTCTTCTTGTTCTTGTTCTTCTTGTTCTTCTTCTTGTTCTTGTTCTTCTTGTTCTTCTTGTTCTTGTTCTTCTTCTTCTTCTTCTTCTTCTTCTTCTTCTTCTTCTTCTTCTTCTTCTTCTTCTTCTTCTTCTTCTTCTTCTTCTTCTTCTTCTTCCAGTAGTCACTTTTAGGTGCTTGTGGCTCACACCTGTAATCCTAGTTACTCAGGAGGCTGAGATCTGAGGATTGTGGTTTGAAGCCAGCCTAGGCAGACAAGTGTGAGAGATTTTGCTCTCCAGTTAACCAGCAAAAAGCTTTAAGTGGCGATATGGCTCAAGCGATAGAGTTCCAGCTTTGAGTGAGAAAGCTAAGCAAGAGCACAGGGCCCTGAGATAAAGCCTTAATATTGGCATGTGTGCCCATAAGCATGCACACACACGTGCACATACACACTTGTGTACATACACACACACGGAAGCTCTCCTGTGTTTCAGTTTTCATTGTAAAGGGCAGTGGACCACCCTATTACCTCTGCTAGCTCTGGAACCCTCTGAAGGGCAGACATCCAACAGGTTGAAGCCCAGCTTGTGGAAGAGAGGGGCTGAGGAGGGGAGGCGCTAAGGGGGAGGCTGGGGGGGGGAGGCTGGGGAAGGGCTGAAGTGGAGAGGGTCTGAGGAGGGGAGGGTCTGGGAGGGGAGGGGCTAAGTGGGAGGCTGGCAAGGGGCTGAGGAGGGGAGGGAGACTGAGCTGGGCAGAGGCTGAGGAAGGAGTGCTGCAGAACTTTTCCCCCAGCCTCCCTTGCCCCTGTGTGAGTGCAGAAGAATTTTCACCAGGGGATGGGAGCTCAGTATGAAAGGCACGCTCCCCCTCCTTCCTGTAGCACAGAGCTCGCCCTGGGCATTTTCTCCACAGTGGGGAATTTGGTGATGGGGGGGGGGAGCACATCAAGCTTTCCTGTGGGTCATGGGGTTAAAGCTACAGAAATACGATTTGAGAATATCTGAGCTCAGCTTTGTTGGAAAGATAAACAGAAGAATTATCAAAGTCTTTTTACACTGTTATTGAAATGTCCTGCTGCAGCCATCAGTCAGTGCTGGGGGGTGCAGCCCCCTCTCTCCTAGGTTGCATGGGCAGTCATTTCTGGTTGGAATGGTTGGAGTAGTCCTCCCCTGGCATCTCACCCCCTGTCACCCCCAGTGGGAAGGAGGCGGGGGGGAGCTCCTGTGGGTGGGGGTCTTAGACGCCCAGCTGGCCACAGCCCTGGTTTTGTTAAGTGGTTCAGGGGCGTCTTTGGGGACTGGGCTGCCTCCATCCTATTCTCTCCAGTTTTATGCTCACTGGGGTGGCGTGGTGGGCTCTCACCTCTGCCCACCTCCTTGTGGCAGCAGCGCCTGTGAGTGTGTGTTGTACACACGCATGCTTATCCTGAGGGCTCCACACACCCCTGGACTTTGCCCCTCACTGGGAGGCCAGCTGCCACCACAGCTCAGTGCCAGGCACCTGGGGAAGCTTGCAATAGGCTGTTTTGTGCAAAAGCTTCCCAGACCAGCCACGTTTAGCCATATCAGATCCCACGCAGGAGCCATGGCCAGTGGTGATTTGGGATGGCCTGACTTTCCAGAAATGTCATTTCCTGGTTTGGGCTGTTTTCTTTTTTCCTTTCTTCCTCTTGTTGTTTTTGCATACTTTGGCTCCCTTTCTGATGATCTCCTGCGGTTGTGACAAGCCATTTCCCTTCGTGTCATGTTTAAATGGAAACAGAACAAAGAAGACAGGACAAGAGAAATAAGGGACTTTTCCAAAGGCATGTTTGATGTGTGGGTGTGAACAGCCTTGTGATGCCCGCAGCCGCTGGGAAGCTGGGATGGCTCAGGGACCGCGGTGAGGGTGGTGAGGAGCGCCAGGGCCTTGCAGGAAGGCAGAGGCCACAGGAAAGGAGAGGGCGCGGCAGACTCGGCCTTTCCCAGGCTATTTAAAGTTACTTTTGGATGAGCAGATCTGAGCAGGTGGGAGTGGGGCCCTACCTCCACAGGAAGGTAGATCAGATGCACAGGAGGGGACCCTGGGAAGGCTGGCCAGCAGCTGGGGGATCTGTGTGGCGGAAGGCAGTCCCGGCCTCCCATGTTTGGGGACCAGGCCGTGGGGTTGTAGTGTCTTCACACATTCCTGAATGGTGCAGTGTTCTGACTTGGTCCTTTCCTGGGCACGAGAGCTGGGCCAGGTGACAAGGGGAGGACACCCGAGTGTGGGCCATGTGCATACACAACACACAACTGTAATCACATTAGATTGTCTAGTGGAGACTGCAGTGTTGTTTAATGTGGTGCCCAATATGGGCTAAAAGCTCTCGGGCAAGAAGCACACATTTCTGGGGCAGCAGATTGTGTAAAAATGGGGAGAAAGGAAAAGGAACAGGAAATTCTTATGACAACCTTGAACTTGGACTTCCAGCTTCCTTCATCTGATGCAATTCAATCCGACGTCTCCGCTCTCCCCACTGCTTCTGACTTCCATATGTGGAACCAATGCATTCCCCCCCCCCTTTTTTTTTCCTTGAGAAGATCAGACTCTATAAGATTCTTTCTGTGGAGTTTTGGAGGTGACTTTTTACCTCTTAGAGACAATAAAGTTAGTAGCAGTATCTAAAATCTGGAGGAATAGTTTCTGTCATATGATCAAATAAGGAAAATCCAAAGATAGGGTGTTGTTGAAGACATTTATCATCGCCTTTCTCCCTCAGTTGCTCTGCAGGGTGAATGATCTCTCACCCAGTTAGCAGATGGTACTATTGAGGGCTCCAAGAAATCAAGCCACTTTCTCAGTTACAGATCATAGTTCAACCCATACACACCCAACTTGTATGGGGATTCTGCACTGAGTTATGACAGGGCAGTGTTTCCTGACTCCCCTCTCCCCCAGAAATGACAACCTGGTCTTTTTAAAGCTGTATATTACAGAGGACAGCTACAGTGACAGATCAATAAACAAGAACAAAAAGTTTGGCAAATCTGTAACATAGGGTGCCCAGTTAAAGCAAAAGTAGACTCAGCGTAGAGAAACCAGTTCAGTGTTCCTGGTATAGAATACATATGTTTTTTGTTTTTCAGCTAAATAGTGAACAAGAAGGGGGTATTAAGGGCCATTTCTCTCTGGAATTATTTTATTTGACATGAAGCTCCTTGGGGAGTACAAACTTAAGGCATCCTGATGTTGTGCGCCCTTCAAGCCTGCAGCCATTAACCCATCCAGCATGGTGGGTCTTTGTTCCTAGGCAGAAAGGGCATTCATTCTCTCTCTCTCTCTCTCTCTCTCTCTCTCTCTCTCTCTCTCTCTCTCTCCCTCCCTCCCCCTTTCCCCCTCTCCCCCTCTCCCCCTCTTCCCCTCTCCCCCTCTTCCCCTCTCCCCCTCTCCCCCTCTCTCCCTCTCTCTCCCTCTCCCTCCCTCTCTCCCTCTCTTCCTTCCCCCTCCCCCTCCCCCTTTCTCTCTCCCCATTTCTTTTTTCTGTCTGCAGACAGCTGAAGGCCTGGAGCCCTTCTCATAAAGCACAGGAAGGACCCAGGATGAAAGACTTGATCTCAACCTTAGATCTCAGCTTTAAAGTTGTAATGGACAGTGAATTTGGTTACATGGAAAAGGAAACAGTCATTGTTGAAGTATGTTTTCTTAAGTTGCAGGATGACTCGGGAGACACTTGCCCTTAGTCTGTGGAAGGGTGCACAGTTGAGAAGACAACGTCCTGCAGCCGGGAGGACCCTGAGCACCCACAAAGCGAGGTCTTTGGGCTGGCTGTGTTTCGTTGTTTCACTCAAATGGTAAGAAGTCTTTCTTCCCATGAGGTGGGAAAGGCTGCTTTTTCTAGCTATTGTGATTCCAACACTTTGGTTATGAGCAGCTGGAATGGTTTGATTTCAGGTGCTTCTTACTTAAGGAAAAACAAACAAACAAAAAACCAAACCTAGGGCAAGTGTGAGCTCTAAGCCAGGTGTCTGCCTTAACTACTAGAGAGGAAGATGCAGGGCTGGAGAGATTGGGCTCCACCCACCACAGCCCATGGGGCCTTGCTTCAGCCCTGCCATCCCACGTCCTAGCCATGTAGGAAGGGTGTAGCGAGTACATTCACACCCAGGACCCCCATTGGACATCTGCTTTTACTCCCTGCCTAGTCTGAGCTGCCGTGTGTTTCAGCACCTCACTTCTGTTCTCAGTAGGAACATTGGGCACCCACAGGGTTCTGCATATGTGGCTGGGGTACATGGGCACTGCCCTGGACTCTGGCTTCCCACCTCCCTGTGGTGAGAGGACTTAACCCATGACACCCTCTTGGCCCCAGCAAGAGGTGTGAGGCTCCGGGCTGCTCGTCTGCGTTTCAAGCTAGGTCTCAACCCCGGAAGCTGAGACCAAGGCTTTCTTTAGAAAGATGGCTGATGCCTCTCATCAGGGCCATCAGGGTCCCATCAGTATGACGGTTGTCCTTATAAAAGGGGGATAATGCAGGTACAGACAGGAGCATGGGGACAGTAGGGGGATGAAGCCAGGAGGAGACCTGGGCAAGGAAGGAGACCTGGGATGGATTCTCCTCAAGCCTCAGAATGAAGCAGCCTTGATCTTAGGCATCCAGCCCTCAGAACCATAAGACCGTCCATTTCCATAAGGTGCCGGCTTTGTGATGCCTTGTTACGGCCATCCCCAAAAGCAATATAAGGGAATAGTGGTCTCTTGTATGCACAGAGAAGTTATGTTACTTGCTTTTTAGGGGCTAGGGAGGGTTTGTCCCCAGCCATTGCTGAAAACCAGGCTTGTGATTGAGAATATGAGCCCTGAGTTTGAATGGCAGTGTGCAGGGCAGAGCCCACAGGCTGGACTCGTGATTGGTGACTCTAGGGTGGAATCTGGGTGGTGGAAGTGTAGGAGGGAGGCATGGCAGGGGAAGGCTGTACAGCAGAGCTCAAAGCCCACTGCGACTTGGAAATGCATTAGCTTAGACACAGAAATAAGTGGAAGCCTTCCCAGTTTGTTGTACAAATTCAACCCAACACACTCTCCAAATCCTAAGACTTCAAGAAAGAAAATAAAGATGATTCCCCTTTACAATGAAAGGTCCCTAAATCCCAATCAAAATACTAGAAAATAAAATTCACTGGCAGGCTGAAAAGATAATGTACCCTGGCCAAACAGGCTTGTTTTGGTTTATTTGCAAGATAACTCTGAATATGGAAACGTGTTAAAGAAATTCACATCCATTGGCTAAAGATGGGAGATCTTATCATCTGCATAATTAATGCCATGGAAGTATTTGATAGAACACACAGAAGCAAAGTGGGAGCCACAGTCTTAACTGATGGGGTGGCAACACCTCCCTGGCTCTGGAGAGGAGATGGGCATGGACAAGAATCAGAATCAAGGGTTTTTGTCACGCCTCACTTGTGGTCCACTTCTATAACCAGTGGGAAAAGGTAAGGAACAGAAATGAGAGGTATAAAGAGAAAAAAAGAGACCACAACAAGCAAGTAAATACACAAGAAGAACCCCCACAACTTTGCTGATGGCTTTGGAAATGCCTGGGGGAATACACAGATTGCTGGGAAAGAACACCAGGGATCGCAAGATCATTTCTCCATGATAATGAAAATACAAGTTCACGTCCAACAGCGTGAGATTTGGAAGTGAGACAGCTGGTTCTACCCTGAATGCAGAGGGAGCATGTGGCACGGGTGCCCAGGAGTGCCCAGAGCATCTCTTTCCTGTCACTCTGGACCCTGGCCCTGCCCTGAGGCTCCCTTCTGGAGGTCCCTTCTGGCTCCTGCCAGCCAGCCACTGGTACCTCTTTCCTGCAGGCCATGCACATGGTAGGGAGTGGGGGGTGCTGGCAGGATTTATCCAAGTTTTCCAAACATACAAACCTTTGACTTATATAGGCTCTTCTACGAAGAAGCCCCAAGACCTACAAACAGGGCTGTTCATGATGCTAATAGTTACAGAATTGACAAGGTGCTAACATGTTAGAAGCTGAGTCCCAGATGATCCACTGAGCATGATCACAGGCTCTGATTGGAAATGTGTGCTGTCATTATCAATAAAGCCATAAGAGAGTCATTAGCTCTGGGTGCATTTTAATAAAGGAGAAGAAAAGGCACTGGATGGGCCTGCCCTCTTTGGATAAAATCCACTTATTAAGAACTGAAGTCTGTCATCAGACTGCAGCGGTGGGGCTGTGTCTTTCCTCGATGCCTTTTCTTGGGAGGCGACATTGCTGTCGGCCGCTCAGCACAGCTGAAGTTATTCTTGCCTGGGTTCCATGGGGGGTCACGGATATCAGACCCCGTTCCTTCAGAAATGACTGCCCCCCACTGACGAGTGTGCTCCTATCTCTGGCAGCCAGACCTCAGAGCCAGGATCACAGGGCTCCCTGCCTATCCTGGCCTCAATGAGCGTGGCAGGACACGGAACATCTCAGGAACCGTTTGCGGATTGCTCCTTCACAGGAATATTATCAAACGGGACACCAGCAGCGCTCGGTAATAAAACCACCAGGCGTGGCAGGAAGATAGTATGCAGGCCGGAGAGACCCTGGAGAATTCACACACCGTGGGAGAAGCATGTGGGTTCACCAGCTTCACCAAGACAGCTGTCCTTTATGGCTGCTGTCATTAAAGCGAATTTTAATTTGGCAGCATGAGTGGAGTGTGGGGCTGTGCCCTATAGATTCCCTTTTTGCTGTTTTGTAGATAAGATGGAAAAGCCACTCACCCCGGCCAGGGTCTTCTCCATCGCTTGTACTGAGCAAACTAAGGAAATGGTAATCTTTGCATCAATCAGAGTCCCAGCAGGAGAAAGAACTTGCTTCAGGTGGTTCAATGGAAGATATTTTAATGAAGGGACTCCCCACGGGGTGGCCAAGGGGAGGGACAGCCACAGGAAGCCTAGGAGGAGAGGATCCCGAGTAACTAGAGCCCCAAGAGGCCTGGAACCCTGGGCGCAGTCTCATTCTGCAGAGCTCCAGGTGTGTCTGGACTGCAGCACAAGGGCGAGAGAGAGATTCACCGGCCAGTGTCCTGCCAATTCTGACCGCTGCCCCTGTGGACAGCCCCCAACCCTGAACAGTGTAAGGAAGACCTCGTTCTCCCAAGTTCATGTCCACACACAGTCTCAGAAGCAGGGTCTATTACAGATGCAATCAGTTAGGGAGAAACAGAAGCATACCCAGAAATAGGCATGGCAGATAGAAGGGTGGGAGTGAGGCAGGAAGCCAGAAGCCACCAGTGGCAGGAAGGGGCAAGAATTTCATAGGTAGCCCAGCTCCACTTGTGCCTTGATTTTGGACTCATGGCCTCCAGAGCTGTGCAAGGGTAAATACTTGCTGCTCTGTGGTAATTTGTCCGAGCAGCCCTCAGCACTAAGGCAGCAGCTGCCCTGGGTGTCAGCTGCCCTGGGCCTGGAGGAGGGCCTATGCAGTACTGGAAGTGTCTCCCAGAGGACACCCACATAGCTGTCTTCCAGTAGTAAGGTGGCTCCATTGCTTCCTGCACATGGGTAGTGAGCAACAGAGACAGACCCTGGCCTTGGAGATAATGGGGGGGGGGAGGGGCCGGCAATGGAAAGTTAGCTTTGGAAACAGACAAAGGAAGGGTGTTCAGGGCTTGGACACAGGCTACAAGGAGTAGCACAGAGGGGGCGATTTGTGACTGGTAATGCTTCTTAAGAGGACCAGAATAGCCACAATAATCTTACCAAAGGTGATAGATTAGGAGTGTTCACCTTTCCCAACCTCAAAACTTACTATAAAGCTTCAGTGAAACAGAAAGGGACCAGCATAATTATAGATACATAGTTCGAAGAGATGAATTAAGACGCAGGATAGATTCTCTCACACTTAGAGTCAAGTTAATTTTCCGCAAGAGTGTCAAATGGGGGCAAGAATTGTCTTCTCAGTAAATGATAAGAGGATAGCTGCATAACCACCTACAAAAAAAAAAGAAGTTGGATCCCTTCCTCACACTATACCACATAAAACCAAACCAATTCAGGCTAGCGTCTGTCTTAGAGAACAGTATACATGCATACTCTAAAGACAGCAAAACACTAGCAGAATAGAAGAACACATTCGGAAGTCACATATCTGGTAAGACTTGTAACTTGAAGATAAAAATAATATCTTGGGCTGGGAATATGGCCTAGTGGCAAGAGTGCTTGCTTTGTATACATGAAGACCTGGGTTCGATTCCCCAGCACCACATATATAGAAAATGGCCAGAGGTGGTGCTGTGGCTCAAGTGGCAGAGTGCTGGCCTTGAGCAAAAAGAAGCCATGGACAGTGCTCAGGCCCTGAGTCTAAGGCCCAGGACTGCCCCCATATATATATATATATGTATATATATATATATATATATATATAGATAGATAGATAGATAGATAGATAGATAGATAGATATAGATATAGATATAGATATAGATATATATAGATATATCTTTATTGGACACCATTTGTGCATGTCTATGATCCTACCTACTCGGAGATCTGGAGGGTCATGGTTGAAAGTCAGCCTAAACAGAAAATGACATGAGAAAAGCCAGTAATAGGGCACCACTTAAAATCTCATGCCTACATGATCAAATAGCAAAAAAAATCAGAAATGTCCATCAGTGGACACATGAGTAGCAAGATGTGGTATGTCCAATAAAACAGATCACTAGCCATCGAAAAGAACAAAATACAGGTCACAGTACAGATGACCTTGACAGTATTATGCTGGGTGAAAGAAATCAGGCACAAAAGACATCTATGCTAAAGGCACTTGTATGAAGTGTCTCCATGAGGCAAGTCCACAGACTGAGATGGGTGAGTGGAGCCTGGGGAGAGAATGTATGAGGATGGCTGGTAGACAGGTATTTTCTCTGTGATAAAAATAACCTAGAATCAGGTATTGGAGAGATGATTGTGTAACTATATGACTATAGTGAGAACTATTGGATTTAAAATGTGCATGAGGTATAGATCTGTTTCCAAAACTCTAGTCTCTTGAAAATAGCTTATTTTCTTGTGGTCTCACCAAGATCTTCATAAAAGAGAAATGTACTTAATGAAATCTTTTGAAAGCCTTGAAATTTCCCATGAGAATCCACTCATATTACTGTCTCTTGGCCTCAGGATTTATGTCCTTCTGTATTGGATGGTTTGTGTTTTCTCCCCGCCTGTGGGGAGATCTTGGGAGGGGGGCTGTTGGTGTTTTTTTAAAAAGCTATGGCAAAGGGGCTGGGGATATAGCCTAGTGGCAAGAGTGCCTGCCTCGGATACACGAGGCCCTAGGTTCGATTCCCCAGCACCACATATACAGAAAACGGCCAGAAGCGGCGCTATGGCTCAAGAGGCAGAGTGCTAGCCTTGAGCGGGAAGAAGCCAGGGACAGTGCTCAGGCCCTGAGTCCAAGGCCCAGGACTGGCCAAAAAAAAAAAAAAAAAAAAAAAAAAAAAAGCTATGGCAACATTTCTGTTACATGTATAAGAGTACAATAGACTTTTTTTGAATCAGGGATACTGCCTTTGTGTCCTAAGGGTCCTTACGTCCTAACTTTTCATCACTTCTCTGCAGTGAAATAAAACATTTTAGTTAGTTCACAGCAAAGGCTATTTAAAAACACATATGCTGCTCACAGACTGTAATTTTTAAAATACCTCTGGTTCAGAATTAATCATCAGCTTAATCTGCTGTGTAACGTAACAGTTGGTGTCTGCTGTCCTGTAGGGGAAAGGATGGCCTGTTTGTCACTGTCAACAGCCGCTGATCAGAAGAATGTGAATTGAAGGTAGAGGTTGGAGTAGGCAGTAGTGTCCATGATGGAATTTTTCTTTCTTTTTTTTTTTCCAGACTAGGGTGCTCAGCACGGCCTTTCATAATAGAGTTAAGTTCATGAGATTATTTAAAACATGAAAATGTGTACTTTTAGGCTAAAAACATGTTTCCTGCATTTTCTACAACCTTGACGTGGAATTTGGTTTGCTCTCAGATGTGCTCGCTGCCTGAATAACACACATGCTACGCGGGCTTTGGTACTTCTAGGCCCAGCTGGGCTTCCATCTGCACCTCCCCCACTGGTACAGCCACTTCTCAATGGGAAGTTTCTTTTCTGTTTGTAAAGGGATGAGTCCTCATGAGTCCTATGCCTGGCCCACTCCGGGGAGCCTTGGGGTTCTTTGCCCACCCTGCTTCACATTCATTGCACAGTCAGGAGAAGGGGCTGTGTGCACAGGTGAGCACACCTGACTATAGGGGACATTTGGGGAAGCATGAGGCATGTCCTGAGTCTAGGCAGGGTGGAGTGGGGTCATTCTGAGAAGGCAAAGTCTAAGGAAGGTCTTCAGAGCTCCATAGAGCTGCTGGCTGCAGGAAGGAGGGAAAACAGCAGCTGCCAAGATGCCACTGGACAGTGTCTTGAGGCTTCAGGACTGGCAAGGACACACTGAGTTGGGTGGGAAATGAGATCTGCTCTGGGTGCTGGTGTCAGGAAAAGAGGTCCTGGGCTTACAGGACTGGGTGGAGGCTTGGCCCGGACTTGTGAAAGAGGACTCTGGAGAGAGACAGAGTGTGGTCAGTGGAAGCCAGGAGGCTGGCCAGAGCTGGAATCCAGTGGCTCACAGTTCTAGCTCCACTATTCAGGAGGCTTCTTGCCCCCAGAGCCTGGGGTCACTGACCACCATCTCCATCACTACTGCTACCCCAGACCGTGTCTCCACACCCCAATCTATCACCCCAATCTGAGTTCCTTGGTATTATATGGAAAACTATGTTCTTTTATGATACTAGGAAAATGAAACCCCAAACAGCCCAGTCGGCAAACATTTTATGTTCACTGCATTCGTCTTCATGAAGCAGAAACCTCATTGCTGGAGCCTTTCCAAGGAGGGTCACCTTGCACCTATAACAAGAGGTCAAGCAACTGGAAGTCTTATGTCCCAACTCAACCATCTATCCATCCATCTACCTACCTATCTATTTATCTCTGTCTTTAGTGGCAATGGGCTTTGAACTCAGGACCTCTTGCTTATTAGACAAACTCTCTACCATTTGGACAGTGCCCTCAGCCCCTTTTCCCTTAACTTATTTTCCAGACAAGATGTTGTGCTCTTTTTAGGCTGGCCTCCTCCAATCACCTCCCAGATAGCTTTGATTACAGGTGTGTCCCCACTACTGGCCCAGTCCCTTCATTCTGTCTATAGCAGGTGCCTCCCAGACCTCCTTCCCTACTATTCCGTGTGTGTGTGTGTGTGTGTGTGTGTGTGTGTGCGCGCGCGCGCGCCCGCCCTCCAGTCCTCCCCTACCATCCGCCCTGTGTGTGTATGACCCCCAGTCCTCCTTCCCTACCATCCGCTCTATATGCGGCCTCATAGGCACTGTGACATTGTGTGACATTGTTGTTGCTGGATGGTGGCCTTGACGTGGTGTAATCCCAGGTTCTTGGCATCCTCAACAAAGAATTGAGTGAAGCACACACAGACAGTGAGAGCAGCACTGGTCTACTGAAATGAAGGGAGTCCAGCTTCTCTGGGCAGCTGGAGGACACACTGCCATCATGGGTCCTTGACATTGCTACCTCATCACTTCTCAGAGGCCCTGCGATGCTGGGGACCAGTCCTCTCATCTAGGTCTGGGGGAGTCCTCTGTAGGCCTCCTGAGTGTAGCTGTCCTTGTGAGAAGGCAGGTGGCTCTCTTGGAGGCTCTGCCTGCCCTGCCCCCAGGAGGACCAGGCACCTCCCTGCCCTTCATCGAGTCAGGCATCCTGTGTGAAGCATGGTGGCCATAGCAGGGAAGAAGCGACACATCAGCATTCACACCACATGCACAGTTATCCGTGGAACAGATGTATTTTGACGTCCCCCGAAAGCATCCATCCATCACAAATTCTCTGTTCCTCACATGTTATTCTTTTGGAAAGCTGAAATCTTATTAATTGTTCACATTGCAAAAAAGTTTTAATCCTGTGGCCAGGATCCAAAGATACACATTTTGTGTACCAGTGGATTACTTGTGTCCTCTTAGAAGTGGTGGGGGTTCTGATTGCACCCATGGCTTCACAGAGCAATTGTCTACAAGGCAGCTAGAACACAAGGGATAACCGGGACCCCCAGCCTCTCCCTGGCAACATCAGTCAGGGTTCTTATGTGCAGGCAACAGAAAGCCACACTGGCTAAGTCAGGCAGAGAAAGGATTTGTTAATTTAAGCATAGAAAGGGGATTGTCAGATTCTTAGAGACAGAAATCTGAGTGTGGGCCACCAGTACTTGGGGTGGTGGTTGAGGATGGGGTGCAGAGCCTCTGTTTTGCAATTTACAGAGAAGGTTCTGATACAGAAGAGGCAGGAGAGATGGATGGTAGCGATGGCTGCACTGCACTGGGAAGAGACCAAGATGTCAGTGTGTCCCTGTGCTCACCTGCTCAAGCACCCGTGGAAGTACATTTGAAGTCAGAGGACAAAGCAAATTTGTTCATGCTGATTTGGGTGGGGGAAGTTTGAGCCTCTGGAGTGTCCACATGACCTTGTTAGAAGTGTGCAAATTCATCCCACCCAGCTTAGGCCCAGCCTGGTACTGGCAGCATTGGCAGTGCCAGGATTGGTGTATGGTCAGAGTTCCAGTGGTCCACATGTGCACAGACCATGTGGCTCCCCCTGCCTGTCACGGCCTCTCCACATCCTCCCTCCTGCTTTGCCCTCCCTTGCTTCCCCAGCCTGTGCCTCCCTCCCTGGGCTCTTCTCCTTCAGGCTCCCAGTCACCTTCCCAGAGCCAGGCAGGGCTCTTGCTCCATAGCTGGCAACACATTTGCTGAGCTGCTTGCTGTTGCTGTCTGCCCTTGGTCTCCTCTAAACCTGTTTTGCTTACAGTCCTTCATCTCTGAATAAGGCCCTTCATGGATCTTTGTCAGGCAGGCCACTTGGAATTTGGTGTGTATTTCTCCCTTATGCATCCCTCCTCTGGGGGAGCAACTCAGTCACAACCCTTGCGCTGGAAGCTTGCCTCCACTGGTAGGTATCTGTGCTGAGGGCCGGCAGGCTTCCTGGGTGTAGTGTTAGTTCATTAGTCCCAGTTGACTCACTTCAGTTCTTAGGTAGTCAACAAAGTCATCCTCTTCCCCCGGCCCCCAATTCTACAATAAGGAGAGGACACGGAGAGGCACAGCTTCCACTAGCCTCCACTGAGCCAGAGGGCTCAAAGTGACACCCACACCTGCAGAAGTGATGCTGGCCTGCGCAGTTCTCCTTCTGACTTGCAACCACAGCAGTGGGATGTAGGGGTCAAAGACACACCCTGTGCAGAGCTAAATCTGAACCCACTGCCACCTTCTTTGGGTGTTCACTTCACAAGGTGCAGTGGTGCAGATGGGAGCCTTGCCATGGGGGGTCCTGCCTTCAGATGGCAGGTAGATCGGAGGGAGACGCCTTCCAGATCTTATGCCCACCCAGGAGTCCCTCAGGTGGTCAGAGACCATCAAAGTGTTCGTCCATGTCCTCTTTTGGGGGAGACCTAAGGATGGCAGGTGCTTCTTGCTGAAGGTCACAACACTGAAGCCACACATTTGGTCTGCCTCAGTGTGCTATCTACCACCATGACTCCTCCACGAACCTCTGCTCTTCTTAAACCCCATCATTGTTCTCTCCAAACACCTTCAGACATCATCTCTTAATCTTCTCAGAGGGTGGAAGGAGACCCACTGGTGCAAGAAGTCAGGAGGAGGGAATTAAGGTTTTCCCTCTGCCCAGCCTCCATCATGTCTGAGAATAGCCCGAGCATTCAACAACAGTTTAAAAGTAGAGAGATAGATGGTGAATCAAACCTTGCCTATTATATGCTGTTCAAAACAAGAATGGCATGTGAGGGTAGGGATGAAGTTGGGAATTCGCCAGGGTCTGGTGTCAGTTCATGGAACCTTCTAGTTACTGGCTGGCCTGGTGGGAAGACTGGGGGGTGGGCAGGGAGATTTGAAAAGACAGCCAACCCATGTTGGCTGGGGAAGTGGGGCTCTCTCTGCAGGGGGCTTGATGAATAGGCCTGAGCCTTTAGCTGGGCCTTCAGTAGGGTGGGGAAGCCAGCCAGACTAATCCAGGGGCTCCCCCATTCCAAATGCAAATAAAGGGGTCCTTTCCACCCTGGCCCAAAGGGAGAGGATTAGAGCAGGGTTCAAAGCTGGGAGATGGCAGGATCCTTTCTTTCTCCTCCCCCCCCCCCCTTTATTTTTTAAAGGGGACAGAAATATGGTTGGTTATTATCTCGAGTTATTGCTACAAAGAATTTCAAAATTAAAAGATAAGCACGCTGAGGAAGCTCAGTAATTTTCATAAAAGGGGACTTAAAACAGATGTGCCCTCTTTAATCGATGCATGCTTGAAAAAATAGGAACATATTTTTAACATAGCAGGGGGAGAAATCACAGCTCTGCGTTGGTCTCTAGTACTCGGGTATGGTGTCCATGAGCAAGGTCAGAGAGAACTAAAGAGTTAGCAGAGTTCAGCCACCACCACTAAAGGCCAGCAGACCCAGCTCATCTCCCCTACCCCACTCCTAACCCAGGTGGGGCAAATGACCACTCTGAACACCAGAACTCTTGCTAAACTGATAATTTAAAAAAAATTGTTGACCTCATTGCCATTCTGTATGTGTTGATGTCATACAAACCACTATGTCACTAATGAGATCCAAAATGTTGTTTGTCATTGGCTTAACCCTTTCCTTCCACTTTTCAGGTTTTTGTTGTTGTTGTTGTTTTGTGGTTCCCCCTACCCCATCAACACAAAGCACACTTTTTTTTTTTTTTTCACTTCTTTTTTTTTTTTTTTTTTTTTTATTTTTAATTTTTTTTATTATCAATTGAACATAAATTTTTTTTTACAAGGTGCTGTGCAAAGAGGGTGCAGTTACATAGTAGGGCATTGTGTACATTTCTTGTGATATCTTACAACCTGTTTTCCCATCCCTTGTCTAGGTCAGGTAGACCCATATGCAGTATACAATGTATCAAGCACATATACAGTGTTCACAGACTTGGTCTCTTCTGTCTCTCCATCTCCCTTTGTTAACAGTCATATATCAGGGAGATCATGCCCCTTTGTTTTCTGTGTTCTAGGCTTGTCTCACTCAACATTATTTGTTCGAGTTCTGACCATTTCCCTGCGAATAACAATATTTCACCATTCCTAATCGCTATGTAGTATTCCATTGTGTATAAGTACCATATTTTTTGGATCCATTCATCTGTGGAGGGGCATCTGGGTTGTTTCCAAATTTTGGCTATTGTGAATTGTGCTGCGATAAACATGGAAGTACAAATGTCCTTTTGATATCTTGGGTTTTGCTGTTTAGGATAGATGCCTAGGAGTGGTATGGCTGGGTCATAGGGTAGGTCTATATTGAGCTTTTTGAGAAACCTCCATACTGTTCTCCAAAGTGGCTGTACTAATTTGCACTCCCACCAACAATGGAGAAGGGTTCCTCTTTCCCCACAGCCCCTCCAGCATTTGTTGTTTCCTGAGTTCAGAGTATAGGCCATTCTAACTGGGGTGAGGTGGTATCTCAGGGTTGTTTTTATTTGCATTTCCTTTACTAGCAGGGATGTTGAGCATTTCCTCATGTGTTTCTTTGCCATTTTTATATCTTCTCTTGTGAAGTCTCTCTTTAGCTCTTTTGCCCATTTCCTAATAGGTTTATTGGGCTTGGAGGGGCTTAGTTTTTTGAGTTCTCTGTAGATGACAGATATCAGGCCTTTGTCTGTTGCTGTGCTGGTAAATATCCTTTCCCATATCGTTGGCTGTCTTTCTATTTTGGTGGCTATGACCTTAGCTGTGCAGAAACTTTTTAATTTGTAGTAGTCCCATTTGTTGAGTCTTTCCCCTATTTGTTGTGCGCCTGGGACTCTATTCAGGAAGTTCCTTCCTGTGCCTATAAGTTCTAGTGTCTTTCCTACTCTGTCCTTCAGTAGTTTCAAGGATTCAGGTCTGATGTTGAGGTCCTTGATCCATTTTGAGTTGATCTTGGTACATGGTGATAGGCTTGGGTCTACTTTGAGTTTTCTGCATATGGCTGCCCAGTTCTCCCAGCACCAGTAGTTGAAGAGGCTATGTTTATTCCATTGTATGTCTTTAGCTCCTTTGTCGAATATCAGTTGGCTGTAAGAGTGCGGTTTTATTTCTGGGTCTTCAATTCTAATCCACTGGTCTTCCGATCTGTTTTTATACCAATACCATGCTGTTTTTGTTATGATGGCCTTGTAGTAGAGCTTGAAGTCTGGTATGGTGATACCTCCTGCACTATGTTTTTTGCCTAGAATTGCTTTGGCTATTCTAGGTTTTTTGCTGTTCCATATGAATTTATGGATTGGTTTCTCTATTTCAGTGAAGAATGTGGCTGGGATTTTGATAGGTATTGCATTGAATTTGTATAACAATTTGGGCAGTATGGCCATTTTCACTATATTGATTCTGCCTACCCATGAGCATGGGAGGTCTTTCCATCTCCTTGTGTCTTCTTTGATTTCCCTTATTAGATTTTTGTAGTTTTCATTGAATAGGTCCATCACGTCCTTGGTTAAGTTGATCCCTAGGTACTTTATTCTTTTTTTGGCTACTGTAAATGGAATCGTTTCCATAATTTCCTTTTCTGTTTGTCTATTGCTGGTGTACCGAAAAGCTGCTGACTTTTGTGGATTGATTTTGTATCCTGCTACTTTGCCAAATTGGTTTATTAGATGTAGGAGTTTGGGTACTGAGTTTTTTGGGTCCTTGAGATATAAGATCATGTCGTCTGCGAATAGGGATACCTTGATTTCTTCCTTGCCGATGTGGATCCCTTTGATGTCCTCCTCTTGCCTTATTGCTATGGCTAGGGATTCCAGTACTATGTTGAACAGAAGTGGGGAGAGTGGGCATCCTTGTCTTGTTCCTGTGTTTAGGGGGAATGATTTAAGTTTCTCTCCATTTAATATGATATTAGCAGTTGGTCTGTTGTATATGGCTTTTATTGTTTTGAGGAATGTTCCATCTATTCCTGTTCTCTCCAAAGCTTTTAATAGGTATGGATGTTGTATTTTGTCAAAGGCTTTTTGGGCATCGACTGAGATAACAATGTGATTCTTGATTTTAGTTCTGTTTGTGTGGTGAATTACATTGATTGATTTACGGATGTTGAACCATCCTTGTGACTGAGGGATGAAGCCTACTTGGTCATGATGTATGATATTCTTGATCACTTTCTGGATCCTGTTAGCTAATATTTTATTGAGGAGCTTTGCATCTGTGTTCATTAGTGATATTGGTCTGTAGTTCTCTTTTTTTGTTGGATCTTTGCCTGGTTTGGGGATGAGTATGATATTAGCTTCGTAGAATGAGTTCGGGATTTTTCCCTCCGTTTCTATTTCGCGGAAGAGTTTGAGGAGTATTGGAATTAGCTCCTCACTAAAGGTTTTGTAGAATTCATTGGTGAATCCATCTGGGCCTGGGCTTTTCTTAGTAGGGAGGTTCTTGATTACCTCCTGTATCTCACCGTAAGTTATTGGTTTATTTAGTTGATTTATTTCTTCTTGGTTCAGTTTGGGCAGTTTGTACTTCTCTAAGAATTGATCCATTTCTGTAAAATTATTGTTTTTTGTTGAGTAGAGGTTTTGGAAATAGCTCCTTATGATTGTTTGAATATCGTGTGTATTTGTTGTAATTTTTCCTGTGGAGTCCCTGATTTTACGAATATGAGTCTCTTCTCTTCTTTTTTTTGTGAGTCTTGCAAGGGGTCTGTCAATTTTGTTTATTTTCTCAAAGAACCAGCTTTTAGTCTTATTTATTTGTTGAATGGTCTTTCTATTTTCAATCAGATTTATCTCTTCTTTAATCTTTGTAATCTCTCCCCTCCTAGTCGTTTTAGATTCTGTCATTTCTTGTTTCTCCAGTTGTTTTAGTTTCATCGTGAGGGTATTCACCTGCTCTGCTTCCATTCTTTTAATGTGGGTACTGAGTGCAATGATCTTGCCCCTCAGTACTGCCTTAGCTGTGTCCCATAGGTTTCTTTGTGATGTGTTTTCTTTGTCATTGTGGCTTATGAATTCGTTGATTTCATCTTTAATTTGATCTGTGGCCCAAGTGTTGGATAGCAGCGTGGGGTTTAGTCTCCAAGAGTGTGTATAGGCTCTGTGGTATCCTTTGTTGTTGAGGGTTACCTTTAATCCACTGTGATCAGATATAATACATGGGATGATGTCAATTCTTTTGTATTTGCTGAGGTTCTTTGTGTGGGCTATGACGTGGTCTATTTTGGAATATGATCCATGGGCTGCTGAAAAGAAGGTGTATTGGGTCTCTGTAGGGTGGAAGGTTCTATATAGGTCTGTTAGATCCATTTGGGCAATGGTGTTATTTAGGTCCTCAGCTCCCTTACTAATCCTCTGGGTGTTGGATCTGTCTCTTGGAGAGAGAGGAGTATTAAAGTCACCCACTATGATTGTGTTTGCATCTATCTTGCTCTGTAATTCTGTGAGAATTTGCTTGACATATGTCGGGCCTCTTTTGTTCGGTGAGTATACATTTATCACCGTGATGTCTTGATTCTGGATTTTTCCTTGTATCAATATGTAGTGTCCTTCTTTGTCTTTTTGAGTGGACTTTAAAGAGAAATCCAGCTTGTCTGAGATCAGGGTGGCTACACCTGCCGTTTTGGTGGGTGCATTTGCTTGGTAGATCTTGCTCCATCCTTTCATTCGAAGCCTGTTTTTGTCCCTTGCTGTAAGGTGGGTCTCTTGTAGACAACAGATGTCAACTTTTTGCTTGCGGATCCATTCTGCCAGTCTGCTCCTCTTGATCGGGGAGTTTAAGCCATTTATATTTAAAGAGATCAAGGATAAGGGTGTTTTTTCTCCTTCCATTTTCTTGTTGGGCTGTTTTTTCCTGTTGTTTTTTTTTTTTTCTTCTTGTCTTTAGTGAGCTTGTGTTTCTGCTGGACTTTGGCTATTGAAGTTTCTTTCTGAATCTGTCTGTGTGTCTTTTACGATCTCTGTTGGGTGGGCTTCCCCTCTTAATATTCGCTGTAGGGCTGGTTTTTTATTCACATACTCCTTTAGCTCCTCTTTGGTGTGGAAAGATCTGGTTCTCCCTTCGAATGTGAACTCCAGTTTCGCTGGATATTTGATCCGAGGTTGTAAGTTGTTATTCTGAAGTACTTGGATGGTGTTCTTCCACTCACTTCGAGCTTGGTAAGTTTGTGTGGATAAGTCGGATGTTATTCGAATCCTCTTCCCATTGAAAAAAGTTTCCTTCTTCGCTTTGGCTGAATTCAGAATTTGCTCTTTAATCTTGAGGTCTGTAGTCTTGAATATTATGTGCCTTGGGGTGGTTTTCCTGGGGTCTGGCCTGCCAGGTGTCCTATAGGCTTCGGTTACCTGGATGGGGTCCCCTGTGAGATTGGGGAAGTTTTCTGCAATAACTTTATTGAGAACATGATTAAGCCCTCTGCTCTGATATTCGGCTCCTTCTTCTATTCCAATTATGCGCAGATTATATCTCTTGTCTTTGTCCATTAGTTCCTGGAGTAATCTTCCCTGAAGCTTCACCTTTTCTTGGAGTGTGGTCATTTTCTGGTTGTTGTCAGCTGCTTCATCGTCCAGGCGAGAGATTCTGGATTCCATATGGTCCACTCTTTGTGTTATGGTTTCAATTGCGGAGTTTATGGATGTCAGAGAGCTATTCATGGTTGTCATATCAGCTCTGATCGTGGAAATTTCTTCCTTTAAAGAGTTGTATTTTAAATCTATTTTTTCATGCATTTCAATTCTCAGGGTGTGGAGATTTTCTTTAAAGGCGGCTTGCATTGTATCCATTTTTGCTTCCATTTCTTTAAATGAGGCTTGCATTGTATCCAGTTTTGCTTCCATTTCTTTCTTGGCTTCCTGGGTGTCCTTCCAGATTTCCGCTCTAAACTCCTGGAATTGTTTTCTGATTTCATTTCTGACGGTTTCGATCATTCCTGTTAACATGTCCTCATTTGCTTTTTTATTCTCCATCTCCTCTCCAGTCGTGCTGCTTTTTGGAGCTGGCGAGTTGGCTTGTCCTTTGATGAACTGAGTTATGTTTCTTTGTGATTTGCGCATCTGGAAGTCTGTGTAGATCTTCCCTCCCTTCTGTGTAGGCGTGTCTGCGTCAGCAGGTGCTGTCGCTGTGGCCCCGCCCACCAGTGCAGGGCACGCCTATCAGAGCGGGCGCTTTCGCCGGGGCCCCGCCCTCCTGTGCACTGTGAGTCCCCTACAACAGGCACTTAAGTGGGGTCTGCCTCCCAGAGCGAGCCCTGGGTTGTTGGGTTGTGCTTACGCCCTCCCGAGAGTCCGTTGGGGGGGGGAGGCAGTATGTGTGGGGCCCAGTGGGATCGACTGTCCGGGTGTGGCTTAGCACTCTCAGACCTCGTCTCCGCTGCGAGGAGGGGGAACGAGATCAGGCTCAGGTGACCCTGCTGGGCTGGTATTGCCCACCAGCGCCTGTGATTTTAGTTGTAAGAGTCCGCAAGGTCTAGGCGCCTCGGGTGGGGCTTGCCCTGCCGGCCGTCCCCGGCCCCTGTTGGGAAGGGGACGGGGCCGGTTCTGCCAGTTCAGGAACCTTTGGGGGCTTGGGGCTGTTCCGCCCTTCCCCTGCTAGACTGGCTTCCCAGCGCCTGATGGGAGCTTCCCGCCTGATTTGGGGATCCTTTGTTCCCACGGGAGTGGGGAGGGGGAGGGAGGGAGCTATAGCTTCTTTGTCGGGCTTGGGTCTCCCGTTGGGGGAAGGGATTATGGGGGACTCACTTTTGCTGCTTTGTGTGTGTGTCCCGCACCGCCGTTGGCCCTTCAGGGGTTGGCGAAGTGTCGTGGTGGCTCCCCCGTTCCCTCTTTCTGCCGCGCTGGGTTCCCTTGTCCGAATCCGGTGTGGACCCGAACTTCTCGTCGCTGCCGGGTGTGTCTTGGTCCGCTCCCTGCTTTGTGTCCGTGGGGTCTCCCGCTATATGGATTCTGCGCTCCTGGCAACCTGTCTGCCGATCGCCGGGTTTCCCTTTCCCAGCCTGACCCTGTTTGGGCCAGGGCCGGCTGGTGGGGGGAGGGTGCCCCAATTAATCTCCGGCTCCGTGTAGGTTTTCGGTTCTTCTTTTTTGCTCCTTTTTGTTTTCCTGCGTTTCTCCACTGCTTCTGGATGCTGGTTTTGCTGGGTTCTTGGTGGAGTGTTGGGTGTTGGAGTTCCCAGCTCGCTATTCAGTTGGTGCGAGTCGGGGTGCCTCCCTATTGTTTCGGCGCCATCTTTCTCCTCTCTCCACAAATATATCCAAAGCACACTTTTTGACAATGCTTGTTGTGAAACTTTGTTGGTGGATGCAGCCACTCAGCTGTTCCCCAGTCACCCATCTGCCTACATTGAGCTCTGCTCTTACCCAAGCATGGGGCAGAGGGCTCCTGTCATCCATCCACCCATCAATCCACCCACCCATTCATCCACCCATCATCTACCCATCATCCACCCATCCATCCATCCATCCATCCATCCACCAATCCACCCACCCATCCATCCACCTACCCATCCACCCATCCACCCACCCATCCAGCCACCCATCCATCCATCTATCTATCCGTCCATCCATCCATCCATCCATCCGCCCAGCCAGCCAGCCCTCCATCCATCTATCCATCCATCCATCCTTTCATTCCCTGGTGGCTAGACACCAAGGAAGTGAAAGTGGCCAATTTTCAGATCAGAAGAGAGGCCACAGGCTGTCAGACCAGCAGCTGCACCTTTAATCAAAGAGGTAAATGTATGCGCACTTGGAAAGCACAAGAGCACCCAGTAAAAGCAGTTCCTGACGTTCTTATCTCCAGAGACTCTGAAATGGCCTCTCATGGCATGCATGACATGTATGATTGTTCTTCTTTCTACTTTCCACAAATACAACTTATTTTGAGAGGGGATGGGGCATAGAGAGTGCTGGGGACTGAAGCCAGTACCTGCTCTACCACTGAGCCACATTCCCAGGCCAACAGCTTCCATTGGGGCCTGAGGAAACATGTCAGTCTCCATGGCCATCTTTCTTGTACTTTTATAATAAAGCCATACTCCAAACCTTCAAGTTTTAGCATTGTTTTAAAATATCACTTACGTAACATAGGAATTAATGCCCTCCGTTTAAGACTGAGTTTGGAAAAAGGTGTAAGACTTGCAGCCCTTCTTTGCCTCCCTCCTGTCAGGAGACACCGATGCACACACACAGTGGGGCTGGCTTCCCAGGGGAGATGGTGCTGCTGATGCCGTTCTGTACCTGGCTCTGCACCATTTCTCCCCATTTACCTGGGTATGTGTACACACACCAACATGGAGCTATGCTCCGTGACTTTGGCTTTCTGCCCTGTGGAGTTTTCTTTGGGCTGCATACAGGTAGACTCTGGTTTCTGTTAAATGACATGTTCACCTTGACTTACCCGGTTGACTGGCCTTTAGAAAAATACAATGATTAGAAATCAGTCTATAAAACAGATAAACAGAAGCCAAAGAGACACCATCTTCTGCAGAGTGTGACTGGGCCTGGAATTGGCCCATATGATAAATAGTGATCTAAGTTACAGACATGGTTGTCTTTTGTGATCCCTTACAGGTATCACCTGTAGTCCTCATAAGACCTGGTACAGTGTCTACATAGAATGAGGAACTTCACCTGTAGAAGTGGTGCATCTTGAAATTGGTGTGCAGATCTTATTCCAGCAGGAGGCAGGAGAGTTGGCTGTAATGAGAGAGTGGTGGTGTTGCCATCCCGGGACCACACAGTGGCAGTTGATCCCTGTGTCTCCTCTGTTCTGTGGGCAGAGCAAAGGGCAGGCTCTTCAAGCAGTAGTATTAAGAATGTTCACACAGAGGAGCAGGGTAGTAGAAACACACCTTCAGTAACACATACAGTCCTTTAATTGGTCAGTTTGCCCAACTATGGGTTTTTAATTCCTTTATTTTCCCCCACAGAGCCACTGGCAGTCTGGATTTGGGTAGGCTGGTCAGGGGAGCTCATTGTGTCTGGAATCGTTAGCGGGAATCTGAGTTTAAGTGAAGATTTGAGATTTCCTTTCCAGATATGTTTGTTAAAAGAAGGAAGAAGAGTTTGGGTATTGCCTTGTAGCACATTTTGGTAATTTGGATTTGAGACAATAGTGGCTGCCTCCCTTTGTCCAGCACCCCAGGGGATATCTAAACCCGATAGATGCCAGGAGTTTTCCTATACATGACATGTTTAATGAATTTGGCACAGTAAAAGATATTTACAGCAATGATTGATAATAAAAGAGCACCACAGAGCCGGATACTTGGTGGCTCATGCCTGTAATCCTATCTACTCAGGAGGTTGAGATCTGAGGATCAGGGTTCGAAGCCAGCCCAGGTAGGAAACTACTCTGTAAGACTTTTATCTCCAATAAACTACTCAAAAAAGCTGAAAGTGGCACTGTGGCTCAAGCAAAAAGCAGCTCAGGAACAGAGCCCAGGCTCAGAGTTCAAGCCCCAGTTCCCCCCCACACACACACACAATAAAAGTCACCACAAAATATCACAATAAAACATGTATGAATGCAGTCTCTCTAGGAGTACCTTGTTGTATTGACCTTACCATTCTTGTGATGGTAGAGGGATAAAATAACGCCCACATGTACTATGCATGGGGGGAATGACCTTGTTGCCTTGTGACCATGTCCCAAGGGCTTTCTAAATATCATCTTGTGATGTCACCACACATGATTCCCTAACTGAGGTCATCTGGGCTTAGTGGCTGGCTACTAATGAGCGATGGGTAGGTGATGTGTACAGTGCAGAGATGCTGGGTGAAGGGTTGATTCTTATCTCTAGCTGAACAAGACCTTGTAAGAGCTCCTCACCTTTCTAGCATGGCACACAAGACCAAGGCCAATCTTACCAGAGAGAACCACAGACTATGGATTAGGAGAGAGCAGTTTCTGGCTTCAGAGCCTGCGGCAGAGCTGCTGCAGGAATCAGTCAGCATCCATCTGTGACTAGTGATGTCACTGGGCAGTGGTCACACCCTGATTCATGGTGGGCCCTGGCCTGGAACCATCCCAGGTATAGTACGCTCCTCCCTACCTTAGCTGTTTGTTATGTGGCTTTACAGAAAGAGAGGAAGGAGGAGGGTAGGGAGAAAGAGACAGGAAAGGAGGGATGGAGGGAGGGAGGAAGAGACAGAGAAAAAAGAAAGACCACATAGTTAAGTGAATTGGCCAATTAAAGGGCTCTGGTCTATGTGTTACTGTAGAGAAAACATTTTTGTAAAGACGTTTTTCATGGTTCCACTACACTGTTCAATTGCATGAATATATTTAGACCACATTATTAGACCATTACTCTGCTTTGATGTATTTACCCCTTGTTCTGTTCAACATCGCAAGAGGAATATGAGTTTCACTCTTACCATTGTCAAGGATGACAATGTTAGTCATGCTCTGATTAAGAATGACATTTTTTCCTATAGTGTAGTAATTTATCTTAAATGGGAATAATTTCAAATTCCACAGACACTTAAGGACAGCCATATATTGTTGGCTTCTCTTGTACTCTCAGTGTAAAACATCACTGACTGCATGTAACCTACACAAACCCCAGGGAGGGATTGTGAAACACAAGTGTGGATTGACACGGTTCCGTTTCTACATGGAACAGTCCAGGATACAGCACAACCTGAAGGTGCCTGTCATGTGACATGCACATGTGTATGCGTGTCCTGGGAGAACCAGCACAGGCTGGAAGCCTTCTGTGCTTGGCCAGGCAGGTTGTCATGCACGTTGTCCAAGTTATTTAGGGAGCCCTGTAGTCCAGTGTAGGATATGCTCACCAGTGCTTTCTCCACTGGCATTGTCTTAGAAGTGAGAGAGAAGATTGATATATTTCTCTGTGCAATCAGATCCATAAACAAATTTCAGATCACATCACTTTGAGAGGTCAAGTTTTCTTTACCAGATCTTGTGAAAACTTCACATTGTGTCCATGAGGGATCCTTAAAGGCAAGAATCTTTCCTGTAGCTTAAGGTCCTGGTATTCTTTGGCCAGTTTCATATCCATTTATTTTACATAGAAGGTTAAATGTTTCAGTACAGTTGATCTGTAGCATAGGTCGTCTGCTAATACTAACGGCCAATCCGTTTCTTTTTTCTTTTTTTTTTGGTCAGTCCTAGGCCGTGAACTCAGGGCCTGAGCACTGTCCCTGGCTTCTTTTTTGCTCAAGGCTAGCACTCTGCCACTTGAGCCACAGCGCCACTTCTGGCCATTTTCTGTTTATGTGGTGCTGAGGAATTGAACCCAGGGCCTCATGTATACGAGGCAAGCACTCTTGCCACTAGGCCATATTCCCAGCCCCCCAATCCGTTTCTTAACGAAGATGAATGTAGCACTTAGTAATTATGAAGAAGAGAAATAAGAAACCAAGCATCTCCTCCTAGCACTTAGTCACTGACCTCTAGCAAAAGAATATTTTTGAACTTGTTTTCCTGTTTTTCTAATTTCCAAGACTGTAAGGATGAGATACCAATAAAACCCCCACGACGATAATGCTTTCTATCTGGAAAAGGCAAGGCTGTTAATTAGTGGAGGAAGTCACCTGAGATTTCTGCCACACCAATTCCTCTTCTTCCTGGGGCATCTGCATTCAAGCTGCCATGTCAGCATGTCTGACCAAGAAAACAGACACACAAGGAAATGGCTGCTTTCAGGCAAAAGACCTTGACAGACAGGTTCCCAAAGCCATCTGGCATCCAAGCAGACAGGGAGTGGGACTCAGAGATCAGGCCTCTGATCAGGCTCCACCGCTGCCCAGCCAGCCCGCCCCACTGGATCCCAGGCACTGGAGGTACATGCCTACCACGTCCAGCACCAAAGGGTCTGCTGGTCTGCTACAGAAGTTGATTCATCCAGACTCACACAGCTGTATATGCGCTGTAGGCACGAGTACACGAACACACTTAACTTCCTCTTATCCAGAACACTGTGAGACAGTTCACACCTGTAATTCCAGCTCTCAGGCAGGTAGAGATCAAAAGTATTGTGGTTCAAGGTCAGCCCTCAATAAAGAGTTAGCCAGACCCCATCTCAGTAAGTTGTGTGTGGTGAGCCACATCTGTGATCCCAGCTACTTGGGAGGTAGTGGTAGGAGGATCACAAATGGTCCAGGCAAAAATCCGAAGAGCCTACCTGAAAAATAGCTAAGGAAAAAAAGGACTGAAGGTGTTGCTCAAGTGGTAGAGTGCCTGCTTAGCAAATGTGAGGTCCTGATTTTAAATCCCAGTATTGCCAAAAACAAATTTAGAAAACAACAACAAATAGCCAAACACACTGCAAGTATATAATCTCCATATTTCAGTATGTGGCTTTGTTTAAGACAATGAAAATTGTGTCAACAAAGCTAGAAAATTCCTAGCAGGCACTGAGAGGGATCATTCTACCCCTGCCATTGTAAGTCTCTTCATCTGTAAGCTTGCCTCCACATTGTTTTTATGCTCTGATGTGTTATATCTATGATCTAAGGTCAGAGATTTAAACCATGAGTTGTACTCTGTTGTTGCTTGTGCTTCTGACTCTTGGTTCTGACTTCCTGATGTAGAAGTCCTGGGTGCTCCAAGGCTGTGGTTGGATGGTGAATGATGGGCAGTCCTACTCAGATGGTCTTGCTGGTTGCTCACGTGTTGGACTAATGTGGAACTCCCATTGTTATAGATAAGCCAAGATGGGGAAAACGAGCTTAATCTGTTCGTTTCTCTCTCTGGCCTTCTGGTGAGGTGTCTGTGTTCTGTAATAGAATCATCCATTCTGTTTCCATCCCAAAGAGGCAAGAGCATGGCCTTCACCTTTAAGGTTGTGCCTTCAAATGGTTTCCAACTATCAGCCCTCTGCAATAACAAAAAGAACATTGCTACAACCATACTCAAGTAGGTGAGAGTGGCACATATAATGTGTGTGTATATAAAAATAAATACATAAAAAATCTTTTCAGTATGACTTTGAAAAGAGATGGAAAAGTACATAGCAGAAATCTCCGCATTCGATGATGTGTTTTATTATTCATGGAGAGCCCTTGCTGGCATGGGAGATGGGGCATCACTGGAAAGGAGAATTCGTAGAGGTTTTGAACGTCCACTTCCACTCCTGCTCTGGTGGTGGGCATTGGGGCAGTGGATCCATACTGAGTGGACAAGGGTTGGAGAGGAGACCTAAGCCAGGTTTTGCCAATAATTGCCACCCCCCACCCCCACCCCCAGGACTCTAGCTCAGAAATTTTTGTATGTTCTCAGGAGACAAAAATGAGTGATCATCAAAGGCAGCACAACTCAGCAGGACTGTCATAAGCCTGAAGTTACAACTTAGACATGCAATAGAAAATATCATGGGCACCTCTGCAGTGCATCGCCTGTAGTAATTAAAAACTCGATCCCTGCTGTTTTATCATCTCATTAGCAATGGGGGCACAAGACTTTTATCCTTGTTTGTCAGGAATCAAACATTCCAGAGGAACTCTGATTATAAATTGATGAAGGTAAAGTTAAACTTTTAAATAAGAGAAGTGACTGTTCACTGTGGTTTATTTTTTAAGCTGATTAAAGGAATCTCTCTCTCTCTCTCTCTCTCTCTCTCTCTCTCTCTCTCTCTCTCTCTCTCTCTCTCTCTCTCTCTCTCCTATAACAGCAATGTCTCTGTCCAACCCAGAGTTATGGAGGTCATCTCCAGGTTGCTAGAAGCCATACATTTTGTAAAGGTCCTTTCTTTGTATGTAGGCATGATATAAAATAAATAGCAACCTAAAAATTTCCCTAAAAGCACAGGTAAAAGTGATTCAGGCTTTTGATGGAGTTGAAATGCCTTCCACGCTCCCAGAGTGTGCGCTGGGCACCCTGCACATGCAGGGTGCTAGCTGGCCTCGCTGTGTAAAGCCCAGGCATACATTCTGCTTGTTTTAACAACTTTCCTTTAAATGAGGCTGGGTGAAGGACTGAAAGTCTCTCCCAGCAGCTAATTTCTCCAATGTGTGCTTCCAAATTGGGAAGTGCTTGGGTGACAAGGATTCTGGTTGCCCCAGCTGAGGTTTGATCCATGCCATAGAACACTTGGGCGGTTCTATGCAGACGAAGGGGAGCAGTAGCTTACAGGACCTCCCATTTTATTTCGAGTCTCTTTAGTTGCCTGTTCTGTCATGGGCCCTTGACCTAGAGCCTTTCATGTGTCCTGTGCCCTGATAAGTGCTGTCTGTGGACTGGGCTCTGGCCACAGAAACCTTAAAGCTTTCTTCCTATCATTTCAAACAACTCAAGAAGAAATAAGACAAAAACCAAAACCCACAGAAGCTTGATGTCCCTGGGTCTGGCTCTACATGACGAAGCATCCTCTGGGCCGTAGGAGGTAAGCCAGTGCCCCTTGGCCTCCCCCTAGCAGACACCAGTACCCTCCACCAGTGGCAACAAGCAGAACTGTATGGAAACCTTGCCAAGCATCACTGGGAGTTAGATTGGCCCCTGCTGCTC
Organism: Perognathus longimembris pacificus; assembly: GCF_023159225.1. Taxonomy (NCBI): domain Eukaryota; kingdom Metazoa; phylum Chordata; class Mammalia; order Rodentia; family Heteromyidae; genus Perognathus; species Perognathus longimembris. The sequence continues at coordinate 89,774,132 of NC_063163.1, read as the reverse complement.
GAGGAGCTGAGTCATGAGGGCAGCTGCCATGGCAAGGTTCTGTGTATACATCTTCAGGCTGCCCCCCCACAGAACCACTGTCCAGTGACAGTGGGGGGATCTCATTGGACCTGTGGTCCAGTGTCCTTGCAGGGACTTAACAAGCGCATCGGTGAGAGCAGCTGGGAGCCGGGCTGGGGAAGCTAGGACCTGACATTGACAGTCAGTGGGGTCATTTTGGCTGCAGAGCTCTCCCCACCCCCACCTACACTGGCTTAGAGCTAGAGCTAGCAGGGACCACCAGATGAGGCCTCCCTGTGCCTGCAGAGCCAAGGCCATTTGAGGTGGCACCTCGGTGGAGATTTCAACACCAGGCAGTGTCTCCTCCTCCCAAATGTGATTAGGAAGCTGTTCACTAAACAACAGCATGACTCAATATTCATTCCTGCCCTGCAAACTCTTTGCCCCACAGAACAGACCTTGTTTGATTTTGCGAGTCTGTCCTGCAGAACAGAGCCATTCCTCTCAATCATTAGTGGATATTTACAGCTATATTCTTACTAAGTTCATGAATAACAGGATGATTAGAAGTATCAAATATTATGAATAGCAGAATCAAGATGAAATGTTCTGAGTCTACAAAACTCAGCAGAGAGATCATTACATCTCTGTACTGCTCTGCTAATGTGACACACATCTGTCACCTAAAAATCATGGTGCTACATAGAATTGTGCAGCAAATCCCACCTAGATTATGAGGAAATGGAATTGGGGCATGACACTCAAAACATCACCTGTGACTCATCAGAAAGACAGACACCTAGGGAAACACTAGTGTGTTGTTTCACACACCATACCGGTTAATGTACCAGCACCACCACGTGACATTTTACCTGGAACAATCTCTGATTACTTGTAGGCCGGATTTCAGAGGATTGCAGCTTGTGGGTTATTGAAGAGGATATGTCTGCAGACGTGGGGAGACTCATAAAAGCTAAGCGAGCTAGGTGGTTAGCACATGTTGAGGGCATGTCCTGTGTGTGTGATATACTTGCTTTCATTGCTCAGTTCAGCTGAGTCCCCTTTTGTGGACAAAAGGCCCATTATCCAGTCTGAGGTTTGTGCTGAGCTCAAGTACATAGCCTCTAATACAGCGATGGTGTCGGAACGAGTTTATAGTTTTGAAACAAGCCTTATGGCAGAACTGTGTAGTGTCCTGTGCTTGAGATAAAAGTATTCCAGGCGTGATGAAAATAGCTGCCATCTGTTGGGGCTTACTATATGCCAGGCATACTACCAAGCATTGTGTGTATGTGTGTGTGTGTGTGTGTGTGTGTGTGTGTGTGTGTGTGTGTATATTAGATTTTTTTGTTCTTCCTGTATGGGAGGCAGGTGTCATTAACCCTAACACCACTTTATAAGGAGGGATTTGAGAGCATGGAGAGGTTCGCAGACAGAGAAAGCACATGTGTAAGGCTTGAGGCCCTAGCATCCTCCATCCTGAGCCACTCCTGTCAGCAGTGGGCAGTGATTGCCACAGTGGCTGAAGCCAAGGCCTCCCTCACAACCTCAGTGGGCTTCAGCATAAAGATGGAGGCGGAGGCGCTCCCTGGCCACTTCCCAAAGCACACAGCATACTGTAGTGCTCACCATGCTTTATGGAAAGGCATAAAGGAACTAAAGGAATGACACATAAATAGACACACATCCCGGGATGCAGAATCAAGATGCTGAAGGAGTTTAAAGTCACATTTGAGGGCCCCTGAGAAGGCACACAGAGTTCTTGATGAGTTCCCTGCAAACTGTAGAAAGGTAAAGACACAGCAAGACCACCAGAGTTCCTGCTTTCTTCCCACCGTGTGAGCCTTCCAGGGAGGTCAGAGGGCAGGGTCACGGGTCACTTGTACTCTGTACCTATTGCCTTGGTGAATCACTGGCTCCACCTTGTGCCAGGCTGGCCACAGGTCTGTGTTTACACTCATTCACAGGTGAGGACTTGGAGCAGCACAGAACAGGAGATTTCTTCAAGTCATATGGCTTTGTTAGTGTGGTGAGCAAGGATTTGAACTTAAGAAGTTTGACTTCAAAATTTGTCCTCACCCTTAACCCCCCCTCCCCCACCAACAGAAGATACAATGGAGGCACAAACTCTGACTTCACTTTGGTGCCCTCAGAAAACCTGTGGAGGATTCACAATAGCCAAAATATGGAAACAACCCAGATGCCCCTCCACAGACGAATGGATCCAAAAGATAGGGTACTTATACACAATGGAATACTACATAGCGATTAGGAGTGGTGAAATATTGTTATTCGCAGGGAAATGGTCAGAACTCGAACAAATAATGTTGAGTGAGACAAGCCTAGAACACAGAAAACAAAGGGGCATGATCTCCCTGATATATGACTGTTAACAAAGGGAGACGGAGAGACCAAGTCTGTGAATACTGTATATGTTCTTGATACATTGTATATTGCATATATGTCTACCTGACCTAGACAAGGGATAGAAAAACAGGACGTAAGATATCACAAGAAATGTACACACTGCCCTACTATGTAACTGCACCCTTTTTGCACAACACCTTGTAAAAAAAATTTATGTTCAATTAATAAAAAAAAAAAAGAAAACCTGTGGAGGGCTGAGCAGCACTCCACAGAGGGTGTCGGGATAGAGGCAGTGGGACTCTTAGGAGGGTCTTCTGGGAGGAGAGCCTTGGAGGGCTGCTGAGCCATTTCCCCATCTGCCCATCTGCCTCAGGTGGCAGGGTAGACCATGATGCGGCTCCCTTCCCTCCCACCTCGCTCTGCTTCTCCCAGATAATTTGGTTCCCAACACAGATCTAAGTGTTACGAAATTTTCTTGACTGCATGTGTGGAGTTAGAAAAAGAAGCGATTGCATTTCCCTGTCTAACCTGTGCCCTTTGGAGAAGGGTAAATAACCCTGCCACCTCACCCCTGGGCTGGCCATGGTGGTGACCAGGCTGCACCCTGACCATCTCTGCACACCTCTGCTCACCTGTCCCCTGGCTTCTCTGGGGATTGTAATGACCCTGTTTCTCAGAGTTTTCTGAGCATCTCCAGAGTGATGATTAAACAGGACTCAGCTTTGTCCCTGCCAATCTTCAATAAATTGTACGAAGATGTGTGAGAAAAGCAGAGGCGGTTAGATCTGAGGTGGTTGGGGCCAGTTGGGCAAACAGAGGCCATTGGTTACTTTATCGGTGGATCTGAAGATTTGACTCAGTAGACAAGGTGAGCCACCCACCCAACTTTAGAACATCAAAATTGCAACATTTGTTAAAAGGTAGTCATTTGTCTCCTTCCTCAGCTCCTTTCTTTCCTGTTTAAAAGCAAACAGCAACAAAAAAGTAGACATTGAACAGCAACCTTTCAATATGACAAGGTGTCAATGACAAAATCCAATATGGCAGACATGGTCACAGCACTCAATGTAGTAGCAGGACACTGACAACCTGGCACAAGGAAGGGCATTGGTGGCTGGGTGCAATACTGTCTTCAGCCCTCTGGTGGGCCACAGCTGTGGCTTTCTGGGCAAGTCGCCCAGCCCGTCCAGCGCACACAGCCATCCTCCTGTCTCTTGTCTGCCCGTACCCTTTGCTCTTTGCAGATGGGAACAACCTGCCTAACCTGCTCAGCTCTGCCTACTCTGAGCCAGGTTCTAACCACTAAGCCCTGCCACTCAGCACCAATTAGCTTTGTTTTCAACACAAACAGCAGCACACCTGGAAGAGAATACAGCCCCAAACAGGTGAGAGACTCCTGGCATATTCCCTGTGCCTGAAAACAAGGCCGTCTGCCAGTGTTCTGGCAAACTGCATCCTTACCAAGAGCACCAAGAGGCCTGCAGAGGGACCAGGAACAATGAGCCTATTCTCCATGCTCTTTGGGCACATTTTTTCCCCTCTTTTGTTTTGGTGGTGGTTCGAATCTGTGACAAACAATCCACAGACACTGTGCTGGCAGAGCTGGTATGGCGCTGGCAGGGCTAGCGTCTCCCGGCCTCCCATGTAACACAGGCATCTTTTACGTTATGTCTCTCCCATCAGTGAGTGCCCGATCCTCATGCTTTCTTTGTTTAAAAGCAAAAAAAAAAAAAAAAAAAAAAAGAAAGAAAGAAAAAGAGAAAAAAAATTCCTACTTAAGCAAAAGTAAACCACAGCCTGATACTGTGCCAACAATATTAACCAACTTCTCTTCAGAGCCTTTGAAGTTAGCAGGGGGCAACATGCTTGTGGTGTAAGGAAAGAATGATACTTTAAGCGATTCCTTTTCATCCCTTTAACTTAATGAAAGATTAATGGCCTTGTTATTTTTGTTTCTACTCCTTTTTCCCCCCTTTAATTTCTACCCCCTCCCCCATCAAAATGGAAAATGCCTCCCTGTGATGGCTTTCTGGCTCAGTGGGTTTTGTGAATAAAGCTCCGGCGCCTTTGCCACCATCTGCAAGCGAGGCCAATGACTCTGAGCTCCAACCCTCCGGTCCTCAAGGAGGGGCACCGGGGGTGAGTAAGCAGGTGGGTGGCCGCCCAGGACTGGATCTTGTTCACACAAAACCTCATATCCCTTGATATGGCCTGAAATACCTTGGCAGGGAGTTCTTTAGTCTTTCTCATCTTCCTTGGAGATGCATGGCAGTGTTTGCTGGTGCCGTTTTGGGAGGATGGCTGTGAGTCCGTCGGCAGGATCATAGCACAGAATCTTCTGGTAGCCAGGAGGAACTTGAACATAGTTGGCCCTGCAGGCCAGGGCTTTGAGCCGCCTGTCCTTGTACCCCTCTCCCAAGCTTGCTGTTCTGTCTTTGCATCTCCTTCCCAAGCTTGCTTCTCTGTGTTCTGTAATGGCAGCTCTGTCTACCACTTGCGTCTAGTGTAGGTGACATCACACTGAGCTCATCACAGGAGCTGGGGTGATGGTGGGGTGTCCACCTGATTCATGTCCACCCACAAGTCCAAGTCCACTCATCTCTTGCTTGGAGGATGGCTGGATGTCCATCCCCTCCCCCCCATCCTCCTACTTTTCCTACCCTGCAGCCCATGTGGTTTTTCCCAAGTCAGTCATGCCACCATCTACCCTAAAGCCCTCAGTGACTTCCTGATTCTCTTAGAAGAAAATCTACACCCCCCAGCTGGGGCCTGAGTTTTGTGTGTCCCAGGCCTCTGGGGCTCTATGGAGGTTTCCTCTCAAATGTGCATGGGGTTGGCCTCTGCCTTTCTTTCTCTGCACTCTCAGGACCAGCTCCTGGGGCCCTTTGGGCCTTAGCCAAGCGAACCCGCATGCCCCATGGACACTACGATTTACCCTACTCGCTACTCCCTAGGCTGATATTTCCTCTACCCCCACCCTGTTTCACTTCCTTCTGAACATTCGTGGACAAGGCAGGCTGCAGGCCTTCCACACACGTGCCCCAGGGGCTTCCAGATCTGACCCTCATGCTGCTTATCTGTTGGAATCCATTGTGCAGACGTACTTCTGGGTGGTGGGTCAGGGAGCAAGACAGTGCCCCCAGTTCCTGGAGGCAGGGGAGCGTTGCTGTCATGGTGGCTTGGATCACAGAAAGCACTAGGTATAGATGCTGTCTCAACAGCAGAAGCCATTGTCTGGCCAGCCAAGTCAGAGCACAGTGGCTGCGCTAGTACACACCCAGAGGCAACATGGAGATACTGCTGAAAAGCCTGCGTCACTCCTGTGGAAATAACCATACATTTTGTGTTTGTACCTGGCCAGTTTCTGAAATTAGAGGTATTAAATGAGTTCCAAAAAACAGTCTAGAAATGATGTCACTTAGAAGAGTAATCTCTATTCACTCAGTGGTTCTGCTAACAAGCCACGTGCGCACTCTAGTTCCTAAAGGCTACGCTCCGGGGCCACCCGAATGGCAGCTCTGTGCTCTCCCCATCCTGACACGACTCTCTCACATGGCGTTGGTGCTCCCCATCCTGACACGACCCACTCACACAGCATTGGAGCCTTGGTAGACAACTGTCTGCCCAGAAAGTTCTAAAGCTTCCCGTAGGGCAGAAAAGGAGTCACCATCCCTCCATGGTAAGAACTGATGCCTGCAGGTTGTGAGGTGTATGGGTTAGAGGAAGAAAGCTGTCATCTGGTGTGAGGCCATCTAACCCACAGGTGGTCTGAGAAAGGGAAGAGCAGGGCCGTTTGTTCCTCATAGAGTTTAAATATATTGCTCATGTTGTATGTGCGCGTGTGCACGTGCACACACACACACACACACACATGATTCTAGCAGTTTTTAGGATTCCAATATTTTCATCAATTGTCATGAAAAAGTCTAATAATGAAGATATGTAATCAAGATATATAAGATATATACTTCTCATGACTCTTTAACGTGGGGTACATCGGCCTATTTTACAGCTGACAGAACGAAGAGGCTCGGGAGTGGCCCTGGTGCAGCTTTTCCTCGAAGGTGCTGTTTGTCTTCTTTCCACACAAATGATGGCCATGTTGCAGAAATGCTTACACTTCATACTTGGCAAATTGAGTGAAACTACAACCTAATGTATGATGTTAAACACATCCCCTTCTTTTAATAACTCAAGTTGACTTCAGATTGGGAACCAGAGTCATCTAATACCATGAAAATTAAACGAAATTTTCTGCTATTACACCAAGCAGTCTGCTTAATAAATCTGTAATGAAAAAGAATAATTTATTACGGCTTGTGAATTCTGACAGCTCTAAAAAGATGTCCTTCCTCTCCCCCCAAAGGGAGAGCAGAATTTTCTTTCTACCTTCAGTGTGCTGGCGTTAAGCATAATTTCTCTGTCTGTAGAACTTTAGTGTAGAAGAGGAGAAGGGATTAGATTTTTTACATCACAACCTATTTGAAGCAATTATAATCCACAAGTCATCTTTCTCATTCATCCCCCCTGGGGCGACACGGGCTGAAGAGACTGTTCCGGGCCTCGGCTGTGATAGATGTTTGCATTCCTATTAGTTGAATTAGCCGGGGTTCCGTGTGCAGAGCCCAGAAGTGGCTGACGCTTGCTGGGATGTTGCCACTCACGAGAGTGGGTTTTGCCAAATGAGTGCATCATTGCAATCAGCACATGCCCTCCTCCCCACTTCTGGGCCGGACGGTGACAGGACTTCCTGCTTCATGTGGAGTCACAGGGCAGTCAACCAACCACAGAGATTTTCTTTAGTCCATTTAAACTTCTGCTTATTCTCAGCCTCGGAACATGGTACACACTAGACTTAATTCATACCAGCTGGTAAGAGCTAATGGCTACATGTTCAAGAATGTTTTAAGCCAGCTGTTAAATATGGTGTTATGAAAAGTTGATATCAATTTATAGTTATAAAATATAGGTTGCAATGGTAAGTGCATGTGGCCTGTCACTCTTGGGTGACTTGTCTGTGTCTGCCATCTCTGGGCTTTGAGGCAAGGGCGGCTGGTTTTCTGGGGACTGAGGAAGCATGTGGAACAAGAGGAGGGCTACAGGCCTCTCCTCCCTCCTCTGCCTCACCACGTCACATCTGAGCATCTGGCTGGCCACAGTGGAGCATTGGCTCCTGGAAAATGGCAAATGTCATGTCGTGATTTGTTATTGTCGTTGTGCTCTGTTTGCCTAAGAGGTCGGCTGTCCATTATGTCCCATTGCATCCTGGTCTATGGGTAGATGAGGGCCAAGGGACGCCCAGGCTTTTCTATGAGTGCTGACACCTGAGTGCCATGTGTGACACTTAGCATTGCCATCATGTGTCCATCTGTCCTCAACGCAGGGACCCGGGGCTTAGGCAAGGCTGGGGCTGCCTCTGTGCTCAGAGATGGGTATGACCAAGTGTCCCGTGTATAGCTGTCACAAGCAGCTTGTGTGCTGGCCAGCGTGGGATCATGGGAGGTGAGATGGCATGGGAAGAAAGGCCCCACAAAAAGCCTGGCTTAGTGGCTTCCAAACATGCATCACAAATTAAAAATTGTTTCTTGATGTGCACCCGTTTACCACCTCTGCCCATCTGCCTGGCCATGAATGTGTGCTTCCTAAGCAGAGTGTGCAGTTCACACTAGTCGCCCACAGAGCACATGTGTGTGGTGCTGAGCTACCAGTCCCTGAGATGAGGCAGTGGAGGATAGGCCTCGGCAGAGAGACTTCTAGAAACCTCAGAGGCTGCACAGTTATAGAGAAGGAAAAGGCACATTCCAGTTGCCAGGAAGCAGTGCACGGATGGGGCAGGGCCTGCGATTCCACTCCTCTTCTTTTCTCATCTGGGCTCTCTGTCCTCCCTGCAGACAGAGCTGCACCTTCAATCGGGCCTGACCCGACCTTCAGCCACTGACTGGTGTCACCTCAAGCTCTACGTTTCACTCCTGTGGACTCCTTTTCCAAATGGACACTCTTCAAGTATTCCATCCTTCTGTGGTTTCCTACTCTCCTTTTGTTTCTTCAGTCATTTTAAAGACTTCTGGGATAAAATCAATTTTGTTGTGACATATTACCCCTCTGTGTGGGTGGTTGGACTAGAGTACACATATTTATCAGGAAACCTCTATGTTCATATGTAACACTGACTTATTGATTTGGGGCAAAAGAGTATATGATTGCCACATTTCCTTGATAATTATACCTTTGCTAATCAGAAATACCTTGTCTCCTCTGACTTAGAATTCATTTATCTCACATTAATATTGCATTAATCTAGCACCTATCTATTTATGCCCATTTATTTCCAATTATTTGTGTTCGGTAACGTGTCTTTTATAAGCAGCGCATGTTCTAGTTTCTATCTGCCCCTGAGTATACCTTCCCTTTTTCCTGGAAATGGACAGAATAGCATTTATTAGATTATGATATCACTACATACTTCAGCCACTTTCTGTTTATTCTATGTCACTTATTTTCTATACTTCTTTTTTTTTTTTTTTTTTTTTTTTTGCGCCAGTCCTGGGCCTTGGACTCAGGGCCTGAGCACTGTCCCTGGCTTCTTCCCGTTCAAGGCTAGCACTCTGCCACTTGAGCCACAGCGCCGCTTCTGGCCGTTTTCCGTATATGTGGTGCTGGGGAATTGAACCTAGGGCCTCGTGTATCCGAGGCAGGCACTCTTGCCACTAGGCCATATCCCCAGCCCCTTTTTTTTTTTTTAAATCCAGCACACCCGTCCTTCTCTGCTTGCCATTCTCAGCGGCCACCTGCTTTGCCCCTCTCAGCTGCAGCAGTCATGGTCCCAACAGACCCACACCAACTCCAGTGGCTTCTTCCTTTTTACATGTTTCTGGAATGTTCTCTTCTGGTGGCATCAGTCTTGTTTTCCAGATCTTAAGACTTAAAAACATGTACAGTTACATTTTTGTGTGGTCTGCGGGGAGTTGGAATGAGAAAGGAAGGCAGGTATGAACACGCCCTTTGGATCAAACGCAGTCTTTGAAAACACTTTGCTCCCTTTCACAAAATTAAAGGATTTCTCTGCATCTTCTCGGTTGCCTTAAAAATAGATATTGTGATCTCTGTTTTGAAGATGAGGAAATGAAAGCCCAGAGACCTTAATTTGTGTTAAGATATCTATGTTGGTAAAGAGATAAGCTAGAGCTGGAAACCATATTTGTCTCATAATTAGACTCATTCTCTTTTTGCTCAGATGAGTAGTATCAGCTTCTTTTCCTCCTTTTCCTCTTCTTTGTTCTTATTGTCATCATCACTACTGTCATTTTAACACCACAATCACCATCATCGCCATCACCCACCATCACCACCTCCACCACCATCATCATCACCCATCATCATTACCATCATCACCATGGCTATTAACTTCTAGGGTGTCTTTTCACACCCTGGAGAGCAGTGACTTGTTTTTGTTTTTGTCTTATCATCGTGGCTGTACTTGTACCTGTACCTGTGCACAGTCTGGTGCTGGTATTTGTGAATCCTTTCTTGATGGGATTTCTGCCTCCTGATCTTAGCTTCCTTGTTGAATTTACGGATGTTTTGACATGGCACCTGTGTGTGCCAGGGGCAGAGTGGGCATTTAGTATTTATTTAATCTGTGAGTGAATTAGGTGATTCACAGATATTTTTGAATCTGTATTGAGAGGTACTTCAGTCTAAAATGAGAACCTGGAGATGGTGGGTAGAAGGAAGCTGAACTAGAAGTGAAGTCTTCAGACAAAGGGACTTGGAGCCTCCAAGATCCTCTCCCAGGTTCATAGAAGGCAGTTAAAACCAAGCTCTTCTGCATTAACCCCTGAGCGGGAGGAGGCCTGGCTCCACAGGAGTGCTTAGAAAACCTAGAGTCGATTCAAGGTCATTCTGATGCTTTCATTCATTCATTCATTCAGAAGCTAGATAGCCAGGTACCTTGGGCAGTTTAAGAGTTTAAGCACAAACGCAATACCCATCTTCTAAATAACTCAGTGTAGGTGAGTAACGTCTTGGCGTGTGCTTGGTAGGGCATCCAGCACCCTGTGGACCCGAGAACCACTCTGGGGGGCTTCCCTGGGCTGGGCCCAGGAGCACCATCTGCTCAGCTCTTCCCAGGCAAGGGCTTGGCACACACACAGGGCCTCCCGGACTCTTCTCCAGGTTATGACTCATGCCAGATGGGAGGGAAGTTGTAGAGCGTGTTCCTTACTTGACCTTGTCCTGCCCCCTTGACACCCCACCCATTGCCCTTCAAAGTGAAGAAAGTTAGCCAGGCTTCAAACACCTCTGTACAGAGGATACGCAGAGATGAGCAGTGGACAGCTCCTCTCAGTCACTCTGGGTCAAGGAGAGGCAGGTAGGAGGTGCCATTTGAAGGCAGGCTGGGTGGGAAGGACAGACTCCTCCATCCTAGCGACTTCTTCCCCTCTCTAAGCAGGGCATCTCGGGAGATGCTTGGAGCCCATTCAGCTGCGGTTCTCCTCAGTGTTACCCACCTGTGTCGTCCCCCCCTCCACAGTCACATGCCTTGATGATTAGCATCTAAAAACAGTGATTACTGCAAGGGTTGCCAAATGGCTATTTTGATGGCTTCTTTTCAATGTGACTATTATTTACAAACAAAACACACCAGACAAACATACACGAAAACTCAGACCTCAAAGGCTGCAGACTTCTTAGCATCCACCTTGTACAGGTTCCCTGAACTCCTTGACTTATTTTCCTCAGCTATCGATAAAAATAACAATGAAATTGACTCGCAGGGGCTGAGAATTGGACGACGTGGGTAAAGCTTGGCGTGTGATTATATTCCACTGGATTTTCCTCATAGACTTTCCTTCAGAATATCATTATTACTCAATACTCACAGGACCTTAAAATTCCATTTGGGAGGATACTGTGTTGCCAGAAGGATTTTATCTGACGGGCAGTGAATGTGTTCACCAAGGCAAAGGCCGCAAGCTGGCAGTGGGTTTAGGAAGGTTTCTTCTTGAGTTGGGGACGGCAAAGGATGCTTGAGGACTCCTGCTTCTGTTGTCCTGGCTCCCCAAAGCAGACACCTGTGGCCCTGCCAGAGGCTCCTGACATTGCTCTGTGAATGTTAGGATGGCTCTCACAGGCCGTGCCTGGACCTGTGGTTGGGTGGGGAGCTGAGTCCAGGGTGGGGTGAATCTCCCAAGGGAAACCATCATGGGGACAAGGATTTCTTCCCACCTGCTCTGGAACTGGAAGAAATGGGTGCCTGCGATGGCACGGAGGCATGTGGCATTTGACTCCTGTAGGGGATGCTGGCTTCCCCGAGAGGTGTGGTGGACACCATTGCTGTGTATGGGAAGGATTCCTTTCCCCTGACTCTGCTGTTTGGAGGCAGACTCAAGATTGCCTTGTGCTAGTGTGTGTGTGTGTGTGTGTGTGTGTGTGTGTGTGTGTGTGTGTGTCTACTGAACTCCTCTGCCCAGGTAGAGGAGCCAGTACAGTGACTCCAGCCCTCCTTCTAGGAACTGGCCCTGCCAAGCTCTCCCTTGAGCTGGGTGGAAGGGTAACTCCAAGGGTGATTTAGTGGAAGGCAGAGGGAACAGAGGTAGCCTGACTGGCGCCCCTTGTGCCATGTGGCTTGGGTGTGCACGGCTGTGACTGTTGCCTGAATCTTAACCCAGGAGTGCCGAATGGCTGTGTGTCCCAGGACAGCCTCCTCCCAGAGGAGCACAACCCCTTCCTGGCACAGGTCTGTGACCCTGGAGCTGTGCCTCTGGGTGACCGCACAGAACTTCAAGGTTCTGAAAGAGAAGCCGGGGGGCGTTGCGTTCTAATCAGGTGCTTCAAACACAGCACAAATTCCACTTGAAGTTTGTCTTGGAGAAATCAATGAATGGATCATGAGATCAAAGTGCTTGAGTTTCCTGACTTCCCCCAAATATCACAGTTCTCCCTGGCGCATTAAAAGAAGACTGTACATAAAGAAATGAGGACACTTTTTATTTGGTTTGCCAGCATGCTGTGATGCTAAGCTCACAAAAGTCCATTGGATTTAATTCCTCTCTAATACTAGAAAGAAAAAAAACTTTTCAATCTATTGGCATGGTCACACTGTGCTTATAAACCCAACCTATAAATGATAATTTTATTCATTCATTCAATGAGCATTCATTGAACACCTACCTACCTTGGTGGCGGTTCTGTTTTAGTCATGAGCACCCAGGGGTAAATGAGTTCCTCAGCAATTCTTGCAGACTTGCGCTGACCTTGTAGACAAGCACTGAGATAGACATCCGGGGATAGACATCTTGGGACAGTCAGCCGGAGCATCCAGGGACTGGCACCTAAAGACCATGCATCCAGAGATAAGCAGCCCAGGACAGGCATCCAGAGACATGTGGCCAGAGACAGGCATCCGGGAACAGGCAACCAGAGACAGGTGGCCAGGGACAGACATCTGGAGACAGGCAGCTGAGGACAGGAGGCCCAGGGATAGGTAGCCGAGGACAGGCATCGGGGAACAGCAGCCAGGGACGGGCAGCCCAGGGACAGGCAGCTGGGAGGGCCTGCAGACCCTGTCAGAACTTGGTTTGCTCTGAGTTGGGTGGAACTTACCAGAAGTTTGGGGACATGATCAAAGTACTTGGAGGGTCCTGGTGGCTACCACAAAATGGGACGATGGTGAGCTATTACAGCAACTTAGGGCGAGACAGGGAGTACACGGAGGCAGTGGAGGTCAGAGGAGTGGATTCTGTGTTCTTTGAGTCCTACATGTGAATAACTTTAATATAGAGTTGCTGTGAGTGATCACGATGTGTGTGTGTGTGTGTGTGTGTGTGTGTGTGTACTCACACACATCGCTGCTGATCAGGGGCAGGCCACAGTCCCCGAGGTGGGGCCACTGAGGACATGGGTATACATCACCTATCTGTGATGACAAGCCCTTGCAATTATAGTGGTAAAAAACATAGCACACACAGAAGCCTAAGATGAGGCCACTGGGCTCCTGGTGGCTTTGACTCTCCTCCACACACCAAAACGCACACCCACACCTCAGTTAGGCCACTCTCACTGCCCATGCTCAGCTCCCCCCCTCCTCCAGAGCTCCAGGACCGGTTATGTCCTCCTTGTTTTCTGGGTTTCTCCCCTTCCCTTTCCATCGGCCCTACCCCCTCCCAGCCCCCCACTGGACCTTTCTCCTGGGCATGGGTGTCAGACTCATCCAGCCTGCTCTGTCCCCCCATATTCTGCTCTCCCATCTCCCCAGCTTTACTTTCATGACTCCAAGTGACACTGTCAACTTGATCCTCCGGCCCAACCCAGACCTGCCTAGCCAGCTGTTCCCCGGCAGCTCTGCAGGCTGGAAAACCACAGGGTCCGTGTGGGCAGAGTGGGTGCCGACGAATGGTAAGGGCGGCACCTGCTAGGAGCTTTGCGAAAGCCAGGAGGCACGGTCAGAGCTGGTGTAGGGAGGCTCCTTTCATGTCCCTTGCGCCTGGGTGAGGCACGTCTGTGGGATGGAGGCGTGTCTGTGGAGTGAGGGGAAGGGTAGAGGATGTGGAAGGAGAGGAAGTGAGGGGGAAGGGGGAAGTGTGGGAGGGGCCCCAAGTGGAGGTGCTGGACCCTGGGCACCTCCATGCGGCCAAATACCTGCTCCATGAATCCGCGCATGCCACTGGCTGGCCTGTGCCTCACAGAGCCTTGGTGCCCTGTCCTCTCATCGACTCATTCTCACCTCCTCTTCTTTTGGGGAAACAGGCTCTTTCAGTTCCCTCCCAGAAGCTGTGGGTCCCTGAAACCTCGCAGCTGCCTGAGGCCATCGGGTTTCTTGCTAGAGAGGCAAGCAGGGTGAGAAGAGTGGAGGGTGTCATGCAGACAAGGAAATGGGGTCCCCAGCTAAAGCCGCAGTGCGGCATGTGGGCATAGTACAGAAGTTTGTGTGTCCTCCTCCTTGCAGAATCATGGAAACATTTTACCAGCAAAGCTAATAGATGAGGCAAAATGTTTAGTGAATAATAAAGTTGAACCATATGCTTTCTCCAAAGAGTGAAGAGTAAACAGAGAGAGAGAGAGAGAGAGAGAGAGAGAGAGAGAGAGAGAGAGAGAGAGAGAGAGAGAGAGAGAGAGAGAGAGAGAGCGCTGCCATGCATTCTTTGTCAAACCAGCCACAATCCAATTAATGATGAAAGCGATTCTGCCTGGTCCCCAAGCATGGGAGAAGATGTTTCGGATCTGTCTCTCTATTTCTTCTTAGGGGGCCCGAAAGGAAATCCCTACTGCAAAACATTTTCCAAATTAAAGTGTCTAACAATCACTTCTGTCAACAAATGCCTTTTCCTTTTCCTGAGTCTAGAGCTGGCTCATTTTCAAATGTGGAATTTGTAGCGGTGTCTATGAAGTGCAGACTGAGCGCCCAGAGGCCCAGAGGCCTTTACAGTGCCAGCTGTTTTCTTTAAATCTGTTTTCTCCGGGGTCCTCAGAAGGCATCCCCCCAAATCAGGAGGCCAGAAGGACCCCAAGGCTGCCCCGTCTATCCTTCACCCTCATCTTCTGAGTGGAGCTCACAAGGACGGCTCAGTCTCTGAGGAAATTCTGTGCCCCCCCAGGGGTACAGAGACCACTCAGCCCCCACCGCCTGCTTACAAACAAATCTCTATTCGTTTGCCTAGTTCCTCTTGGAGGGTCTTCTTGAGGGTCTTTCTCTCTCATATTCTAGGACATTCTCCAGCGGTCAGAGTAGGGCTTCAGTCGCCTGGCTGGCCCTTCCTCCTGCAACTCCTTGTGCTTCCACAAGTATCCTTCACAGAGCACCCCAAAGGTAGCAGCTGCCCCCCCATTTCTGTCTGCATGGAAACCTGCTCTTCCCTATCTCCCTTCTCTCCATGGATGCTTGCTTCCTGTGGGTGTTCTGAAGGTGTCCCCTGTCTGTAGACACCTCCACTGCCACTAAGCTACAGAGGAAGCACCACAGACACACCGCCCAAGGTAACTCCTCTGCCGGCATTGTGCTCGGCACCCTGTGCCAGTCCCTTGCCTGCACTGGTGTCAGGTCTCCACTCCCTAGAGCCCCTGGTTCCTCTTCACCTCAGGATGTCACACAAGCAGAGACTCACCTCTCAGGTTGTGATTGGCTTTCCTTCCAACGCATCCTTCATCCCAGCCACCTTCCCCAGAATCACTAACAACTGTGTTCCGAGCGATTCCCGGCGCAGCTCATTTAGTCCTAGTGGGTCTCCACGCTTGCTGGGAGGAGCAGCTTGAGGAAGGTCCCAGGCGAGGGCTAGAGGGGCCCCACTTAATACTCGCAGCATTTATTCATTTTTATTTATTTACATTCACTGACTGCATTTCTGTTTGTACTTCTCTTCCCGAAGCTGCTTATGTATTGATTTCAGGAACGGAATTTTCCTTTGTGCTCAATGTGAGCTCTCGCCCTGTGCATGGGAGGCCAGGCTCACCAGGCACAGCGTGGGATAATGCGTCTCATGGAAACAAAACACTGCAAATAAATTGTCTGGAGACCAGAAATGCATGCTGCACGGAGACTCGCTCTTTTCTCCTATTGTGGGCTGGAGTCAGCATGGCTACACACACATACACACATTCCTGTGTGCACGCACATTCACATGCCTCACATGTGTGCAGACCCACTTACACACATGCATGTGTGCTATGCCACACACATACCTGCAGATGCACATGTTCACACACAAGTTCCCTACATGCAGGCACATGAACACACGCCCACAGGTTCACCCACATGCATGCATACCCCTGTGTATACTGGCCACATGTATTTGTACATTTGCAAGTGTGGGCACACATGCATGTGCACTCGTGTCACATGTTTGTACATGTGCACATGGGTGCACACACATGCATACCCGCACCCCTTTCACCACTTCAGAACTGACAGCCCTGTTCAACCCATGGGCCATAGGTTTCCTTGCCCACTGTCTCCTTTGGCACAGCTGTCTGTTTTAAAATACATTCCAAGGGCACCGTCTAGTGTTACACAATAGGGAGCCATGAGCTTTATAAGAAGCACAGAAGTCTGTGGAATAAATTTGAATGTGATTGGTTCCATGGAGTGTTTGTCTTCATGACATGCACTTTGCCTTCTTTATTAAGTGGAGCACAATGTGCAGAAGAGCACAGGCATAGATAATTGCATTACGAAGACATACTGTCTACCTGTCATAGTGGCCATTGCCCTCGCTGCTTGGGAGGCAGCGGCTGGCGGATTGCTGTTCAAGGCCTGCTCAGCAAAATGAAGTCCGTGGGACTCCACCTCAACCAGTGGCTGCCCACAGTGGCCTGTGTTGTTATCTCCGCGGCAGCAGAGGCCCCACGGCTAGGGGCAGTGGCATAGGCTGGCATTCTGAGAGGCATAGGGGCATAGTCAGAGGGCCGTGATCTCCCTCCACCAGCCTGGGCACAAATCGAGACCTGAGTTTGAAAATAACCAATGGAAAAGAGGGCTGGAGGTGTGGCTTATGTGACAGAGAGCCTGCCTCAGGAGAGTGAGGCCTGATTTCCACCCCCAGTACTGATAACACATGCACATGCACATATACATGCTTACACACACACACACACACACACACACACACACACACACACACACACCTGAGGGAAATTCAGAAACCAAACACTCCTGTTTGCTGTTTAAATGTAGGAATGGGGGCAGCCCTTTTGTCCCCAGAGCTGTCACTCCCTCCTCCCTCTTCTGCACCCACATTTGCAGCCGTGATTGCTTGTTGGCTGTCCTGTCTACAATGTTATTCCCTTCCTCTGACCCCTAGCCTCTGCCTCGTCCAGAGTGCCAGTCCTCCGAGTGCCCTGGCCAGGCTGACACGTGACATCTTTATTCCGTGCCTGCCCAAGGAGAGAAGCACTGTGATGTGGAAGTCAGAAGACAGGTCCGGGCACCAAGGGGTCTGCACAGCCAGCGTTCCAAAGTGGCTGCCATCTGAGATTCTGAGGTACTTTTATAAAATAATCATTGGGGTAATGCAGCTTTCAAATAAAGAAAAATTCCATGCTTCATTAGCAAGTGGATTTTGTTACCTTTATCTGCAAGCAGGGAGGTGAATCGTCAAACCCTGACCTGCTCTTTTAATTTGATCTATTTCTAGGACAGCGTGCAGGCTGGGTGTGCTGGCTGGCCTGCCCTTGTGATGCTCCTGTTTCTAAACCCCAGGGTTTAGATCTTCATCTTGAAAGCCCTCCAGACTTGAGCCTGGGCATCAGCCCTCTGTTAAAACACAATGCACAGATTCTAAAATAATTGTGTAGCTGTGGCTGCTTCTCTCCCCCCCCCCCCCGCCATAAAACATTTTCCACATGAAGAGCGTCCTTTGAAGTGGGTACGTGAGGATGGAGTGGCGGAGATGGACCATCTCATTCAGGTTTGCCTTCCGGGCTGGGGCGGGTTGCAGGCTGCTGGAATGATCTGGTGATGTCCAGTGCCTGGCCCAAGGGGCTGAGCTTCAGATCCCAGCATTCCCTGCCAGGGGGCTGGCAGACCTTATTGGCATGCCTTTGCTTTGCTAGGGAACCCCGTTGTACCCAGGGTGGCAATGGGGTGCAAGTATGGGACAGGGGCGCTTGTTGGGAAGGGAGTGGAGAGGGATCTTAGAATAATTCACCCAGACATGGCAACAGTGTGGGTAATTTTCAAACCCTCACGCCCAGAGAGAAAAGAGAAAATTAATAGCTCATCCCGAAGCTGGGGTGTTAGAGGGTCGGACGGAGTTAGGTTATACCCTGCTGTTGCTATTTCTTTCTTTGTGTTAAAAAATGCCTCTTATGACTTTGAAAGTAGCTACTGCTTTTTTTTTAAGAAAAAAAAATATATCAAAGCCCTACCAGCCATTTCTTTTTTACAATGGAGACCGATTCCCACCCCCCTTGGTACTTGACTGGTTTTGAATACAGTCTGCCCATCTTATAGAATTCAAACCAGGCCTGGGCTATTTTTATTATGGAACACCTAGGCAGAGTCAACCTCTGGGCAGAGAGCCAGGATACCTCCCTGGAGCCCCAGCCTGCGTTCTCATGATGCCCCCACCCTGTCCCACCTAGCACCCCGACCCATGACACCTCCACCCCACCCCACCAAGCTCCCCAACCCACGAGCCCCCACCCAGCCCCACCAACCACCCCACCCCACAACTCCCCCACCTTGCCCCACCAAGCACCCCGACCCAATACACCCCCACTCCACCTAGCACCTTGACCCACAACACTTCCCCACCCCACCAAGCACCCCAACCCATGACACCCCTACCTGGTAACCTGTTGGTAGGCTTTCTCTGCAGGTGGGAGACTTTACATACCTCAAGTCACTGTGTGAGATCATGAAGGGAGGTGGCCAGCCGGTGGGCTAGGACAGCCACACCCCCTGGGTGAGGTGGTTGTGCATGTTTGCTGGGATTTCCTGGACATTCACTCTCATCTTCTGCATTTTTGTCTGCCCCGTTAGTCATATATTTTTATTTCCCACTCTCACCTCCAAATCTCAGCACCAGATGGGACTCATGTCCCCCGCCTGGTCCTGAGCTGGAGGAAGGCCACAGGATGACATGGCTGCAGCAGGGCAGACAGAGGGTCAGCAGGTGATAGGGCGGAGAGCCTGGCATAGCCCAAGGAGGGAGAGACTCCCCTCTGTGGGCACATGTGCTCACACACACTCATCTGCTCTCTCTCTCTCTCTCTCTCTCTCTCTCTCTCTCTCTCTCTCTCTCCCTCTCTCTCTTGGCAGTCCTGGGGCCTCAAACTTGCTAGCTGGTGCTCTACCATTTGAACTATGCCTTCAGCCCTGCTTTGGATGGGTTACTTTCTATTTTGGGTCTCTTGAGCTATGTTGCCCTCTCTAGCCCTGGATTGTAATCATTACAAGTGCGGGCCACCGGTGTCTGGTTCTCACACGTGTGCACTCCTGCTACACACATTCATGTATGTGCATGCAATCATACACGCAGGTTGGGTACCCAGTGTTCACACATATACATGCAACTCTCACATACTTGTACTCTCACACACGTACACACATGGCTTTCACTTGCATGTGCATGTGTGTGTACTCTCATACTCTCATGCACACTTACAGAAGCACAAACACATCACACTCACATACAGACACTCTCATATACACTTGTGTGCACACACTGCTAGCCTTGCCTATCCTCCCTTCTCCAGCACATTCTATGTGCTGATTTGAGGTTTCTTGCTCCACCTCTGGCTTTTCTGGTGGTGCAGTGGGTTGGGTCGGGGGAGATTTCAGAGCCTAGAATCGAACTGTCCCCCTCTGCTGCCATTGGGTGACCAATCCTGGGGAAGGGGCTGACAGCTGTCCCTTAGATGGATTCCTCTACATTTCCAATAAAGGATCAGCTCGGAGCCGCTTTTCCTAAGGAGCAGCTAATGCATTATTAAATAAAGTCCTTACACTAACCACCATCACCATTTCTGTATCAGCCCATCTTCTCCCACCTGACATCTCTGAACATTTTTGTTTTCTTCTTCTCCATGCTGGGATTTAAAACCAGTTAGGAGGGACGAGGCTGCCTCATTTGAGAAGCCCCAGCCGCGAGCTCAGGGCAGACGGGCGGGCGGCGAGGGCAGCGCTGGCCTCTCCCCAGAATTTCCTGGGCGCTTTCTTTTGAATTTTCCTCCTTGAAAGAAGCGAATGATCCCTGTGCTCAGATGGTGCTCCTGACGCCCCCAGCCGTGAGCCAGTAATTATTCCCACTCTGCAGGGGCTTTGATAAGGTTCTGAGGCCTGCCTTTGGCACAGGCGCTCGGCCTTTGTTCCGCTGAAGTTATTTCCCTCCTTAGAAAATGAAAAAAGATGGAAGATGACAGCAGCATCAAGGGACCGCAGAAACACCAACAAGTTATTAACCTTTAAAAGCCATTAATCCTGCAGTGGAGCGAGACGTCAGGATGACGAGGGAGGCCCCAGCGCTTGTCAGCGGGGGCTTTAAGGAGAGCCAAGATGTAAACGTGTGGCATTAACACGGGGACCCCTGGAGAGAGGGAGAGAGGGGTCGCTGACAGAGATGGGCAGAGGAAGTGGTGCTGTCTTGTGGCTTCATTTGGTGACTCCTGGCCCATCAGAGGGCTGCAAGAGCACTGCTTTTCCCATGAAGACAAAGCAAATAGTGCTTCTGTGTAGGGAGACTGAGTCAGGAAGGGGCCACACATCCTCCCTCCCATGTTCCTCACCAGGCTTTGCTGACCAGCTACTATGCGCTAAAGGAAGCCCATTGAATTCCTATGCTGGGCTGTGCTGGGGGCTACTCAGGAGGCTGAGATCTGTGGATCGATTGTGGTTCAAAGCTAGCCTGCACAGAAAAGTCCCTGAAACACTGATCTCTAAATAACAAGCAAAAGTCCAGAAGTGGAGCCATGGCTCAAGTGGTAGAGCACTAGTCTTGAGCACAAAATGCTAAGGGAGGGTACCCAGGCCCTGAGTCAAGCCCTATATCGGCACATAAACATAAACACACACACACACACACACACAAACACAAACACACACTTCCTATGCCTGAGTTCCAGCCCCCAGGAGCTGAGAGTGTGACTACATGGAAACAAGACCTTTAAACAGATAAAGAAGGGGAATAAGGTAACTGCAGGACCTGGGAGAAGTTAACCACTTGTCGGCCAAGGAGAGAGTCCTCAGGAGAGCCCGCCTGCCCACACCGTGGCCTCCAACATTAGTGGGATGAATTCCTGTTGTGGGAGCCACCTACTCCCGCTGGTGGCACTTGCTATAACAAGTCTAGAATGGCAGGCAAATGCAAACACTGAAACTGGGAACACCCTCCTGCTGGAAAACTGCAAAGGACATTTCACCCTGTGTCTGTCATTTGACTCTCAGCTCTGGTTGTGAGAAAGTTTGCCTGTATACACCGCATGTTCTAGGGACAGAGATGGGGACCCAGGGCCTCTGTCCCCAACCCATAGGCTGGAGGTCAGTGGACAGTGGTGCAGCACCTTCTCTTCATTTGTATTTTAGAAGGCTCATTGAGCATGAGCAAGAACAGGAGGAGATAGACAAGGTCACTTCAAACAGTAATAGATGTTTTGGTGGCACGTTTGGGTTTATGATCTGCAGAACAAATGCCCTTCCTGTTTACTCCACCGGTCCAGTTTGGGGAATATTTTCAGTATTTTCAGTTCAGGTTTTCCTTGTGCTCTTGGGTGAGTGAAGACTCACTGGTTCTTTCACTCTGATTTCTGATTGTGCCACGGGGCACTGTTAGAATTAGAGCACTGATAAGGGGGAAAGTGGGCCAGGATTTAAATTAATGCTTTTAGACAAATATCCGTTCCATCTCCAATTCTAATGCTAATTACATTTGGGGATCAAAGACCATTCGCTAAAGTTTTGCTTTTGAAAAACAGGAAGAGATTTACTTTCTTTTGTGAATTTTACTTTTTCTTTGCTCTTTTTCTTCCTTCTTTTCTTTTTCTTTCTTTCTTTCTTTTTTTTTTTTGTGGGGCTTGGTTGGGATGGTATGGATGGAAGTCAAGAATCTAGAGTGGCTGGCTTCCCCTGCCCAGCCTCCCCCGCAAGGACTAGGGAGGATCTAGAAACATCCCGTGGAGGCCTCGACTCCAAAGCTCTGAGGTTGTTCCTCTGCCTCTTCCTTGGCTCTCATGGCTGTCTGGGCCATGGAGCTTCTGTGCCTGGCTAGGTTAAGAGCCAGCAGAAGATGCTCAGAATGTAACCCTTCTGTCCTGGGGAAGACTGGCCTGGGGGACTGCATCAGCCTGCGCTGCCCCTCCTCACACCCAGAGCACTGCCCGCTGATTCGACACTTCCTCCGCAAGTCACCCAACAGTCATAGGCCAACAAATGTCTGTGGAGTTAAAGGTGAATCAGCCTTGACTCAGGCCCAAAGACAGAAGAAGGAGAGAACGCACTATCGCTCGCCCACGTGTGCTCACACATACATCGCACGCACACAGGCGTGTGCACACACACGCCATCAACAAGCCTCTGAGGTTGAGGGCTTGGGTTTGATCAGGGAAGGGAAGGCTTCAGGTCTAGGCCCAGGTGTGTGGCACAGAGGTGCCAGCGCCTCCCCCCCCCCACAAGACAGGCATGGGGGGATGTGGAGAGGGCTCTGACCAGACTTGTCAGCTCTGTGCCCGCAGGACATGCAGGTGGGGTGCAGCAGCCGATACGAGTGCACGAACCTGTGCTGGGGGACAGGCCAGGGCGCAGCCACGGAATGAGGCCAGAAGCCGGGATAGAACCCTAGGCGCAAAAGCTCTTAAGAACATTCTTTCAACCTCGGAATATATTAAGGTGTGTTGGGAGGGGGAGGTTGTTCTGATGAATCAAAGACTTGCCTGTGTTGACTTGAAACAGGTTAATGAGGAAAACATGAACTGAAACCCCGCAGCCTCCCCTTGCTCCAGAGTGGGAAATGAAGAAAGTATGAACTGAAACCCCACAGCCTCCCCTCGCTCCAGAGTGGAAAGTGGAGCCCTGGGGCTCTCTCCCTGAACTAGCTGCCCGGCTTTGTGCTTTGTTTCTCCCAATTTCTTTAAGCTCTAGGGACTGGGGTCCATTGTGTAGGAACCTTGGCCCCTGTTGTCCCCAGCATCTCCCCTCCCCAAACATGCCCTGATCATGGAACCCATCATCAAGACCAAGCCCTGCCTTCTCCCTAGATCTGCTACTTATAAATCCTATAAATCCAGTACCAGCTCCGCATGTGTGGAGCCCTGTCAGGGACAGGCAGGAACAAAGTTGGGGACGAGGAGGTGCCCTGCACAATTCCCTGTCCACCACACGCCCGCTGCCTTGTGTCTTGGGCCCTGTGGGCGGTATTTGTGTCCTCACTGAGGGCCCCGAACTCCAGATAAAGCCAGTGGCTTCAGATTTGGGCCTGGTAGAGAGAAGGTATTTAGGTGTGGACCCAGGCATCGCCCCCTCCGCCCCTCCACCTATCCATGGAGCTCCGCCCCTTCACCTGTCCACCTAACCATGGACTACCACTCCTCCCACCTATCCAGGGAGCCCCACCCCCTCCACCTATCCGGAGAGTCTGACCCCTCTACTTGCCCACAGAGCCCTGTCCCTTCACTTGTCTAAAATGCCCTGTGCTCCACCTGCCCACCAAGCCCTGCCCCCTCCACTTATCCACAGAGCCCCGCCCCTCCACGTGTCCACAGAACCCCACCCCTCTATCTGCCCACAGAGCCTTGCCACCAGCTCCTTGCACTTCAGATGTTCCCTAAGAAGAAAGCTGCAGAGAGGAGACCATAGTCCTGGGGTGCTCCTTCGTGGTGGAGAAAGGCAGTCCACGGGAGATGGTTAGATAAGGGGTCAGAGGCCAAGGCAGATGGCAGTGGGCAGATGAGCTGGGATTTTTTGGGGGTGTGGAAGGGGGAGGCCAAGGGAAAGCTTGGTAGAGTCAGTGCCTGGAAACAGGAAGGGGCGCAGCTCAGCTAGAGTGGAAGGGGCTGTGCATACCCCTTTGGTTTCTTTCTTTTTTGTGGCAGTCCTGGGCCTTGAACTCGGTACCTGGCACTATCACTGAGCTCCTCAGATCCCACCCTCCTGAGTAGCTAGGATTACAGGTGGAGCCACCAGCGCCCCACAAGACTGTGGTCTTTTAGGGACTGGGGATATGGCGTAGTGGCAAGAGTGCCTGCCTCATATACATGAGGCCCTGGGTTCGATTCCCCAGCACCACATATACAGAAAATGGCCAGAAGTGGCGCTGTGGCTCAAGTGGCAGAGTGCTAGCCTTGAGCAAAAAGAAACCAGGGACAGTGCTCAGGCCCTGAGTCCAAGCCCCAGGACTGGCAAAAAAAAGACTGTGATCTTTTAAAACAGGAAAGTAAAAGACAATGTCTGGGATGGTGGTTGCCTCTCTGAGTGTGTTGTACTATTGTCAGCAGGGCCTTTGCAGCCTGGGAGCCTCTTACACACACTTGGTCCCAGGCCTCCTGGACCCTGGGTGCTTTTTCTCCAGGTCACCTCAGGGCAGCCCTTGGCCTGGCAGGTGCTTGGCAGTGGCCTCTGGAGAAGCCATGGTGCCCTGCGTCATGTCTCCGGATTCTGGTCAGCTCATGATATGATGGGGTATTAGCATTTCCTGCTCTCATGTGAAATTTCACATCAGCGGAAGCTCAGGTTTCTCTGAGGCTGAGCCTCTGCTGTGGAGCCATTTCCTGCCAGGTTGCTCCAGGGAGGAGGGATGGCACCTGCCCACGGAAGCCAGGATTTGATCTGGGAGAGCCACTGCCTCCATGGCTTGCTCGAGCCTGCCATCCCCTCTGGCCTATGCCACCTGTGCCCTCTCTTCTCTACATGTGCCTGTGCCTCCTGTTCCTGGCTGCCTGGAATGAACTAGCCTGTCTCCATCCCTGCCCTGGCCCCTGCAAGTCCCTCTCGCACCTCTCAGGTCTCGGCGAGTGGAGATGCTTTTCTGCAGGCCCAGCCAAACCCAGCACATCCTTCCTGATATTTCCTAAATCCCACAGACAAGCTTGTCAGCTCTACCTTCAAAGGGTGGTTATTGGCCCACCACTTGCCACTTTCCCCGCCATCCCTGACTCCTAGCCTCCCCCCTTCCTCCCCCCTGGTGACTGGTGAGAGCTGTCTCCAGCTAGTCTCCTATATGCCATACTGTCGTCATTCCTCACCCTCCCCTGCCTCTGAGAACAGCCAGAGAGTCCATGAAAATCTGAACCAAGCCACATCTGTCTTTACAACCATGGTGGCCCCCATGTTGCTCACAGGACACCCCAGGAACCATCCCTCAAATTAATTTGGTTGTAGACACAATGCCTGGCAGGGGCACCTGGAGGGCTCCTTGGGTCCCACCCTCGTAATCTGACATGATCATGTTTACAGTAGTTTCCATGCTGCCAGCACTGACCTGTCATTTATTGATCATATCAGTCAAGTAAGATATCAGCCTACTGGCTAATGATGATTCTACATCAGCCCATGGGTTAGAAATATTAAGAAGTGGGAGATCTCAGGGCCCTGGGGCCCCAGGAGGTCCTGAGTGACCGAAGTGATACCAGAGCAAGGGAGCAAGGCCCTGAGCCTCATGAAATGCCCGAGCATCCCCACGTGGGCTGTGGCTGTAGCTCATCCTGGGGCGTAGCCTTGTGTCCTCTGTCTCGCTGGTTCTCAAGAAATCCACAGCTCCAGAATGGAGATTTCCGGGATACCCCATCAAAGGTCCTCTTGTCCAGACAGGGAAAACACCCAACCAGATAAGAGTCCTCCTGTCCCCTGAGGAAGCTTCTAGAAGGCTCTGGTTCCACCAGTACAACCAGCTTTGTTCAGCTAATACAAAAACGAGTCACCTGCAGAGGCATGCGGGTGAGTGTTGGAGTGGGCGCGCCTGCACCAGGGCAGGGCTGTGAATGTAAGGGGCTCCCCAAGAGAACCAGCGACTCCCCATCTTGATAGAAGGCAACTGTGCAGCCTGGGCTCCCTGTGCTTCCTCAGCAGGAGTCTGCCCTCCCTGGGCACTGTCCTTCCCTTCTCCTCCCTCCCTCCTCCCTGGCATGGAGCCTGAGGCTGGAGGAACTGCTCTGACCAGCAGGATGTGTGGCCTGACCTGGGTGAACTTGCAGAGCAGGACGACCTTGGCCACTCACCTTTGCTCCATTACAGCGGGAGATGAGAGGCCAGACTTTCATCAGCACAGATACCAGGCCTCACTCCACTCCTGCGTGTACCAGGCCAGGAAAGAGCAGCGATGGCCGCCTGCAGGGGCAGGGACAGTGTGGGGTGTCGGATGTCCAGGACCCAGCCCAGCTGCTCAGGCAGCTCAGCCCTGCCCCTCCTGCAGGCACACCATAGCCACATCTAGGCACCCCTGCCCCAAGCACTTCAAATGCAGGAAATGCCACTTCCCAAAGAGTGGTCAGGAGATGCAGGGAGCCCATAAATGCATCCCCACGCCTCCAGCAGGGACAGGGTGGGGGGAGTTCCTGTGCCTCCCTGCCAGAGCATGGGGGGGTTCCCACATCTCCCCACTGGGGCACAGAGGGGAGTCCTGTGCCTCCCCACTGGGGCATGGAGGGGGGCACCTCCCCACTGGGGCATCAAGGTGGGGCATGGAGGGGTCCCACAACTCCCCACCGGGGCATGGAGGGGGATCCTGTGCCTCCCCACTGGGGCATGGGGGGGGTCCCGTGCCTCCCTACAGGAGTGTGGGGAGTCCCATGGCCCCGTGGTGGGAGGTAGTGGGTGAAGATGCAGAGATGAGAGCCCAGCTGTCTCATATTAAGCTGGAGGTTGAAGAGATTTTCAGCACCCTGAAACAATGCATTCTTCTCACTGACACTTGTGTTTTAGAAAGATGGTTATTTTTGCATTGGAAAATGTTATGTTAGGGTGCAGTGGTATCATTATTTTTCTAAGCAGGTATTTGAAACACTCTCAGTTTTCATTTCTAACCTCATGTGGCTATAACCAGCATCATTAGAACCTCCCTGAGTCAGCAGCACTCAGACTGTAAGGAAGCAGGATCCTGAGACCCGACGTTCAAAAAGTGTTTTCCTGAGGGGCTGTGAACCTCCTGACTTCCTGTGCTCTGAGAGAGAGAGAGAGACACACACACACACACACACGTGCACACCCAAATGAACACATGCATGCTTGTGCACACACATGCACATACACAGAAACATCCACATCCGCACTTGCGTGTACCCTCATGTATGTGTGCGTACACACATACGCACAAATACACACGTAGGCACACAGCCAGCTCTAGGCTCATTTGGCAGTCGCCACCCAAGTGAAGGTGCCCTCGATACAGTGCTGAAGTGACATAGAAAGAGTGCCTGCCCTCGCCCCTCGCTTGTGGGACAGAGCCCTGGGAAATGGTTGTGCAAGCAGACCAGGTTCTCCACTCTCCCGCATACAGAGCAGGCACACAGTGCCCACGGAGGCCCTGGGCCCTTGGACGGGGCTGCAGGTGGGACAGCACCCCTCCAAGAGCTTGGCAGAGCAGGGGCTCTAAGAGACTCGGCTCAAGTGTCTACAGGTACAGTTGCAGGGGGTGGTGTGTGTGTGTGTGGTCCAGTCTCTGTTCTCTAGAAAACTCTGCACTGCGGGCAGAAGGCATGGGAGAGGGTCAGCCTTTCAGATAAGGCTTGTTATAAATCAAACAAACAAGGCTTTAACTCTTAGCCCAGAAGTTCTGCTCACAGAAATTTATCTCAAGGAAATTATCAAAGATAAGTGGGGAGACACCTTCCACAAGGACAAAAAACACTATCTGGCTTTAAAAAAACAAGGTAGAAGGTGAACAGAAATGGGAGATGTCAGGGTTATTAGCTCTGGGTGGAGGAATGGGGGGATGGATTTTAAGTTTTTACTTTTAGCTGCGTTTTCTTAAACATCTTAATTTTGTAGAGCGCTGGTTTTCTATAGGAAAACGAACACTTGCAAGTAATTTATTTTGTCAAAGAGTTCAAAATTTTTGTTGAAATGGTTTTCCTTCCCTTTCTTCTCTCCTCCCCTCTTCCTTTCCCTCCCCTTTTCTCTCTCCCCTTGAGGAGTGGGGGGGTCCTGGATCTATAACCACAACCAGAACCCCGTGTTTGTCCAGGGCCACAGGGGAGCCACAAGTCCTGATCATCAGAAGGCACCGGCTACAGATAAGCTAAGAATCAGAGGAGGAGGAAGGGGGGAGGGGGAGGGAGAAAAGAATATGTAACGTAAATTTGGTCCAAATTAACTTAAATTGGATCCAACCAGGGAAAAGGAACAGTAAAATAATAAAAACAAAATACGAAGCTCCAGCAGCAGGCCAGTGTGGTGGAAGGCTCTGGCTTCTCCTTTCTCTTGATGACATGAAAACACACGTCAGCCTTCACCCCTGCAAACCATTCAGAACCAAAGCCGCTCTGCTGGGCAATGGAATGGGAGGCTGCGCAGCAAGGCCCAGCGTTTGCAGCTGGGCTGGCTATCTTGGATGCGTCTTTGGACATGCCAGTCTCTTAAAGAGAGACCTTTGGCCCCTGATCTCTTCCAACACCCCAAGCATGTTCTTAGTGGGCTGTGTGCAACAGGCAGACAGGGAGGAAATCTGAGTGCGGCCGGCTGTAGCCTTTGCAGGGCTGAGGCGTCATTGCTGATCTGCAGAGAGCTCAGATTTCTGGAACCGGCTTCTAGCACTCAGCGATGTCTCCAGGACAAAGCTTTCTGCTCACTCTGGATTGGAAATATTGAAGCAAGCCCCAAGTATGTCCCCCAGACCCTCTCCATCCTAGCTGCCTTCCTGAGGGGCTGACTCACCCAGACTCTGGAGTCCTATGGAGAATGTGTGTGCGCGCATGCATGCCAATGCCAGGGCTGCAGCTTAGACCTCCTGCTCTCTCTCAGCTTCCTCGTTCACACTGGGTACTCTATCACTTCAGACACTCCTCCAGTCTGACATTTTTATGGCTTCCTGGAGACGGAGTCTTATAGACTTCTCTGCTCAGGCTGGCTTCAAACCACAGAACTCCACATCTGCAGCCTCCTGAGTAGGAGGAGCTAGGATCAATTATAGGCATGAGCCACTGGTGCCTGGCCGGGGAGGGGGCGCTGCTTTAAGCAGCTGCTTAAACTGCTGGGAATCTCTATATCCTCAGACTTGGCTCCATCTATAGAGGCCCAGGAGTATGGACAGCCAGGGAACACGGGGCGGGGGTTGGAGAGGCAGGGGCTGTGCAGAGGCTCCCCAGGGACACCAGTCATGGACCAGGCTCCCTGAGGACACCCAGACGTGGTGGGCTGGTCTCCCCAGGGACACCCAGATATGGACCAGATGTGCCTGCACTCAGGGCCATTCTGTTCAGACACAGACCCGCCTCCTGGGAGAGCTGGTGTGGCATCACCTTGACCTTGCTTGTCACGGGGGTCATGGGGAACTCTTATCCAAAGACAAGAGAACTCAGTCCATTCAGAGCTGTCAGTCATGCTTGTTCTCAGTGCACAGTGACCCAGCTCAGCTCAGAGACGCCACAGGCCTGGTCCTGGCAAGACAGTCTCCAACCTGGATTCTTGAGCAAGTGACAGAAGAGGTCGAGGACAGCCACTGCTTGCGTGAATTGCAGGCCATGGAGGCTGAGGACAAGGCCATTTGCTCCTTGCCTCCTGTGAGCCAGCTGTGGGCTCCCCACCCCTGTGGGCTTGTCTCATCTCAGAATCCCCCTCTGCTGGGCATCACTGTACAGCAGTGTCTGAAGCTTCTACCACGTCTCACGGACCTGGGAACTCGGTGGTGCAGAGGGAAGCCAGAATGTTGGGCACATAGGACAGTTCCACCCCAGGGTCATTGAAAAGCAACTTTAGAGCGACCTCCTGTCCCTGCCCCTGATCTCCTGGACTGGAGATGATCAAGCCACACATTCCAGAGCAGTTGGTGAGCTCTTGAAGTCCAGATTTCGTTAAGGGCAGGTGCAGCTGCTTCTGTCTGCCCCACATGCCCGAGTCAGCAGCAAGATGGGGTGGGGAGGCGGAAGGGTGGGATTTTGTCTATTTCCCCCAGCTCCTGGCCCTCTCTCCCTCCACACCATCCTGTGTTTGGTCAGCAGCCGATGGCTGGCCAACTCTGAGACCATTCCGCAAAGTGCATGCACCTCTCTTGTCCCTGCAGACTAAGGCGCTAAGCTGGGAGCATCCACGCATGGCGGCCTGGAGACAAATGCAGGGCCTCCATCTGAAGTCGAATGAGTCCATCGCTTTGTTTTAATGCCAGGTGGCACAATCCATGCTCATCCAGGATCACAGATGAGGGGGGCACAGCCCACCCAGTGCCTGCTCCCTGCTGCCGCTGACTCTGCCTGCTTCCTCTGTCTCCAAAGGTGGTGATGACCGGCTGTCATGGTGAAGGGCTTGGGGCACCTGGCCGCCCCTGCACCCCTGAAGGAGGCTGAGCTGCAGCCCCTGGTGATGGAGCCTGCCTGGCCCTGCCTGTCTGTGGGGCCCTGATATTGGCAGGCAGCTTCCCCTTCCCCTTTGTTCTCTTTCTGTCTCCTTTTCTACTTCATTCAGAATATTGTGCCCCCCCCCCACATTGAGATTTCTGTACCCAGCAAAAGCATGGTCATCTCTCAGGGGACTCAGGAGGAGGCTGCCCTGCTGGCCTTCTGCAGGTCTTCAGGGTGTGACCCATGGCCTGCATAGGAGAGTTAGGAGAGGTGCCTAGCTAGCAGCCACCCCAAGACAGCTCACTGGTCAGAACGGTGAGACCAAGTGGACTGGGGACAAAGGCAGGAGGAGGGAGGCCTGCAGACCAACAGCAGCTGCGTCCTTGGTCCGGGATGGAGGAAGCAGCAGGGGTAGGGAGTAAAGTGGAAAGGGGCACTGTGGGCAGAGCGAGGAAGCCATGGTCCCTGACCCCACTGTGGCCAGTGGACTGTGGCAGGCTCGTCATTGCGTGGTGCCACATGTGGGCACAGTCCCATTGGGAGGGTGCCCTAATTTTACCATGGAGGCGAACAGATTCAGACACTTAGAGGTAGTAGGTGACCGAGGCAGGCCAGAGTCCTTGTCCTTAGCCGCCATCCTACAAACAGTGGGTTTTATGGGGTGTGGGTCCCTTGGGGAACCTCAGAGAACCACACACCAGGACTGAGCACCAGAGATCTCTCCCCACAGAACCCAGGACTCAGAGGCCACACTGGCTCTGAGCACCAAAGATCACTCCCTCATGGAACCCAGGACTCAAGGCCATGCTGGCTCTGAGCACCAGAGATCTCTCCCCACAAAACCCAGGACTCAGAGGCCACACTGGCTCTGAGCACCAAAGATCACTCCCTCATGGAACCCAGGACTCAAGGCCACACTGGCTCTAAGCACCAGAGATCTCTCCCCACAGAACCCAGGACTCAGAGGCCACGCTGGCTCTGAGCACCAGAGATCTCTCTCCATGGAATCCAGGTCTCAGAGGCCACACTGGCTCTGAACAGGCCAGTAGGGATGCTTCCTGCCTCTCCCGGGTCTAAGGCAGGAAGAGTGCATGCTGGAACACATGCACACTGCACATTTAAAGTCAGAGGAAGAAGTCACCAGGTGGCCTGGGTCATCTGGGAAATGCACGTGTTCTGAGAGAGAGGGGTCTGGCGGGACTGAGGGGCCGGGGTGGAGATATCAGGATGTGGGGCCAGCGGCACGAGTCAGGGCTGAGGGGAGAGGAGGGTGGGGACAGTCGGGACTGAGGGGTGGGGACAGTCAGGACTTGGGATCATCACCATCGTCACCAGGTAGGGCTGGAACAATCGAGAAGCAGCAGGTGCAGAGCTGAGGTGGGAAAGCATGGCTTTTGATCATGGCCAACCTATACAAAGGAAAATAAAGTTTCCTTGTCTTCTCTGTAACATTTGAGAAATTCTGTGCTTGGAATCATCCGCCCTCCACATCAAACGAATTTCCCATCCCACTGGATCAAAACATGGACCACGAGGGAAACAGAAACATGTGTCCTCAAAAAAGGGGTGCACAGATGCTTACAGCCACACCGCACACAGGCCCCCCCCCCCACCCAAACGAGGAGCAGGCCAGACGCCCACAGTACTAGGGGTAGGCAGAGTGCTGCTCAGCGGTACTAGGTGGCCACAGGGGGGAATGGCTTCCAACACCTTTGGCGTATGGGCAGATGGTGAAGCCATGTTAAGGAGAATACCTGGGTCATCTGGAAGGGCCAAACATTGTATGATTGGATTTGCATGAATCAGTGAACTGTTGGATCTACAGAGGCTGGAAGCTTGGAGGCTGTGTATAGAGGTGATGGGGTCGGGAGGAGACAATGACAGGGGGGCCAGCTTCCGGGGAAGTAAGAATGTCCTGAAGAGCAGAACTCTGTCATTCAGTTGCATTGCAGGTCTTGGACAGGAAGCTGGGAGAGCCAGGAGCCTGGGCTCTACCCGGGCTCCACTTAGCCAAAGGTCTTGATTAATTCCGGGGAAGCCTAACAAGTCTGTGGGCTTCCAGTGCTGCGCTAGGAGATGGCACAAGGGGGTCACAATGCCTGGGGACCTAAGGCTCTCTTCTCTCCTGGCCTCCGGCCAGGGCCCCCACTGCTGCCTCAGAGAAATCTGCTTAGTCCCTGCGCACTGTGCGAGGTGCCATAGGACAGGTGAACAGCCTTCCTTTGGTCTTTTCTACTTTCCCCAAACTTCCTATTACAGGGAGCAAACCCAACCAATGTTGTCTGTCAGGGGTTCCTGGAGGTGCGGGCAGAGGGCAGGGAAGGGAGGGGTGGTCAGTCTGGAAGGGATGGGGGGAGACCACATGGCCCCTTGGTACCAGCAGCGGAGCTGGTGACAAGGTGGTTGTTCCCCTTTATATACTTGTAGTGGGAACATGGACAGTGCTATCCAGCTGGTGCTAGAGCGTTGGTGCCCCTTCAACAAACACACTTGTAGCTGTGGATGCCCATGTGTCGCCCCCACACCTGGTGTTTAGTCTCTCTTTCCCCCCCTTCCCCATCTTAGTCTGATTGCCTGGGCAGTCACAGAATACCATAGACCAGCAGACCTGTGGGGTCTGGAAGTCCATGTTTCATTGCAAGCCTGGCACAAGGGTCTTCTGTCCACTGAGAGAGGGGAGAGAGAGAGAGCGGGGGATGGAAGCAAGGTGGCCCAGCTTACTGCTGTGATAAAGTCAGTTCCATCCCACCTGAGTCCTCCCTTGGGTGACTCAGGCTTAATCACCTGCCGGAGGCTCCATTCTCAGTGCAGCTGCCCTGGGACAGAGTTCCCAACCCCTGAGTGCTGCAGGTGTTTCAGGAGCTATAGCCTTGCAGCAGGTTTCCAGCCTTCTCCACTGGGATGGGCTGGGGAGTTCAGAGAGACAGGTGGCTGCCTTGCCCACACAGCCAGGGTTCTACCTCTGCATGCCCAGCTGCCACAGAAGGAGTAAGGTGGCCTTTGACCACATTGTGGCGGCCCCTGCTAGATGGCCGAAGTGAGCTGACAAGTCTTTGTTCTGCAGGAGAAACCTTCCCACAACCACGAGACCTTTTTCGACCTTTTCCAACCTTTTCTTGAAAATAGCCGTGCCTTGCTGTCTTTGCTCTCCTGAGCATCTGACACCCTTGCAGGGAGATGGCTGTAAGCAGGAAGTCTCCAATCTCTATTTCCTGCGTGAGGCCTGGGTGGGCAGACCACATTAACTCTCTAAAACAGGTGAGAAAGACCAACTGTCCAGCCCTCCGCTGATAAAAGGCGTAATTCAATGAGCTCTGCCCTTCCTGAGCCCTTACCTAAATAAGAAACATACTGAAGACTAAAGAAAAAAAAAGATGGGGGTGGAGGGCAGCCTTGTCTTTGAAATCTCAATTAAAACCAATACAAAATAAGAGCCGGCTCAGATCCTCCATTCAGAACCATCTCCCAGGAAGAAAACTAAAAAAAAAAAAAAAAAAAAAAAAAAAAGAAGAAGAAGAAGATGAAGAAGAAAAGAAAAGCAAAATCAAACAACTTGGAACTTTAAATTAGAACCACACCCCTGCCTGCAGTTCTTCTGCCATTTGTTGAAGAATAAATAAATCTCCCAGCGCAGATTGAGATAGGACTCAGGTACGTCCCGCCGGCTCAGATCATTTTTCAAATGGACTCGGTCCTGGCTGGAGGCCAGAGCGAGTGTGGACACGATCCCGCCCCTCCAGTTCCAGCCTCCGAGATCCGCAAGGAAATTTAATCCGTATGTTTCTGATTCCTTTGCACTTAAGTCATCCAGTGTTGCCCTGGAAGAGCCATTTGATGTTGGGGAAGCTTTGAGCCCTTTGTATGAGGCCTTTCAAACCTTCCCCCTTGGAAACAGGAAGCCAGGATTTCCCAGGAGCAAACAAACCCAAACCGGTCCACAGGCTGTGTCCCAGGCTTGCCCGCTTAGAGCCCAGGTCTCCTCCCTGGCCCCCCATGCCTGCACACTGTCAGTGCGCTGGGTGAAGCTTCCTCCATGTGGCCTCCATGTGGCTAAGGTGTTCTGGTGAGCTCAGCCTGTCCTGGGAGTGGACTGAACAACTCTGATGGAAGGCCTGTCTTCTGGAGGCAGCTTCAGCCCCATCCATGTCTTCTCTGACACCTAAGATGAAAGAGGCCTCAAGGCCCTGTGCCTAAAGGCCAGATGGAGTGCGGGGCCCCTTTGCCCTGGAGAAGACTGAGAGTGGAATGGGCATCCGGAAACCACATGTGAGGGGAGAGCATAGGGCCACCAGCCACGAAGGGAGTCCACAAGAGGTGACTAGCAGTTCCCACACTAACTCAGGACTCTCCATGAGCAAAACAGGAGGTTTCTCCTACGAGTCTGAGCTCTGCACTTTGTACGTAGCAGATTCCAAGAGACAAAGGAGCTGGGAACAGGGTTTGTTACTCCAGAGACCTACTCCTTCACCGACTCTCCTTGCCACTCCCCAGCCTGCCACCAGATTGTGCATCTGTCAGTGGATGGATCCGTGGATGAGGTCAGAACATGCAAGCCCAGTCCCCCATAGCCCACCATGGCACCCTGGCCCTCAGCACCCGAGTCTTCAGGGGCATCATACATTCCACCCACCTCAGGCAGTCTGGAGAGCATGGGGGGGTAGGTGTTAGGGGAGGAGAGGCCAGTGCAAAGGGAGGGGAGGCTGGGTGCTAGGTGTGAAGTGCGAGGAGGCCAGATGTGAGGTGTGGGGAAGCCCAGTGAAAGGTGGGAAGCAGGGGAGTCCAGGTGCAAGGTGGGAAGTAGGGAGACTGGGTGTGAGGTGTGGGGAGCCCAGGTATGAGGTGTGGGGAACCCAGGTGTGAGGTGTGGGGAGGCCAGGTGTGAGGTGTAAGGAGGCTGGTGTGAGGTGGGAATCAGGGAGGCCAGGTGTGAGTCACAAAGCCGAGCACATCCCACATTCTTTTTTTTTTTTTTTTTTGGACAGTCCTGGGCTTGGACTCAGAGCCTGAGCACTGTCCCTGACCTCTTTTTGCTCAAGGCTAGCACTCTACCACTTGAGCCACAGCGCTACTTCTGGCTTTTTCTATATATGTGGTGCTGAGGAATCTAACCCAGGGCTTCATGTATACGAGGCAAGCACTCTTGCCACTAGGCCATATTCCCAGCCCCACATCCCACATTCTTGAACCCAGGTCACAAGTGAGCACAAGTGGGGGGGGGTTTCATACATGCCAAAGGGCTTCCTGCAGGTTCTGATTCGTTGTCTGCATTTAAATGCAAGAGATTTGACCCCTACAAAAAAAAATCAAGATTAAAAGAAAATTACTCGTTCTCTTGAAAGGTTAGAATTCCCATGCTCAGAACATAGCATAGATCTACAGGGCCTGGGAACTGCTGCCCACCTTTAGCCTTCCTTGTGAATTTTCTTACATGAAATACTTGGATCATCTTTCCAGCTCCAGGACACAATCAAATTTGCAGTCTCCAATGGCAAATAAAGTAGGCAGTTATCCATTGTATTACAGCTTGAAAGTATGACTTATCATCTGTCTATCTATCATCCATCCATCCTCTTTTATCTATCATCTGCATCTATCATCTCTCAATCTGTATCGATCATCTATCATCCATCCACATCTACATCCATCTATCATTATCATCTGTATCTATTTATGCATCTATCTTCATCATTATCCACCTATCCAATCATTTATCTATCATGTAACTGCCAATTATCTTCCTACATCTACCTGTCTATAACATATCCATCTATTACCATATTTCTGGGTATTTATCTACCTATCCATCCATTTGTCATCTATCATCTTAATCTATCATATCTATCTATCATCTATCTACTCGTCTCCATAATACCCATTTATTCCTTTGCTAAAAATTGAAACTGAAAGGGGGTACCAGGAAAATGGCAGGAGTGACTTTGTTCAAAGTACATGGTGGCACATACATGGTAATATCGTATTACAAATGTACATTAAATCAAAACTTAAACTGAGAAATTACTGAGGAAGAAGGTAACTATCAAATCCCACCAGATTGTAGATAACCACTGTAAGCATTCTGTGTCATTGTAAGGATATAAGCACATCTTACAAAAAAAAAGGAATATACCATACAGTCTGTGTTAAATAAATTTATTTGCTCAATTGAAACCATAGGTAATATTCAATATGTTTGGCACCTGACACGGCGTGAACAAATATAAACCATGCCAAGCATTATCACCCAGGCCATGCTGGTTCACCCTGGCCGAGTGTCAACTGTTCAGCTCTGTGGTGTGGCCCATGCCCGTGTTAATTACATCATCCTCTATAATTACCTTAATAACCACAGGACATATTCTATTTTAAGCATTTACCACAACTGACTTGAGTAGTCAGCTGACTGGGGTGCATGCACGTTGCTCCCCACATGCAGTACAGCATGAATTTGGAAGTGGGAGAGAGTTGAGGGGAAGGGCTGGGGAAGGAGGCTTGCTTCGTGTTCCCCATGTGTGGTAAACCTATCTCTCCACACCTGAGCCAGGCCTAGGTATTATCAGCCTTGAAGAAAAGCAAAGCACCCATCTGCTAGACAAAATGAATCTGCTTTTATGCATCCACTGATCACTGTGAGTGACACTAAGAGCCCTACACCATTAATGGGTCACTGGTAAACTTTCTAACTCCAATTGCCTATTTGTAGAAACCACAGTGTTTATCCTCTCATTTTCTTTGCATGCATTTTGCGTTTTAATTTTTCATTAATGTTTTGCTTTACAGAATTTTACATTTTGATGTAGTCATAGCATGACTTAAAAAAATAGTTTGGGCTTTGATGTCATGCCAAGAAGACTTTTTTTCCCTGAAAAAGTTATAAAAAAATATTTTCCAGCATCTTATTCCTAGCAAATGAAAATTTTAGATGAAACTTCCTCTCTGTGGATAGTGTGAGTTTTGCACTTAAATGTTTGCACATCCAACATGTGTCTGGGTGCAAGACATGAGGTCAGGGTCAATGCTCTTTCTCTACATCTAAAACAATCCTGCCCACTACTGGTCAGATATCCCACTGTTTCATAATTCATTGAAAGAAGAGTTCCAAAGGCAATTGGGACTCTTTTTTTTAGATTTTGTGTTTTGTGCTTTTTCACACTTGTTCTGTGATACTTTAATTTCTCCAAATCAGTAGTTCACATCAGCATCTTAGTTTACTTCACTATCTGACATGTTCTTTATGAGTGTTATAATTTTTTCTTGGCTGTTTGCTAAGAATTGATGGGCTTAATAATGCTTTGTGAGCTTTCAAAAATACAGATTTTTTTCAACACTGGAATTGCATTACATCTAAGGGCTGTACTGAATTTAGGAATTAATATTGGATGTATTTACCAGGCACATGGTATGACTTTCCAGTTATTGGAACCAATTATTTATGCTGAAGGCCATCTTCACAAGGGCCCCTATGCCTTTTGTTTCTAGGTAGTTTATATTTCTTGGGAGTATTGCTTGTGTGACCTTTTTATTTTCTTTATGCTTTCCACTGGTTAAAGGAAGTGACTAATTTTTTGTAGGTTTGTCCTAGTCTCCTTATCAAAAACTCATCAACTCTATTTTCAGCAAATTCTTTCGATCATACTGTTATCAGTTGGTTGTCTGAAGTCTTTCTGCTTTTCCCAGATAACAATTGTGGGGAGGCTAGGAAAAGTGCTTCTAAAGGTTGGCAATCCCAGACCCCTGAGCACCTAAGCAATTGGAATCAGCAATGAGTGGCAGCTACTGGCAACATCTCCTAGTGCTACTGCTCCTCAATGGGCTTTGGGTGCTGGTACCATTCATGCAAATGAAGGACTGTATTTGCACCAATCACAGGCCTTCTGCTGGGCTTCCAGGAGAAGGGCTCCCCCTCTGGCCTGGGTGGAAGTGGCATCAGGACCATCTAGAGCCCACTGAGGCTTGTGATAGGAAACGTCTGGTGCTGGTTGTTTGTAATGGTTGTGGCTGGAACAGGGCCTTCCGGAGCTGTGCTCCAGCAGCAGGCAGCTGTGGTTTCTGTGCAGCTTCCTCGAGGTGTCAGGGAGTGTTTGGAGTAGCCAGGCTGGCATGAGGGCCATCTGTCTGGTGACTTGGATGTTAGCCCTCTGCTCAAGGCAGCTGGGGCACCAGGGAAGGACCTAGCAGTTGTCAATGAGGGAGTCCAGTCACCCCAACACCCCACTTAGCTTACAGGAAAAATAAACACTAGAAGGAGGGCTTAAATCAAAGGCCTACAATGAACACTAGCAGTGGTTTAACAGTATGTAGCAGTGCTCTGATTGTGCTTGGCTCCAACCCCACTGCCCCACCAGACATGGACACTCGGAGCTCTCTTAGAGTCAGCTGCCGATGACACTTCCCAATGGTTTTAACTTCTCTCCTCTTTTACTGTACGTCTAGCATGTCCAAGATAATTTTCACGGTGGCACCCAGCCCTGTTTTGTTCCTGACTTTGATGAAAATTCCTTCCGTGCCCCTTGATTATGTGTTATGTTGCTGTAGGTGTCCTAAGATCCTACAGTATCTTTAATGGCATCCTTGTTAGATAACGTCTATAGAATTGCCTCCACTCCCAGCCCTTCCTTAAGGAGTACAGACCTCCTGACGGCACAGTCTGAGGACAGTCTGTGGGACAAAGCAGTTATTGGTGCAACAGTTTTGATAGCTGAGAGATCGAGGGAGGTATGTAACTTTCTACTTCAAATATATGAGTGGCTTTCATTTGGAAAACGAGCTAGACTTCTGGTAAGAGTAAAGTTAATAGAAAATAGTCCTAAGGAAGCAGGATTCCCAAGTGAATATGAGAAGTTGTGATTGACAGCCAGTATAAACTAGGGCACCTGCTGGGCGGAGCCGTAATTATATGGTTAGGAACGACGTGGGGTTTAACTTAAGTGGGCGATCAGTTAGTTCCTGGCCAGGCCAGTAGGTGAGGAGGGCAGTGGACCGGCATGACTAGGAGCTTATTAGAAATGGATTCTGGGGCTGGGGATATGGCCTAGTGGCAAGAATGCTTGCCTCGTATACATGAGGCCCTGGGTTCAATTCCCCAGCACCACATATACAGAAAACGGCCAGAAGTGGCGCTGTGGCTCAAGTGGCAGAGTGCTAGCCTTGAGCAAAAAGAAGCCAGGGACAGTGCTCAGGCCCTGAGTCCAAGCCCCAGGACTGGCCAAAAAAAAAAAAAAAGAAAGAAATGGATTCTGACCCCCACCCAGACCCACTGAGCCAACATCTCTGCTCCAGCAAGAGTCCCCGATGATCTGTAAGCACTCAAAACCTTGAGAAGCACTGCTGATTCCATCAGATAAACTTTCCTGAGACACTTTCTTGACTTTTATATTAGCTTATTGCCTCATGGTCACAGGAGATCTTCTAGACCTTTCTCTTGTGGTGTTTGTCTTGTCTTGTCTCTTGTGGTGGGGTGCTTCCAGGGGGATCCCAAGTCACAAAGCCCACTTCCCTTTCCTCCAGAAGCCTGGGACTGGGTTGAAGGAGCTGAGACTGGATGTAGGGGTGGTGAGTGAGTTCTCTTGGGCCTCCTCCCTCCCAGGCATCCACCTAATCCCACCTTTGACTCTGACCTCTCCCTCCACCAGGTCACTTGCGCCCTGCATGTCACTTCTGGGTGAGCTGCTCTATGGTTGGCCTAAGGGGATGTGTTCTTCCTGCCTAGCCCCCCGCCTGGCACCTCCTTCCCCTTCCTTCCATCCTGGTGAATGCCACCGTGCCATCAGGCCTTCCTCCTTTCCACAGCAAACCACACCTGTAGCTCTGACTCCTAAGCACCCCCACCCCACCTCACTGCATGCTACCCTCCCAGTGTGACTACATCAGACTCTGCTGTCCCTCCCGAAATGCTGCCCTTCACCATGTGACCTTCCTCTTCCCTAGGAGTGCCCTGGGGCTGTTGTCAGGCTGCCTGGTTCCTACCTAGGCTCTGGCTTTTCCTGGCTGTGCAACACTGGGGACTGAAAAACCCCTCTGTGTACCAAGCTCTTCATCTGTAAAGGGGGCTGATAAGAAATGCTCAATGTGAGGATGCTGGAGAAGCGCTTTAGCTCGGGCTGTGCAGAAGTGACTGATGGTTGCCACTGTGGCTCCTTTTCTGGTAGTGACCAGTATGCACTAGAAAGCCTGGCTTGGTGCTGGGTACCAGCCAGGCCCTACCCGGTTCCTCCCTGGGGAGTTTTCTGCTCTGGTCACCTCTGTCCCTGAAGCCCCCTGGGCCTGGAGGTCATGCCTGCCATGCCCTGGCTCTCCTGCCCACCGCAGTGGATGCCTCAAGCACACGGGGGTACAGGAGTGTGCTCTGTCCTCGCCTCCACCAGCTGCAGCCCTCAGAGCCACGGAGCTGGTGAGCTATGCCGTACCGGACCAAGGAGGCAAGGGAGGCTTGAGCAGGTGCCTGGCTGTGGTCTTGATGGCCACCTTGCCTGAGCTGCTTGTGACTAACACTTTGCTACTCCATCCAGTCTGCCACCCATGGCTTTCCATCTGTCCCAGAGCTGAGACACGGGGACTCCCAGGCCAGGAAAGCTCACTCCATGGCAATCCCTTTGGAAGGCTTGCATAGAGCCAGAGTCCAAGGGCTGGCTCTGTAGTGTGTGTGTGTGTGTGTGTGTGTGTGTGTGTGTGTGTGTGTGTGTGTGTGTGTGTGTGTGTCCAACTTCTGCCTTCAAGATTTCTTAAATTTAGGGGCTGGGGATATAGCCTAGTGGCAAGAGTGCCTGCCTCGGATACACGAGGCCCTAGGTTCGATTCCCCAGTACCACATATACAGAAAACGGCCAGAAGCGGTGCTGTGGCTCAAGTGGCAGAGTGCTAGCCTTGAGCGGGAAGAAGCCAGGGACAGTGCTCAGGCCCTGAGTCCAAGGCCCAGGACTGGCCAAAAAAAAAGATTTCTTAAATTTAGCTATCTATGTGTTCTAGGTCAAATTTCAGCTTAGCTGAGGGGGGGAAGAGAGAGAGACAGAGACAGAGACAGAGAGACAGAAAGAGAGAAAAAGAGAGAGACAGAGACAGAGAGACAGAGAGACTAAGCTCCTTCACTTAAAACAGCATGCTCAGAGCATTCCAGCTCCACCTGTTCATTGCTGGACTGGCGGCTCTTGGCCTGACTACTTGAAGTCTCCTGTAAACAAGGTCAATGTCACTGGACAGACTCAGGGCAAGGTGATAACCAAGGTCTTATCCGAGTCTGTCTCTGTGCTGGAACTTGTCTTTCCTTGGGACCACTGGGAAAGTCTGGCACCCTGATGCTTGGGGTGGCAGGGGGCAGCTTCAGAACCCACTGAGGCCAGCACAGACACCTGGGCAGCAGGCCACAGCCAGGCTGTCTTCCTGCACTTCCCAGGAGTTCTGCTACATGTTGTTTTAACACATGACTTTCATTGTCCCTGAGAGTCACTGAAAGGTTACATTATATACACACAGACCAACTTACTAAAATACTTTTACAATGTCACCTTGGGAGTCTGGAAGGGAACAATCAACAGATAAGTTTTTATTTGTGGCTACTTTAAAAACAACAACAACAACAACACCTTTCCATCCTGTTTTCATGCAGAGGCATTCTGGAGTCAGGTTCATTGACTTGGCTTTCCTAGCTGATACTCTGGTCCCTTCCATCCCCTAATGTACCCAGGCCTTGCCTGTGCCTGGGATGGGGGTGGGTGCCTGGGGTGGGGGTGGGTGCCTGGGGTGGGGGTGGGGCACGCGTGCAAGAGAGAGAGACACACACACACACACACACACACACACACACTTTGCTCCTGGACACTCCCTTCAGAAAGCCCACTGACCCGGCCTCTGCCCAGCTGTTCAGGGCAGGGGGAGTAAGTGCAGGACTGACGGCAGTCTGGCAGTTCTGTGCTCTCCCAGCAAAGTGGGGCTGGATGGCCATTGCCCAGAAGATCTTGGGCCCATCCAGGCCTTGCAGCTGCCCAGCTCTACCAGGAAGCACTGGCCAGGGCCTGGGGCTGTTAAGTGGCAGTGGCCTGCCACAGAATGTCTCCTTGCTGGGACTTAGGGTACCGTGCACTGTCCACATGTTGTCCATCTAGTGGCTCCTGCCGTAGACCAGGCTGTGAGTAAGCACCTGTTCCAGGCTGTGCATGGCTCTTTCCAGGTTGTATTACCTGCACAAGGCTGGCTGGATTCTCTTAATGAGCTCTACCCTGCTGCTATGGCAGATGGAGGCTAGCAGTGAAGCCTCCTGGAGACAAATGTCTGCCTGCCATGAAGTCCTGGTGTCTAGCTACCAAGTGCCCCAGAAAACACTTCCAGCCTTCCAGTGCCTGCACATGGCTGCGGGGCCTCTGAAACACAGGACTGAAACACGCTGCCCACCTGGAAAGCTGCCCCTCTGCAGTTTTAGAGCTGACCAGAAGTCTCTGGCATGGTGCATATCCCGAACTAGACCTGAGAGCTGAGGAAGAAAATTTGCTCTCTTCTCCCCATAGAGAGAAGAGGGGGAAAAAAAAAATCTCACGATGCACAGCCACTAGCAGCAAACTAAAGAACATCTTTTATTTTTTTAATAAAATAGTAGAGTGTGAAAAATATCATATATTACAAATATACAGAGGCAGGAGATACTGCCCCAGCTGGCAGAGATACCCTACTAGACAAAGTTTGTCCCTGGCCCCCACTGCTTCTGATCTATTCATGGACCTCATTTGTTTAACAATGGAAAGTCAATAAGCCCTTGGGATACTTTTGAATGCCTCTTTTCCTCCTTCACCCGCCTTGCCACAAATCAGCCCAAACGTGTATAACATAAGCTTAGTGCCCATTAGAAGTCACCAAATGTAACACTGGAGGGAGGGCTTCGAGGCCAGCAGAGTCCTTTTGTTATGAGATTTCTTTTGTTGTCTTTATGGACAGCAAAATTCTTGTCTCTCTTTTTATTTCCATGGAAGGGGGGAGTGTATTGCACATCATTTGGGTTTAGGAACGTTTAGGAGGAGGGTTCCTTCTGAGGGCTGGAGGGTGGAGTCTTGTAAGACACCCGACACCCCCCTCCAGTGTGAAGCCAGGTCAGGGTCCTTCCTCTGTCCACACAAGCAGCAGGCCTTCCCCTACAGCCTCCCAGGGGCACCCCCACCCTGTCACCGCTCATTTTTCCAGCCCAGGGGTGGCTCTTTAGCTTGCAAAGAAGTTATCTGGCCCCTCTTCTTTGTAAATAGACAGCAAAGCCTACTCAATCCACAGATTGTATTTGCAGAAGGGTCTAAACAAAAGTTTTCTCCAAAGGGATGAATCCACTACATTACCACAAATTAGTGACTCCAGGGGCTCCTTGACTGAC
Source organism: Perognathus longimembris pacificus (assembly GCF_023159225.1). Taxonomy (NCBI): domain Eukaryota; kingdom Metazoa; phylum Chordata; class Mammalia; order Rodentia; family Heteromyidae; genus Perognathus; species Perognathus longimembris. Next base: position 89,730,511 of record NC_063163.1, on the reverse strand, counting down.
TGGCCCCTCGCTGAGACGCAAAACAGAAGCCTTACGTACTTTCTTACATTCACTGGATCGAGGCATCCCCTGAATTTCAAGGTAAAAAAAACCTTATATTTAGAAACAAAACAAAACTTAACCAACCAGCCTAGAGAAACGGGGTGCGCTCCGCAGAGTGCGCTCCACCGCTGGCCCTGCCTTCCGGGGAGGCCCCCTCACACGCAGGCAGGGGGCTGGGCGGGGAGCTCGTACTTGCCCAGATGTGGTTTCTGTGGGTGCTGGGCTTTTTTGTAAATCCCGCCGGCGGTGCCGCCGGTGAGCACGCTGGCGCTGGCGGGCTTCCGGCGGCCCTTCCTCCGCAGCCGGCGGCCGCACACCTGCTGCCAGGACTGCAGGGTCTTGGAGGTCCAGATCCACACCCCGCTGGTGATGCCCACCACCAGCAGCATGGACACCTTCACCATGAAGACCTCCACCGCCGGGATGGAGGCCGCCAGCACGCAGTCCAGCGACCGGGTCTGGTTGTTCATCCTGCACTTGTGCTGGACGGCCAGCGTCTTCCAGTAGTCCACGTTGAGGCGCTCGTAGCAGTAGCAGGCGATGACGCAGGTGGCCGGCACGGTGTAGAGCAGGGAGAAGACGCCGATCCGCACCATGAGCTTCTCCAGCTTGTCCGTGTTCTCGCCCCCCGTCTTCATCACCCGGCGGATGTGGAACAGGGCCACGAACCCCGAGAGGATGAAGGACGTGCCCACCACGAGGTAGCAGGTCAGCGGGACCAGCACGAAGCCCGTGAGGGCATTGACGTCCATGCTGCCCACGTAGCACACGCCGGTGAGCTCGTCCCCCGCCACGCGGCGCATCACCAGGATCAGGATGGTCTTCACGGCCGGGATAGCCCAGGCGGCCAGGTGGAAGTAGCTGCTGTGGGCCTCGATGGCCTCGTGGCCCCACTTCTTGCCGGCAGCCAGGAACCAGGTGAGCGTGAGGACCACCCACCACAGGGAGCTGGCCATGCCGAAGTAGTAGAGAACCAGGAAGACCAGGGTGCAGCCGGTACTCTCCAGCCCCTCCTGGATGACGTACAGCTGCCCGCTGTCCCGGTCGCAGGCGATGCTCTCGGCGCCTGCGAAGAGGCGGATGATGTATCCCACGGAGTAGACACAGTAGCACATGGAGAGGAAGATGATGGGGCGCTCGGGGTACCGGAAGCGGGAGGGGTCGATGAGGAAGGTGAGCACGGTGAAGGCGCTAGAGAAGAAGCAGAGCGCAGCCCAGATGGCCAGCCAGACCGCGGCGAAGCGCTTGTCCTCGCGGCTCCAGTACACGTCCACGCCGGGCGCGCACAGCGGCGCGCACGACGCGCTCTTCTCCACGTGGTGGAACTTGCCGGGGTTGTCGCAGCCGGCGCGCCCGGGGCCCCCGTCCCTCAGCTGGGGCTCCTGGGGCCGCTGCGGCCTGAAGAGGGGCGGGAAGAGGCCCGAGCCCCGGCCGGGCTCGTCGGAACCGTTGTTGGGCGCCTCCATGCACAGGTAGTTGGGGTCGTTCTTGTTGGGGAGCCGGCTGCAGTCCAGCGAGTCGGGCCACTTGAAGTTGAACTGCTCCATGATGGGCGAGCACTTGAGCCGGGCCTGCTCGCACATGACTCGGCAGGCGGGGATGGGCGCCGAGACCTGCTCGGTGCACATGGGCGCGTACAACGAGCACAGGAAGAAGCGGAGGTGCCCGTGGCAGCCGTACTCCACCAGCGGCGCGAACTCGTGCAGCTGGATAGCCGCCTCGCGCTGGTTCTCGTGGCCCATCAGGTTGGGCATCCGGGTGGTGTTGTAGCCGATGTCCTTGCACATGGGGATCTCCACTGGCTGACACCGGCCGTCCCCGGGGCGCTCCGCGTCCATGGAGCTGATGGCGGCGCACGACCCCGCCAGCAGCAGCGGCAGCCACAGGCGGGGGCCGGGGCCCGGGCGCCGCATGCCGGCGTCGGAGCCCCCGCAGGAGGGCGGGCCGCGCTCCTCAGAGCCGCCCGCCCGGGGCCCCGGTTGCGGCTCCCGGCTCCGCGTCCCGACTCGGGCCCCCGCCCATGCCGGGCCGGAGCGCTGCGCCCGCGCCCCGGCCCTGTTCTCCGCGGCTCTCGGCGCGCGGCCCCGGCGGGGGAGGGGAGCAAAGTTTGCAAACAATGCCGGGAAGCTAGATCGGCCGCTGCGGTTCTCGGCGCCGCCGCCCGCCGCGGCCCGGCTGCAACTCACGGCCGAGACAAACTTTGGCCTCCTCGGCCCGTGCGTACCGACAACGGCGGCGGCGGCGGCGCACGGAGGCCGCGGGTCCTCCCTCCCCGGCCGGCCTCGCGGGGCCCCGCCGGCAGCTGTTCGAGGTTTGCGTCCCGGGAGGAGAAGACTCGGAACAGGCGCGGGGGGCGAGGCCGAGCGGTGACAGGCCCCGCCCCGGGCCGCGCCCCGCCCCGCCGCCGCTCAGCCGGAGAACGCGGGACGCGGGGGTCGCCCCGCCCCCAGGCCGAGCCCCCCCTCCGACGCCACTCCAGCCCGGCCCGCCCGCCTCCGACGTCGCCTCCCGCCGCCCCCTCCGCTCGCGCCCCTCTCCCGGGGTCGGGGTCGGGGGTCTGTCGGGGTTGCCCCCCCGGACCCCTAGGTCGCCGAGGCTCGGGAGTGAGAGGCCGAGCAGGGGTGGTCCGGGCGCGGGGCTGGAGCCGGACGGGGCGCCCCTCTCTCACTTTTACGGAGGGTCCCGGGCGGGGGGCGCTTTCAAAGAGAAGTGGGATTTGCGTTTTATGGCTTTGGCCATAAAGTGGCCTGTGAGCTTGTAAACCCGCGGCGTCTTCCCGCGGCCGGGGCTTCCAGCCCGGGCGCGGGGCGGGGGGCCGGGCTCCGGGGAGGGGCTGGCTTTGAAATTTCAAAGAGCAGAGCGAGATGGGGGGGGGGTAACCTGGGAATCCGGATTTTAGGGCCTCTCCTCCAAGGTCTCCGCAGAGGGGGAAGGGGGCTAGGGGGAGGGGGGGACGGGGGAGGGGCCTCCGGGCCGCCTGGGGAGTCGCGGCGGCACCCTGCGCTCACCCCGGCGCGAGCAGGGGAGGCCGCCTCTGGCGGGTTTATTTATTATAGGAAGTCATTCGCGGCTGGGTTATGGATGCTGTGTGGGGAGTTGTGGGCCGGCCAGCGCCCACCGTGGAGATGGAGGGTGAGCCGCGCGGTGGGAGAGCGAGGCATCCGCGCGCGGCGGCCAGGGGCGCACGCACCCCTGCTTGCCGGCGGCGACAGCGGGAAGGCCCCTCTGCGCCTCGCGTCTCCCACCCCTCGGATTTGGCCCCTTTTAGGTTAAGGTCATCCACCCAGGACACAGCACCCCACCTTCTGCACACGCGGAGCGTCCATGTGCCCGAGCGTGTGGGTGTCTTCGTTCCCACCCGTGGGCCAGAGCCCCTGGGAAGGGTCTGGCTCTCCCTCCAGTCACCCCCAGGTCGGTCGGGCCTAAGGCTTTGAGACAGTGATGGCCACCTGCAGAGCCAGTTGGGGAGGGGGGACCCTTCCCGAAAGGGAGAGGTCTGGAGCCCTGGCACGCGGCCCTCCAGTCCCCCGGCTCAGGCGCCCATGGAACCGAGCTGGCTTGAACGCTGGCCCGAGCCGGCCGGGACGCGGGGGCCGTGGGGGTGGCGACCCGGGTTGGATCGGCCTTTTCCTGGGAGCCCCTAGAAAGGAGAAAGGCCGCTGGATGCCCACCCCCACCCCGCCCCCAGCCTCCTGTGAATGGTGGCTTAACCCCGCGCTTCCTCTTTTAATTAAAACAAGGCTATAGTTTTACGTCGCAGGAAACTTGGAAGATCTCATTCATTCATTCATTCATTCGCTAGACATTTGTGACCAGGGAGACTGGGACCAGCCCAGAGTCCCAGAATTACTAGGCAGGTTCATCGCCCCTGCCCCCCCCCCCCGCACCCCCCCTCCAATCCCTGGGCTTGGGTCTCCTGGGCCTCAGGGCTGCCCTGGAAGAGGGCGGGTGGGGGGGGGGGATTTGGTGAGAGAAGAGAAAGCAGCTAAGGAGTTGCTCTTTCTCCAGAAAAATCAAACGTGTGTTTAGGGGCTGGAATTTTATTATGATTGTTTGCTTAGAATTTTTTTCACTGAAGTTTCTTTCTTTTTTTCTTTTTTTAAAGTTGAGTAGGCTGTTTTGAAAACCTTGAAGTTAGAAAAGATTCAGTGGACATCACTTGGCTTTTCTACAGTCTTCCCAGCATGGTTTGCCCACCTTTCCCTTTTAATTTCTCCCCCGGGGTGTCAGAGAAAGGGGGAGCCAGACCCGGGAAGGAGCGGGTTCAGCTATCTGAGAAAGTGCCTCCTAATTGATCTTTTCTGTGCTGTTTTAATTCTGCCCCGTTCAGGCCTATTATTTTACTATGGCCACTTCACAGGGCTTTCCTTCCCCCCCCCCCCCCCAATAATAAAAACGTCTGCAGAAGCACTTGGCTCTGCCTAGCAGACATGGATCCCAACAACAAATAGACATTATTATCGGAAAACGAGGGCTCAGAGAGAGAGATCAGCCACTGGAAGATAACTCTGCAACTAATAAATGAAAGGGGTCTTTTGATGGCTTCAGCTGAAAAGATATTTTATTTTTATTTTCCTGTGTGTGGGATTTGAGGTGTGTGACTCGGGAGCAGCCGGGTCCCCTGCTGCTCAGCCCTGGCTGGCAAAGGCCCCCCTCTGGCAAGTGTTATAGAGAACCGGGAGGAATTTTATGGCTGTCTTTCCCCTCAGCTCTTTTTTCTTTTGTCTTCTTTGAAGAATGACTTTAGACATTTTATTTACATATTTAACCACGGATGAAAGAGGGGAAAGAAAGCATTGGGGCTGTCGTGGGAATAGTGATATGTTTAAATTAATGGAAATCTTGTTAGGCCTCTAAAATTTTGAGCAAAGGTTTTTAAAGAAAGTTTATAATTAAACACAATTTCATAGAACAAGCAGAGATAAGGGATATTTTTGGCCCCAACCACCTAACAAATAAGTATAGAGAGAGAACTACCCTTACACACTACCTTTAAGTTCTTGCAAATGTTCGCTAGGGAGAGCACAAGGCTTTTGAAACAGAATATTCCAAGTCAGGCAGTATCTTCAATAAGCACTCAATATGTTTTTTTTTTTTTTTTTCTTTGAGAGGGAGTTGAAAGAGGCCGGTTTCACTCCACTAGAACTAGCAAAGTAAAAAGCATAAAGTACCTTGCTGGGACATTGCTACCCATCAGAATTGTGTTTTCCCTTATTCTGTGATATTCCACGTAAATCATAGAGCCCTACTCCAGGTTTCCTGAGATGGGATGAGAGAAAAACCCCAATAATCTCTTCAACATAAAAAGTTCTGAGCCATAAAGAGACATTAAACCACAAGCTTAGCATGTTACAAGCTCACTGCCAGAGTAACTTCAGGAGACTGGAGCAAAGCTTGGGGAAAGAAACATTTTAAGATCAAAGGTTCCCCCACTATCCGGCTGCTTGAAAGCTTTTGCCTTCACCCTCACTGGAGTGATCTTCCTGTGGCACACAACCGTTTGGTGACCTGGGTGGAAGAACTCAGAGAATTTCACCAGTTCTTACCTCCACATCATCTGATCTGTACTGGCATTTAAAGCCACCTTAAAATGAGGGGAGAGCTTATTTTATGGATCGATTGTGATCCATTGAATCTCATGTGCGTAGCTATTATTTCCCCTGACCTCATCTTGCAGTTCCTCCAGAATTTTTTTTGGGTATAAAACTTGCGTGGAAATTTCCATTGCCTAACTTGGTGGTGGGTTGCTCTTCACCCTCTCTCCCTGCATACCCCAGTTTTATTCCCCCCCCCCCCAATATCGTTACTCATCTACACATCACAGGGTGTACCACAAGGCAGGGCAGGCACAAGTTTTAATTATATCTAAAAACACTAGTTGTAAAATATTGGCAGCCGTGTGTGTGTGTGTGTGTGTGTGTGTGTGTGTGTGTGTGTGTGAGAGAGAGAGAGAGAGAGAGAGAGAGAGAGAGAGAGAGAGAGAGAGAGAGAGAAATAAACAAAGCACCTTCCTCACAAAATGGATGAGGGAGCCCCCAGTGCTGCCTTAGAACGATTTCGGCCACTTCCCTTGAAATGTGGGTTGAAATATTACCAAAAGTTCCACGGGGTGCATTAGTGTGAATTGCAAATCAGAGCCTTGCTTTAATCCTCTTTCAAGGCTGGGCCTGGGATGGCTGGCGTGGACGGCCCCCCACTGCTTCTGGCGGTGGGACCATTCAAGGGGGCAGCTCCCCTCCTCTATTCCCACACTCCAAAAAACAACACCGCAGACAGACACCCTCCAACTAAATTAGATTAAACTCCTTCTCCTCTGCCGGGCTTTAGCCTTTTTACTGCCGAGCTTTGCCGGCGGCTCCTCCCCGTTTAAAGGCACAGTGCTTCCTTTTCCTCTTGGGCAGCCGCCACAGCAAAGACAATTTTTAAAAAGCAGTGTGTGTGTGGGGGTGGGGGGGCGTGTGGACGCTGTCTGCACACCAGCTCACAGCAAGGGCATCATCAGTTTGAGACATGGGAAGACTTGGAGCATGCATGGCCTGCTCCGAAATGCAGCTAGGAGGACCTGAGCCGGGACTATGCCTCCCCATGAAAAAAAAGCCTTTAAACCTGTAATTCTGTATGGGCTCTTCTTGAAGAATTACACAGGGGAAAAAAATGAAATCACAGAATCCCAGCAAAATGAGGTTTGGCAAGTGTGTGCGCGCGTAGTTTTGCTTCGCATTTATTCCACTGAGGCCTGGTGAGGCTTACAGAGGCTGCATGCTCATCCTTTGCATTCCAGTGCCATTCTTTCTATAGTCTCCTCATTTCCCCTTGTATGGGGTGGGTTTCCCCCTTCCTCTGGCCTCTAGACTTTTCCCTGCTCACAGGTTCCCGCCCCCCCCCCCACCTCTGACCTGCACCGGATCACACTGGGAAATATTCCTTCAGGGACAGAGTCGGACCATCCTGGAGCCTGAGTCTGCCCTAAGAAGCAGCAGCAAGGACCAAATACCTGCCCTTGACCTGCTGATCTTCTTCGGCCCTCAGCCAGCAGCAGCACACTCAGGGGGCACCCAGATTCTCTACTTTCAAGCCACATGAGCTGAGCAGAGGTACTTCTGGTCTCTGGTCCCACCTGGAAAGTGGGAAAAGCAAGGGTTCCCCCACAGGAAGGTGTGTGCCAGGTGCCCCTCAGGGGCTCAGCCTCCTGGTGGACAGGCACACACCAAGGGAAGACCTGTGGGAAGTGACATTTCTGGGCCAAGGCTCTAGGAAGTGATGATGTTTAGGCTGCCGTGAGGGGAGCTAAAGGTCCTAGAGCAAATGATTAGAAATAAGTCAGGGCTCTCTCTCCCTTCTCTCCGGCATGGATCATCTCGGCCACAGGCCAGCAGTTCGGTAATAAACTTTCTCTCCTGCCTGAATACCGCGTGGCATTCTCCTTTACTGGCTACCTACTTTAAAAACCTAACATATATGGTGCCGTGACTCGGATGGGGCTTAAGAGTCAGGACAGGCGGAATTCCCCTCTATTTTTCTTCTTTTTCTGGGAGTATCCCCAGTCCTGACGGCCCTTTTTCCGCGAACCGAACTGCTGCGAGTCGCCACGTGGCACTTTTCACTAATACCATTGCTGGCCTCCACATCCACCTCCACCTCCACACCACTTGTCTACCCTGGTGAGTGAAACTGCTGCTGCTCCGGTTCTCTGCGGCTCCGTCCACCACTTCTGCTGCTTCTGCCTGGTAAGCTCTCATCCACTCACCAGGCACCTCCCTCCCGTGCTTTTTGGGTTTTGCATCACAGTCACACCCGAGCCAGGACACTGCTAGCATGCCTCTTGACAGTGCAATGAGGCCTGCTCGGAATACTCAAACAGATACAGTTTTTGCCACTGCAATGGTAAATGGTCAGAAGTCACTTATATTCAGGCTCTCTTTCTCTTCCTTTTTCTCCCTCTCTCATCTGCCTGCTTACTTGCTTACTTTATAAAAACTCCAAGTCGTACCATCCTGATAATGTGCCTTGCTCACAAAGCTGCGTCTTTTCACAGAACTCCGGAACTGAGGCTTGACCACTAATGTGCTTTGTCAGCAAAGATATCTAAAAGTTATTTTCTCTAGCATTGACCACGTGGTGGATATTGGGTTTAACAGGCACCAGCTCAGGTGCCATGCCACGTGTTCTCTGTTAGTGTGTTTGTGTCTTCCTGCCACCCCCCTCAACATGGCATCCCACTGGAGTTTATCAAAATATGGTTTCTCCTTTTTAAAATCTGAAAATTGTTGTTTGCTAGCAAAATTGTTTTTCTAACCAACCACGTGGTTTTAAAATATTGGGGAAAAAAAGTCATTTACTATTGGAATTCCAAAAGTCTACTGCTGAAATTCATTTTTGCATGCTGTAAAACCTATGTGCACAGTGTGTATGTCTGTGTAAATGTCATTTGTTAGTATGTCCATCTAGCTATATATCTGTGCTAAAACTCATTACATCTACTGAGTTTTGTCATTGCAGAATTCTGGCAAGTATTTGGTCAATTCTTGACCAGGTACAGGTAAGCTCTAGTCCCTTTGGTCTCCTTATTGTTTTAATTGGAAATCAAAAAGGGCTTTTGTGGCAAAGATGCCTTGGATTGCAGTTTGAAGCCAGCCCGGGCTGAAAATCTCTCTCAAACTCCATCTCCCAACTAATCAGTGAAGAGCCAGGCTGGAAGCATGGCTGAAGAGACTGATCTCTAACCAGCCAAATGCTGGAAGTGGAGCTGTGGCTCAAGTGGTAGAGTACTAGCCTCGAGCAGAAGTGCTCAGGGACAGTGCCCAGGCCCTGAGTTCAAACCCCGTGAATGCCAATGGGGGCAAGCCATCCCAGCAACAAGCACCTAGACCCCTGGGACTCAACCAGTTCAGGGAACAAGGATCATGGAGAGGAGTAAGAGGAGAATGACGTCACATCCTAAATGGAGTCACTTTGTCTCGCCCTTTCAAAATTAATCAGCTGGGATCAAGAGATAGTAGCTTGTCCATCTAATGTCCATACCTGAGTATAAGAACTGTCCAAGTCATCCAATTTTTAATTTTGTGCCCTAAACCCTTCCTTTTGCCTTAATATTATTTTTGTCCAGCCCCTGCCTCATGAGACTTCTTCCAGGCTTCATTCAAGGACTGGCATCTACCACCAAGGGACCCTGCTGCTCGCCTTCTTCAGGAGGGGCCAGATTTCTGCCTTTTACCCCTAATATCATCGCCCCTTGCCAGCAGGAAGCAGCCAGAGAGAGTCTTCGTCCTTTTTCCTAACTATTAAAAGGCTGGAATGTAAGGTCCTCTCCCTGAGGGCTACATACAGATGCCCCCCACCTCATTAAGTCTCCACCCAGTTACCTGGGTAACCTGCAGACCTGGAGGCAGTTACCTCCCCTTTCCCTGAGGTCACATCCTAATCCACCTGGCCACACCCCTTGCCCCTGCCCTAGGTATAAGGCAGGGCTGGGTGGGGGTCACTCTCTCTCTCCCTTCTCTCCTGCATGGATCATCTCGGCCACAGGCCAGCAGTTTGGTAATAAACTTTCTCTCCTGCCTGGAAAAAAAAAAAAAGAAAGAAAGAAGTCAGGGAGAACAATTCAGAGAAGCTGGTCACCGGGGCAAGGAAGGGCCCCATTGATCTGAGATGGGAGCAGGAGGCCAGCACTCAGCTCACAGCCCAGGCCGCAGGCCAGCCAGGGCAGTGAAGGCCGAAAACTAGTCCAGGCTCCTTCCCTGACTCCTTTTTCAAACCATCGGCTTGGTCAGCAAGCAGCTGGCAACCACCACTCTACGCTCAGTCCTGTGTCCAAGTACTTTATGTTGAAGCTTTGAAGAACAGAGACCAGGGAGCCTGCAGGCAGGAGGGGGTCCTGTGGCTTGATGAGGTGTGGGATTTCCCTAGCACAGGGGCTGTGAAGACAGAAGCAGAGACCTGATAACAAAAGAGCGATATCCAGGAGAGCCTAGCGCCCAGCTCTGAGCTCCTCAGTGGGTTGGATGAGAGTGTGTCCCCATCCTGACCCTTGGAACCTGTGTAGAAAAACGATACAAATGATGTCATTACATCTTGGGGGGCTTGGAGTAACGATGTGATCTTGAACTACCTAGGATGACTCTAACTCCAACATGCAAGAGAAGGCAGAGGGAGGATTGAGATAGGGAGAGGAGATGGCCACATGGAGGGACAAGTGTGATGCTGCTATTGTTGTGCCAAGTCGCGAAACCACCACCAAGAAGACCACCGAGACTCAGACATTCCAAAATGAAAAAGCAAGGCAAGGCTTTATTTAAGCGAGCTGCGACTCGGGCCTCGTCCTACCCACCAACACAGCGGAGGTTAGGAGGAAGCCCTGAGCTGTGATTACACAGGGCTTATAAAGGCAAAGAACAAGGTTACAACAATCAGGTGTTCAAGCAAGCAAGATTAGGACACAGGTACAAATCTGATTGGCTCAGGGTTCGATTCTAAAATGGGGTTCACGTGGTAAAATGGGGCCTGACTTCAAAGTCTGGCACTTCACTATGAGCCAAGAGATGCTTGGAGCCATCAGGAGCTGGACACAGCAGGAGGGAGGGTCTTCTCTGGAGTTGCCTTGACATGGGGTTCCCTGCCTGCAGAGTCCCCAACTCCACCCTACCCCCCCCCGCTCCCCAACACCAGCAGTTCTGCTCCACATGTGTCTTCTGACAGCACAAACGATTTTCCATTCCACAGGGAGAGACCCAAGATGCCCCTGCCCTATGCCTGGGAATGGACGAGGCAGTGTCCACCCCAGGAGGCTCTGTGATGGAAGGCCAGAGACTTCCTATCTGGAGGACATGTGACTGAGGAGGACGAATGGGAGGGCAGGAGTCAGAGGCAGAATTGCAGTGGGACTTCCCCTGTGTGGCGTGGGCTGGGAGAAACCCCAGTTTTTCACTTCCATTCCATGCTGTACCTCATCCAGTTGTCACCCTGGCCCCCAGACTGGAAGCTAGGGTTTGTGAGGCAGCCCCACCCATATGCCTGGGCCAGGCCCCCGCTAGGCCCTGCAATGGGCTTCTACCACCTTACTTAGTGCCCAGCAGGGAGACAGGAGCCATTCTGAAGATAGACAGAAAGGTGGGCTCTGGATTGCGCAGGCTGTGGGAGCCAGGAGGGCTCACCGCCTTCGGGATTAAGATGCTGGTGATGTGGGGTCATGCCAGGTGCTCCCAGGCTGGAGGGTCATTGGGTTTGCCAGGGTGGAGCGAGGCAGGACCTGCCTGGCAAGCTTGGGTTGTCACCTGAAACAGAGCTGGGAGTGGAGACGCCTGGAGCCCAGGGGAGACCTGCAGGAGGGTTGGCACGGTCGTCAGCTGGGCCAGGCCAGGCTCTGCTCAGTAGTCACTCAGTCATACAAGCATCTGGTGCCCAGCTGCTGGGAAGTCTGCTGACCTTAAGCAGAGGTGACTGTCTGCAGTGCCCATGGCATCATCTGGCAGCTGAGAATGCCCCAAGATCTGAGTTTTGTGGAGTAAGGAAGACTTTGCCACTGGGTAGTATATCCCCCCCCTACTTTGGGGACCCGAGACCACCTCGCTGCCCCACCGCACAGAAGCCAGTTCCTTACAAGAAGCTCCTAATGTCTATCCAATTGTGGGTTCTGTCCCTCAGGCTGAACCCCAACTGACAAGGGTCAAAGGCCTCTCATTCACTGAGACCAGGAGAGTGAAGGCCAAAGATGGTGCACATAGGCTGCCACCCCCTCTCTGCTGGGGTTGCAAAGTGCCTGCAGTCCAAGAGTCAGCCACCAGTGTCCCATGGAGGGAGACACCTGTTTCTCTGTGATTTGGCAGCACTGTGTGTGTGTGTGAGAGAGAGAGAGTGAGTGTGTGTGTGTGTGTGAGAGAGAGAGAGAGAGAGAGAGAGAGAGAGAGAGAGAGCGTGCCCAGGGAGTGGCTCAGTCACCCGCATGAGAGAAGGTGATTGACAGCGTCAGGTTTCAGAGGAGAAGCTCACTGCCAAGGCTTATGATGTTCTTTGCATACTGAAAGGCCCCAGGACCTAAGACTTTCGGTGGTTGGTGTAATGCACGGGGAAAAAATAGCACAGGCATGAGTTGTGGAGAGGCCATTTCAGACCCCAGGTCCGGTATGGCAAAGTGAGGCTAATAATGTAGCTTTGTCACCAGGTCATCTTTAAGAGTTTATCACACCCCACAGCAGACATGAGCTTTACCCCTGGACCCAGGTGGTGTGTGTGTGTGTGTGTGTGTGTGTGTGTGTGTGTTTGTGTGTGTACCCAGCTCTTCCAGGCAGGCCTCAAAACAGCCTGAGGGCAGCAGAGAACCAACTTGGGGATGCACAGATGGAGCCTCTCCAGGAGAGGCGGTGGAGTTCCTCAGACTGATACAACTTGAACCTGCCCTTGGGCTTTGCCTCTGGAAGCTTCCTGAAGCTGTGGCAGGGAGCGGGAAGAACCAATGGGAGGGGCCTAAGAGCCCATGGGTGAGTTTTAAGAGTGGACTCTGGGGCTGGGAATATGGCCTAGTGGCAAGTGTGCTTGCCTCATATACATGAAGCCCTGGGTTCAATTCCCCAGCATCACATATATAGAAAATGGCCAGAAGTGGCGCTATGGCTCAAGTGGCAGAGTGCTAGCCTTGAGCAAAAAGAAGCCAGGGACAGTGCTCAGGCCCTGAGTCCAAGGCCCAGGACTGGCAAAAAAAAAAAAAAAAGAAAAAAGAAAAGAAAAAAAAAGAGTGGACTCTGGTGGTGGGAATCATCGGCAGAAGAGGCAGAGAAGGTGATGGTTGAAATAAGGGAAGAGGAAGCTCACCAGGGGCTGGGCAGGGAGGGGTCGCTCAGGGATTGGACCCTCCTGGCTGGAGCCCTGTGCCCCCTGCCCACATCCCTGACACCAGACACAGGTGGGTGAAGAGGTGCTGGGAGCACAGAGACAGGCTCTGTCCAATCACCTTTATTGCTTAGACAGGGAAAGGGTAGGAGCTTTCCAGTCACCTTTATTGATTAGGCAGGGGGAATGGTAAGAGCTCTGTGTGTATGTGTGTGTGTGTGCGCGCGCGTGCGTGCCCGCGCGTGCTAACATTCTGTGTTTGAGGGTTGAGCCAAGTAGTTTATCACACTACATGCTGAGAAGCTCCTGGAACATCAGAATGGCATTTCTCCTCAACACTCATAAGAGACTCATACTCTATTTGTCTGTTTGTTTAAGACAAGGTCTGGCTGTGTAGCCCAGTCTGGGCTCCTGCCTCAGCCTCTAGAGTGCCAGGGTTACAGCCATGTACCACCACACCCAATTTGTAGGTAGTTAAGGGCCAAATCCACACTGCACATTTGTTTGCCTCCGTGCAGTGTTTTTAAAGAAATGTGAATTTATTAATCTTAAAACACCCCCTATTTCACATAAAACCCACAGATCTCATCTTCTTACAAAAAGCTTAGGGTCTGGCCTCAGGTCTGGCACAGGGAAGGCCCCTCTGTGCGTATAGACAGATGTCTGAGGCCCCTGATGCTGGGTACTGGCTATTGTCCCGTGGGCTTAGGCAGACACGGACGTTGGGCCCTGGCTCCAGTTGGCAGTTTCCCAGGTGTGTTGGAGTGAGCCACACTGGGCCAGACATGGGAGGAGGTCACGGGGTGATGGCCCCATTGCAACGCTGAGAAGACGAAGGCCTCTGACCTGGTGTCGCTGCGTGGGAAGAGGCGTAATTATATGTACACGGCAGCCTCTGGGCGCCTAATTACTATGGGAACCATGGAGGGCCCATGCCAGGACTCTGCCTGGCTTCTCCTCCCAGCCCGGCGAAGACAGTGCCAGGCCTCCGCAGGCCTGGATGTGGGCGCAGCATGAGCCTGGGGGTACAGGGTTGGAAAAGGCTGAACACCTGCAGCCCAGTGTCCACTCTGTCCTCAGTCCCCCGCAGGGGCAGCGTTTCAGGCTGGGAAGGAGGCCTGTGTGCCTGGTGCAGGTCTAGTAAGGTTCTGGCACTGCCATAGGAGTCAGAGGCTGGGCGCCCGGGAGGCAGCCACATGCCACTGCAGGTCTGTCACCAAACCGGCTCTGCCCACTGCAAGGCTGCGAGGCCCAGGCTGGAGTGGGCGCTTTCATGTGGCGGGGCCTGCCCAGGAGTCCTGCTTATGGTCACGGTCACAGTGTCCCCCGAACATCAAGCACACAAACACCAGGAGCAGAGTCCATGGGAATGAGTGGGGCAGGCTGCAAGCAGAGGCAAAGTGGGGATCCCCTGAATGTCTACCTTCAGAGCCCAGCGGTGCAGACCCTGCCCATCCCTGCCAGCTACAGATATCCTGGAAAACTCAATCAGCCTCTGTGTGCGTGTGCGTGTGTGTGTGTGTGTGTGTGTGTGAGAGAGAGAGAGAGAGAGAGAGAGAGACAGACAGACAGACAGGGAACTGGGGTTTGAACTCAGGGCCTTGTGCGCTCCCATGTCTTTTTTAGCCCATTGGTGGTACTGAACCACTTGAACCACAGCTCCATTTCCAGCCTTTTTTTTTGCTGGCTAATCGGAGACAAGCACCTCACAGATTTGTCTGCCTGGGCTGGCTGGCTTTGAACCAGGATCCTCAGATCTCAGCTGTGATTACAGGTGTGAATCACCAGTGCCTGGCTTTGTGTTGGCCTTTTTAGTGGATCCCTATTATTGGGGATTTTGATTATTTCCAATCATTTCCTCTTACTTATTTATTTGGTTTTTGGTGTAACAGTGTTATTCTCTGTCGTCTGCACATCATTTTAGATAAGCAGTCTGGCCTCAGATCTGTTCTCCACCGTGGTGCTGGCATGGAGCAGGCGGGGCAGGATATCTGGCTTTGGGTTTGCTGTGCATAGCAGACAGCGAGCCTCAGCTCCAGTGGTTGCCCAGTGCAAGCTGGCTGGTTGTCCAGTTTGGGGGCTAGGCTCTAAATGCGAGGTGCATGGATGTCACGCCGCCATAGCCCCATCTGGACCGACAGGTTTCCAGAGCTGATGGAAGATAACAGAGAGCTGGCAACATGTACTCAAGAACGCATAGCAAAGTGCGTCCAGACAGGAATCGGAGCTCTTTCATCTTGCTCTGGGTGCACCAGCCAGGCCCGGGTGGGTTCTCTGCCTTGGTGAGGGCAGCTCTGGTCTGTTGTCCCTCAGGCTGTGTCCGGACTCTTCTAGGGGCACAGTAGCTCTTTTCCTTCCATCTCTACCGAGGCTCCTTCCTTCCATGGCTGGGGGCATGTGATGGGTTTCATTCTCATCCTCCACAGGAAATACACCACGAGTGCAAAAATGCAAGCATGTCTCCCAAGACTCCCTGCATGTCTCTTGGGGACAGGTGCATCTCACTGCTCTGACGTTGTGGTGGTGGTGGTGGTGGGGTCTTGCAAGTACAGGGCCTACTTCCCTTCCTCCCACACCCATCCCACCAACCCCTGGGCGTTCTGTCTTATGTGGAAATTTCTCCACTCACAGAGACCCACCAGCCGGGCAGGTGGGCTTGAAAGAGGTGCTGGAAGAAAGTTCTGGTGGTCCTGAAGCATGGGATCCTAGTGAATCCTGCGTGGTGGCAGTGGCTGTGGGCCTCTGCCCTCCTGCTCCCCACTCAGGATTGGGGTCATGGTGCTGCTTTAGAAGCAATAGCCATGGATCCCAGGAGCCTGGCTCTGCCAACTGTGACACCATTGATCCTCAGCTCTGTGGCCCTAGGCAGCTTGCATAACCTCCCTGTTGCCAGAGAGGCTGCTTGTGATGCAGTCCTGGGTGGGCTGCATCCTGCCAGGGTGGAGAGAAGCCTGGAGAGAGAGAAATCAGACTTCCCGAGAAACACGAAGTGCTGCTTTAAAGACATCCCACCCAGCTCCCAGTCTGCAGATAGATGGTGCTGCGCTGGTCACAGTGTGAGCCACGTCTTGCACAAGCCTCTCCCCACCAGTCTCTCTAGCCTCCCTGTCCCCTACATGGCTGAACACCTGCTATTTACCTGTCTACAAATCAATCCTTTATCCACCTACTTATCTTGCCATTATCCATTTACCTTCCTTTCTGTCTCTCATCTGCATATCTACCTGTCTATCCATCATCTGTCTATCCATCATCTGTCTTCCCATCTTTCTGTCCTCTATCTATATGTGGGTCTATCAATCTGTCATCTATCCACGCATCTACGTATCTGTCTCTCTGCCTACACTTGCACTCTGTCCACATCTGCACTCACAACGCTGTCTGAGCCTCTCTCCTAGTGGTTGGTTCCCAGCAGAGCCCAGCCTGACAGTATGGAGGGAGTGGTCAGTGTGTCCCCCATGGGTATATAGTCCCATGTGAAAGACCCCAGAGACCTCCCTTAAGGAACAAGCTGCAGCCCAGCATTCTCATTCTCAGTGGTTGGATCGCCGCATACATCAGGATGTTTAGAGCCTGGAAGCTGACATAGCTCCCACTGTCCCCTCTGTGGGGGGTCTCAAGAGGCTCCCCTCCCCCCACCTGTGGAGCCTTCCCAAGGAGCCCTGCAGTTGGGGCAAATTCTGCATTCCTGGCAATTTAAGGCAGAGGGTGGAAGGAGGGGGACACCGTGAACATCACTGGCTTTGAGGGCTGGGTAGGTCCAGGGTGGGGGGATTTGGGTGGCAACAGTATGGCATCCTGTGGTAGCTGAGACAGAAGGCCTGCTTGCTTTACTTTCCTTGCTTTCAAGGACACCTAGGGTTCTGAGGTTGATTCTGGGGTGGGCATGGGAGGGGGGGGGTGGTAGACAGACTGTGGGGCGAGCATTTCCCTGGTTATTTACCTGGTGCATTAGCACCTCTGCACCTGTCTGCATTCACTTCCTACTCTCACACCCGAATTAGGCTTATTTCAAACCAAAGGTGGCTCCTCGGTAGGTGCCAAGACTACAGGCGGCCCTGGCAGCCCTGTCTTGCCAGTTTCCCCAGGAATCTGTGGAATCTTTCCTCCCTCAGCATCATCCCACTTCCCAGACAGACACACAGACCCGGCACGCTGACCCGGGCGCCTGACCCGGGCGCCATGCCCCAGTGCTCACTGCCTTTCCAGTGCCCCAGCCCCAGTGTCGGCTTCCTGTGCCCCACTCTACATGACTAATGAAGGCCAGTGTTTGAATCATCCACCTAAAAAAGCTATCTAGGTTCTCCAGAAATGCTCCAGACTGGCAGCTGGCCCTTAGTAGGCTGCTTTTCCTAGTGAGCGTGCCAGTAGCCATTAGGAACAGTTGTTTGTGCCCGCAGAAGGCCAGGGAAAGCAAGCACTGCGCCTCATTCAGCCTAACCATGGATTTTGAAACCCCGCCTGCTGCCTTTGTCCTTGGTTAGCCCTGCGCTGCTGGAGGGCAGTGCGGTTCCTGATGCCCATGGCCTGTGCAGCCACCTCTGTACCTGTGAGAAGATGCAAGGTGTGGCCGCTCCCCCCCAGGGTGCATGGCCGCTGGTGACCTGCTGCATGGCTGCCCTACCTTCCCATCACCAAGAGAGTCAATGCCCCCAACGTACACAATTGGCTGAAAGGTTCACTGAGCTGAGGGAGGGTGGGCAGTTTGGACAGTCTCTGCTTTCAGATGTGTTCACTGCTGGGAATCCTTCCAGTTCAGTGGAGAATATTAGTACCTCAGGCTGTAACAAAACACCACCGTGGGAGGAAGAAACGTCAACGAAATGCATTCTTGCACCAGTTAGAGGATGGAGTCTCAAATCCAGGTGTGGGAGGGGCCAGGCTCCCCTGGAGGGCCAGGGATGAAGTCGTCTTCTCTCTCTAGAACTTGCTGGAGGTGGTGACCTGGGCTTGTGGCCTCATTGCTCCTGTCTGCCTCACCTCCATGTCGCCTTCTCCCATGCATCTGCCTTCCTGTGTCATTCCCTTCTTACGGTCAGTGTCTTGTCTGCAGCCACCTTATTTCCAAGTGAACTCACATCCAGGGAAGGGGAGGGTGCAGGAGTACAGTGATGTCTCTTCTTGGGGGGGAAACGCTTAACATGTTTCATCCTGTAGGAAGACAAGCAGACTCTGTGGTCACATGAGAACCCTGGACAAAGAACACAGGAGCAGATGGTGAGACAGGACAGCCAAGAGTGAGGGTCCCAGGCCCCAGTGCCTGACCTGCAGGGGCCCAGCTGGGACATGGGCTGGGGACCAGTGGGACACAGGCTGTGCCTTTCCCCCTGGGTTGTATACTGGGAGGGAGAGAAGTGTGCAGACAGGCCCTCTGCTCTCTTGCCTCCTCCAGAGGTGGCAGAAGCAGGCTGGGCACTGACAGCTGGGCCCATGGGTGTCAGATGCCAGCAGCCCCAGACTCCATCCCAAAGTCAGTGCCCCAGGAATCTCAGCCGCTATCACCATACGACAGAGCTCCAGTTCTTCCACGGAAGTTGGGCTGGGAGTGAAATGTCCTGGATCATGGATCCAGTGATGTAATGAAGTGACAAGGATTCAGATGGAAGCTCATTCCAGTCACCTGGGGGGGGGGACTAGTGGCACCCAGGGTCTCTGTGAGGGGGCTGGAGTCTGACAAGGAGCAGAGGCCAGAGAAATCTGAAGACTGGAGGGTCTGAGCCTGGGGTGCCCGCAATGGAAGCCTGAGGAGGGCATCTCATGCTGCGTGGCAGGTCAGGGCAATGCCTATCTCTTCTTTTGCCTCATGGTAAGCCAGGTCTCCCTCTGGAAGTGTGTTTCTGCAGATGGTGTCCCAATAAAGCATGGAGCAGACCTTTGTAACACCATGGCAGTCCAGGATTCCTGGCAAGCCATTCCTTTAAATGCCTTCTCTCTACTTCCCATTGTCCAGTTCTGGAGGAAACTTCTAGTCTCAGCTCCATCATTGCTTGTGTGGATGGTCCTGTGAGTCGGACCAATCTCTGCCCTGTATCTCTCGGGCTATGGTGACGGATTCATTTCTGGCTAATGAACATCAGGCTGAGAAATTCGGTTGATGCAGGTGAGGAAAACGATTCTTTGAGTCAAGGGTCCTGAGGCACAGAAGTAGCTGGGGTTCCTAAATGGGGAACCGCGTGGGCTGCAGAGAGCAGGCCTGGTAGGCGACTTTGATAATAGCATTTGAGCCGCTCCTGGCTTCAAGTGGCACACAGCTATTTTCCTCACGGTCTAGAGATCAGAGGTCCTGAGCACACGGGTGGGTGCATATGTGTCCTTCCAGGGCTCCTTGTTTCCTGGGGTTCCCGAGGCACCTGCCCTCCTCGACGCCTGGTCTCTTCCTCTGCCTTTAGAGCCGCCCATGTCTCATCTCTGTTGTCATGCTGCACGGTGGTTATAGCTGTGGAGACTTCGTCACAGATGAGACTGGACCCAGCTAGGAGAGTCCCTGGCTCCTGGGGCTCAGCCTCGTCCTGCCTGGCACCATGTGAACCATGGCTCCCAGGACTCAGGGCCCTCAGCCTCACTGTGCCCAGTGCCAGGTGAGCTGTGGCTCCCCAGTCTCAGGGTGCAGCTGGCCTGCCAGGGAGGGGATGGAGGAGGTGGCCTAGTGCTGCCAGCCATGGCTGCACAGTATTTATTATGTGCCTGCTGGATACCGTGGTACTTGTTGACAGCTAAAGGGGTCGCAAAATAAAAACATTCAGGAAATCCTGGTAAGACCAGGGGCTGGAGGATGGCACCCTGGAAGTTTGCCGGCCTTGGTTTCCGGGGGTGACTGGATTGTCCTCTCCTTCACAGGGCCCTCAGCTCCCTGCTCACAACTGACACCAAAGTCACTCTTCTTCCTTTGACTCTTACTAAAGACTCATCCAAAACAGCGCAGCGTGGGGTAGGAACCTGGCTGAGCATGGGCGTGCTGGGGTGGGGCGCTATCTCTCCTAGTGGCCTCCTCCTTGCTGGGCTGGGCTGCCCCCAGTCAGCTTCACCCCACCCAGCTCCACTGCATGTGGCTTCCTGCCCCTGGCGGCACAGAGCCTATGTGGGAGCCTGGGCAGGAATGACGAGAACTGAGGGGAGCTGAGGTCCCAGGAGGAGCTGAGGCTGGAGGGTGCTGCAGACAGGCCAGCCTGACACCTGGTGCAGAGGGCAGGGGCTGCTGTTCTCTGCCTGGGCCTCCTGGCCTCAGCTCAGCCACACAGATGCTCCACCTCTGGCCCAAATTCAGACCTCACAGTGGAGGGCCTTTGTCCTTAGGCCTACCGAATGTCAGAGAGTCCCCTGGAAAACACTGGCCTAGCTGAGCAGCCCCTCCTGCCCAGTGGCCCGGCCATAGACAGACATCTCCAGCTGAAACACTTCCACGCCAGTGGGGGACTGAACAGTGCCCTGCAGAGCCCTGCTGTCTATAGGACTCCCAGACTGCAAGATGAGGAAACGTTGTCCTAAGCTGCTCTGTCGTGTAATTGTTTATTCTGTAGCAATGAAATCTGAAATATGTGTGTGTTCAATTGATCAGCTGTTGGGCTTCATCATCTTTAGCTGTGTGTGTGTGTGTGTGTGTGTGTGTGTGTGTGTGTTAAAGTTAGCAGCAGTGGGGTTCTGTTGTGTTTCACTCCAGTGGGAATGACAACAGAATTGCGTCTGATGAAGAAAGGGCTTTCACTTTTTACTGGGTCAGAGATATCATAGATCCAGAGCTAAGACCTCCCACTCCAAATTTATTCATGTGAAAATCAGTGAAAATCGGTGAGTTTGCACACCTGTGTTCAGGTGCTCACATGCAATGCAATCCTGGTAGGAGCGTGGAGAGAAGCCAGATACCCCCTTCCTCCCCATCCCCCAAGCCTCGGCCCCTGCAGCAGCTACCCCAGCCATCTGATCTGAGCATGTATGCAGCTGCCTGGGCCTGGGTTGACTCTGCAGTCCTAGATTGGTTGTAGAGAGCACTGGGTGGGGGGCGGGGGGGACAACAGAGAGATGTGATAATAGATGGTCAGAGATGAGGAGATTGCCTGCGGGACCTGTGCATGCTCGTCGCTGTGCCTAGAACCTGGGAAGTTCCAGGAAGGCTGGCCAGAATTGTGGCAGTGAGACCTTTCCTTGACTTCCCTGCCCAATGCTGCTCTCTGCGGACCGTCCCAGGGGATGCTCCTTCCTGCCTAGACCACTGGATTACTTGCAGCTTCAGTGAGGCCTGCCCATGGCATAAGGTGCAGTCTAAATTGTCTGTGACCCTCCTGCGTATGTATGGGAAATGCTCACCCTGATGCAATTGTGTTAGAGGGCCAGGAGGTGGGGTAGGCATGATGGCGGAGGGGTGGTGATAGCAGAGGAGGGGTCATGATGGCAGAGGGGTCACGATGGCGGAGGGGTCACGATGACAGAGGGGTCATGATGGCAGATTCTACAAAGGTCCCCAGACAGCCCTTTTACTTCTCCTGCTTGGTAAGGGTGCAGGATAAGGATGACAGTGACGAGCCTGCCATGTTCTGAGACTTTTCAGCCCCCAGAACTGTGAGAAATAAATTTCTGTTGGTTACAAGTCACCCAGTTGATGGGACTTTTCTTTGTTCTTTTTCTTTTGGGCGGCACTGGGGTTTGAACTTAGGGCCTTCATGCTTGCTAGGCAGTCACTCTAATGCAGAGCCGTGCCTCTAGCCCTCCCTCCATGGTCTCCCTCCCTCCCTGGGTATGCACCGTGGCACTGAGCTGCTCTTCGGGGCTTCCCTCTGCAGCGTGGGGGTAGACTCACACTACTGTATCCAGCCCTCTCCAGTGAAAAGAGGTCTGAAAATCCTTTCTGCTGAGCTGGCCTCAAACTTCAATCCTCCTAACCCCAACCTCCCAAACAGCTGAGATCATAGGTGTGAGCCACCAGTGCCTAGCTTCAGTGTGTGAGATTTGGGGCAGGATCAGACATACAGTTTCAGGCCCTCCCACCCCCACCAGAGTCTAGACCTTTCCCCCCCCCAACTTTTTTTTTCTAGAGGTCTACCAGTTCTTATGTAACTGGCTTCCCCTCTCTCTTCTACCTCTGGTAGACATGTTTAATTTGGTTGGGAGAGGAAACTGGATGTGGCTTTCATGAGACAGAGGTGGAATTGAGGACAGAGGTCCTTTTTGTTTCGCATTATCCTATTATTCATGCCCAGGAGCCCAACCTCTTCAGCTACTCGGCAAACCTCTGCAGGCGATTGATCTGCCCTCAGATTGCCCAACGTAGATGAAACCGTGAAGAACTCAAGCTCGGGTGCGGCAGTGCTATGTGGGCAGGTGTGGCTCTGTGGGTGGGTGTGGCCCTGTGGGCAGGTGTGGCTCGCGGGTGGGTGGGACTCTGTGGGTGGGGCTGTGGGTGGGGCTCTGGGAGAGAGGGGCTCTGTGGGCAGATGCAGTTCTGTGGGGCGGGTGAGGCTCTGGGCGGGCAGGGTGGGAGCCTGGGAGCCAGTCACACTCATTTTTCTAGCAATTGCTGAGTTGGACTTTCTGTGAGGAGAAGGAGGGTTGGTGTTGAACCTTCCCTTCGTAGTTAGGACAGCCCGATGTAGGGTCACCATTGCCTGTCCTGGGACACTAGGACCCATGGGATTGCGTGTCCCACTGGCCAGCGCCTAAGCCGACACGTGGCCACATTGTCAGGTGTGGTCCTGGCTGCTAAGACCCTGCCATAGCCACTGTCATCAGGGCTCTTCTCTTGGTCCCAGGCACATTTTGTCCACCCAAAGACTAAACACACCCAGGGCGGGGCTCTGGCCACCACCCAGTCTGCTGTTCATCTCTGTCTGGCCCTATCCATGAGCTGTCCACTCTGAATGGCCTCACCACGTTTCGCTAGGGCGGCGTGGCTATGGAATGCTGCCTTCTATTCAGGGCTTGGGCTTCATTGTTTCCAGGTGAAACTGTGATTTAGGAGTTCCTGTCCCTTTGTGCTGATGACCAGCATGATGGCCAGTACATCAGTCTCATTTCCCAGTAGGCTCCAGGTCACCGGGCCCCAGCAGCCAGTGTCTGGACTTGCCAGCTTTAGGCTCACTTCCTGTGGCTAATGCGCCATGCGAAGGGCATGGTTTGTTTTGAGGCTGAGGTGAAGTGAGTGTAATGTAAAATAGACCCTCCCCTCCCCGAAATAGTCCAGGTTGGTGGCACTCGGGGCATCTCCACTGCCTGCATCGCTGTCTCACTAGGGACGCTGCTGCCTGACACCCCCCCTCCGGCCTCCCTCCTCAGCTCCTGCCTTGCTGCTCGGCGCACTTCATGTCCACGAAGTCATGGGAGCCGTGGCTTTTCCTCTCTGGCTTTGCCTACCACGCTTTCCTCCCCGGTACGCGGTGGACTGGCAGGTCCCTCATGCTCTGTGGCTGGGTGCTGGGCTGCTGCGTGCGGGGCTGTGTGCTGCCCGCCATGGGGGGACACTGGCTGCCCCTAAAGGGGCCTTCTGGAGGGGCGTGAGCTGGACCGGACGAGGCCCTGAGCTTGCACACAGTGCGGCTGTCAGGGCGGGTGGGAGAGGCGAGCACACCGGGGCAGCCATTCGCAGCCCCTCCCAGACACGGCAGGCTCCTGTCGCATGGCTCCAGAGAAAGGGGTCCATCGCCTGGGGGGGGTGGGCCTTGTGGGGACCGGGGAGGGGCCCCCGTCATGGCAGGCTCTGCCTCCCCCCTCGCCATCCTTCCCCCTTCACAGTCAGCAAGATGGGTGGGCGCTGTGGGCGCGGCGGGGATGAAGGAAGTGGGGTGCTGGCAGGGCCAGTCCGGTCTTGTGAGTTGACAGGAAAACGAGAGCCACGGTTTCTCTGGAATTCGTTTCATCTCTTCACTGGCTCGGTAATTGTGTCTGTCAGGGGAATTGTTCCCCCGTGCGTCTCAGGGCGATGGCTCTCGTTTCCTCCAGTCAGATGAGAAACGAGATGCTGCTTTCTTTTTGCCGAAACTTGTTGTCCGGAACCCCTGCGCTGAGGAAACCTTGGGAAGAACTTCATCAAAGGGAAGTTTAGGGAGACGGGGCCAGGGGACTTTCCTCTGGTTTCCCCCTGGGCTGCAGAGCCTGGCACAGGCCTGTCCTGGCACCGGGGCTCATCCTGAGGAGCTGAGGTGGGGGGGCGGGGCCACGGCGCTCAGGACAGCCATGGCCATGCCGTCTGCTTCCTGCTCCCCAGATGAGTGCTCAGGGCACCAAGGCCAGCCCTGAGGGGGGGGTCACACACACATGCACATGCACACACACATACACACACATATGCATGCATACTCACACATACGCATGCAAACAATGATACATGCACACATATGTACATGCATATACATACACACGTGCACACACACGGGCATATACACACATGAGTACTCCCACACATCCACATGTGCACTCATACACATATACACACACATATGCACACAGGCATGTTGGGGACTCAGTTTTGGCCTTGGTGGGGGAAGGGCAGCATCTTGCTCTTGGCGCCCTTCCCCCAGCCCTGGGACAGTGTGGGAGGGAGCCCCTCCCACCTTCCGGCCTCAACGGGAAAAGAAGCCCCCCGCCCCTGGGGGGCTAACACGTGCATGCCACCATGATAGGGTTGTCCAGCCCACAAAGGAAGTTTCATGACATCACCTGATGGGCAGCCCGGCTTAGCCAATGGCCCAAGTCCTTCCCTTTCCAGCCATTACGCTATATAAACCCCCCTCCCAATTAAATCCTTTGAGACTCATTCAACCATCCAGCCGTCTCCCCGTTATCTTTGTCCTGCGGTTCCTGACACATTATGGGGGGCTGAGGAAGGGATTTCGGCATCCCACTTCAGCCTAGAGCAGTCCAGAAAGGACACGCCTTACTCCTTCTGCCGGTATGAGGGGTAGGGCGGAGTTTCTTCCATAAAATTGAGGTTCAGGCATTCCCCCCCCCCGGGAGATGGGGGGGAAGGGATCCTAGAGATCCCGACACAGGCACACAAAATCCCTCCCAACACCAGTGTCGGCAGTTGTGACCCAGTGCTGTGCTTTTTCTGAAGAAGTCGTCATGGTTGGGGTCGAACAAAATGATTTCCACCCATCTGCTTTTTTGCATTCCCAGGAATAGAACGTGATGTAGTTGGACACATAGTTCAAGCCCAGGTGTGGCTCTCTAATGGACTTCACTGGCTTCCAAGCAGGCTGGTCCAGGTCCCTGCGATCCCCTCATGGAAACATACCTTGTCCACCCGGCCCAGAGCCCCTCATGCTGCGGCCTGGAGTGAGAACCAAGGTGGTCCCAGGACCCCAGGGTGAGGCTATACTGGGCTGTGGCTGTAGGGTCAGCAGCTGCTGCCCGGTAGAGCCCTGCAGGCAGACAGTTCTTTTTGGTCTCTCAGGAGGGAGCTGCAGCCTGGGCAGCCCCTCTGGCTCTTTGAAACTGCAGCTTCTCATCCCAGGCCTCTCTCCTGCTGCTCCTGAGAAGGGCAGAGCAGGGTCAGCAAGGGCCAGAGCCCACTGGCCAGGACAGGATGGGGAGGAGGCCAAACCAAAGCACCACCCTTGGCTGGGTCAGAAGAGGCGGGGCTCCCCAGGGGAGGAGGTGGCAAGCAAGGGTCAGCTGGCTCTAGCGGGTGGGTGGGGGTGTTCCCCAGGGATCAGCTGTCTCTAGCGGGTGGGGTAGGGTGTCCCCTTCGTCCAGAGCCCCCAGCAATGTCCATCCTGCAGCCTGGCCTCAGCCCGCAGCTGGTCAGAATTGCGGTCTCTGGCAATGGAGGCTGAGGTGACTCCTTCCTCAGGAAGTGTTTATGCAATCACCTTTCTGTTTTGGGGGGCTCCCTACTGGGCGGCTCCCTGTTGGTGAAGGGTTCTCTGGACAGGGTGTGAGGGCAATGCTGATTGGCCTCCCTTTGCCATGCAATGCAGGCTCTGTCCCCAGCACCATGTCCCCCAAATCCTGGCTCTGCCACCCACACCCCAGCACCTGCAGAGAGAACATTCTATGAGTTCCCCATGGGCTCTGTAACCTGAGGCTGAGATGTGGGAGAAGGAAGAAAAGGGAAAATGGCCTGTGGACTGAACTGGGGAGAAGACACACAGGACTGGAAACGAGGTTATCACCCTGGGAGTGTCAGGACCCCCAGAGCCTCTGGGAGCATCAGGGTCCCCCAGAGACACAGATGGCAGGCAGACCCAAGGCTCTGGCTCACTCCTCCTCCTGGGTGTATAACACTCCATTGTAACTGCGTGCCACTTTTGCACTGTCGGCCGGCTGCGGAACTTCTGGGCCATCTCCATTCTGGCTGTGGCCAGCCTGGCTGCTGTTGAATGTTGGCCCCTTGGGTTGCCTTCATGTCCCCGAGCAGAAGGGAGCAGCTGGAATGGGGGCACACAGGAGTATTTTCACAGCAGGTGTATTTATGTCATAATGGCTCCAGGGCTCCAATCACATAAGGGATAGGGCAGGGGCTGTCAGCAATTGGGGGAGATAACCCCCAAGCTGCCTGTTGCCTTTCCTAGACTAAAGCTGTGTACCACAACTGATGGCTGACCCCTGACCCCTCCCAGTCCCTACCCAATATTTTAGGGAACTGCCTAATGTTCCCAGACCCCCACTGCTCTGCGGGGGACTGGCAAGTGCCAGGCACGATGGCCCTGACCCTGGGCTGCATCTGGGGGCCGCCCAGAGGCATGGCTTCCCCGCTGGCTGGCTGGTCTCTCTTGTCCCAGGGGCCCCAGCCACCTCTGAGGTGCAGGAAGCCCCCAGCCCAGCAGCTTACAGCTTAGGAGGGCTGGGGCAGCGTCTCTTCCAGCACAGTGTGGGGTGCGGGGCTGCCCTGATGGGCATCACAGAGGGGCTGAGGCTGGCACGGGTCCCTGGGCACCTCTCTCTGCTCTGCCAGAGTGGACGCCAGCCAGGCAGGATGGATCACCTTTCAGGACCGTGGCCACTCAGGGCCCCTCCACTGGACAAGAGGCCCACCCCAACAGCCTGGATAGCACATTCAAGGGGAGGGGGCTGCTTAGGCACCCAGGTGGAGGATGGAAAGACAGTTTATCTCAGCTCCCAGGATGGGGGCGGGGGCGCACTGCTGCCTGCAGCATCATGAGAGTCGGCACCGCCGGGACTCTCTCAGGACCAGCAGCCGTGGGGCACACAGGGAAAGAGGCACAGGTAGACAAGCATGGCACTGACCGCTTCAGGCTCAATGGCTGGCCCTCAAGTGCTCAGGCCAGGTCCTGAGGGTGAGAGCTGAGGATTCCCACACCAAGGGTTTGCATCGGCAACAGGGGCCCGGAGAAGCTGGCTGTGCTGCCCACTGGTCTCAGGTCCAGGACCCCCCAGCACCAGCCAAGCTCCATGTCACAACGGCAGCATAAAGAAAAAGAGGAGCTGTAGTTAGCAGAGCCCAGAGCTCACCTCCTGATGGAGATGCAGAGGCCCGCCATGCGGAGTTGTTGGTTCATTCTGCCCAGTGCTCTTTGCCACCTGTTGCCAGGTTTCAGGAAAGTTCTCTGCTTTAAGACCCACAGGTGATAAAGGTGCACCAACCTGCATCTGTGTCACAACAGCCTAGCAGGGGCCACAGGTAGAGAGGGGCCTGCGTTCTACAGGGTCAGAGCTGTGGCCCCTCACAGAATCCCCCCTCAATCTGAAGAGTGCACTCTGTTTGTGTCTCTAAGGACAGAAATCCATTAAACTCTCTCCTACAGCATCCAGATGCCCTGAACTGCTTGTTCAATCATTCAAGATCTCAGAGCAATTCGACGCCCTATGGAAGTGAGCTAAATTGTGTACAAATAATTCAATAAGCTCAGGGAAAGGGAGAGAAGGTTCAACGTGTCTCCGATGGCACCTCCAGGCACTTTATCAAAGCAGGTTTCATAATTTAACAAAGCCATCTTGGCATTCCCCACACAAAGCCGTGCTGTCTGATCCCCTAATCACATCGCTTAGCACATTGAGCGAACCCAGCTTCGGTGGCACAGCTCTTCCCAGGCATGTGTGAGAGCAGCCACCTAGAGATATTTCCTGCTCAGGGAGCCATGGACATGGCCACAGAGTGAGAGGCTTCTGGGTCTAGCCCCAGCTCTGGAGCCTGTATCGCAGCCATCTCCGCCTCCTGTCCCTGTTCAACCGCACAGCTCCACCCGTGGCACTCAGGATCTGGCTGCACTCTGGAAGCCCAGGACCCGGCGGGGACACTGGTGTTTATGAACACACAGCTGTGAGGTCACCTCTGTCCCTCCGCCTGGGCTCCTGGGCTACATGGCTCAGCTGCAGGCAGAAGGCTGAGGGCCTGTGCCTAAGGCCTGTTCCATGGCATTGTTGGCATCCAGTTTTGTTGGTTAGTGGATTTGGCGAGCACTATTTTTACACTTAGAAGTAATACCCTACAGGCAAACCCTGCCAGGCTTCGCTCTACCCCCCATCCACGTGGGGGGGGTCCTGGGCTTCTCTGCCTCTTCCATGTGTGTTCCTCTACCGCCCTCTCACATCCCCCTGGCCAGTAGGGAAATAACTGCGGGAGCGGAGTCCATGGGTAGCCTCAGGTGACGCGTAGTCGCGAGACCCCCATGCCCGCCAGCCAAGGAAGACACGGGAGCATGGGTGTCCCGGAGAAAGCATCAGGGGCGTTCTGGTTTATTCAAGGGAGGGGCAAACAGTTTATACCCCCAGAGGACGCGCAGGAGAGGGGCTCCTGGATCTTAACGATTGGCTAGTGGACTGTTAGTCAGGTGATGTCACGGAACTTCCTCTATGGACGGAGACCACAGCCCCCCAAGGACCGGGTCTCCGCCATTGCACAATTACACACGTGGCCGAGCCGAGAGGTGGGGGCTGCTTTGCTTCTCTTCCGGTTGAAGTCGGAAGGTGGGAGTGACTACTTCCACACTGTCCCAGGGCTGGGGAAAGGGCAGCGTCTCGGGAGCTCTCGTCGCCCTTCCCTCTTCAAGGCCAAACCGAATCCCCAACAAAACCCCACAGAAAGGCAATGAGAACTGAAGAGCTGACTGGAGATGATCTCTTTCAGGGGGTCCCCACCAGCCCTCCACAGCTGGCCTCCCCGGAAGGTGGCCAAGCCTTGCTAACCCCCTGAAGAGCAGACAGAGCGAGAAGGGAAAGTTAAAAACACAAGTGCACAGACCCGTACAAGCGCCCGGGATCCTGTGCACACAGGTGTGTGAGAGCCTCCTGTAGCTGATTGTATCTGTAGCAGACACTGAAGTTACATATATTCCTCAAAAAACAATCTGTGATCAATTTGAGGAATTTCTTATTACTGATACTGTACTTCCAAGATTCAAAGCCATGCCTTTCACCTAGATTTCTTCAAGTTGACCAGCCAACGTATGAGGCTTAATGACTGGCATTCATGGTGTTACTTCTAAGGCTAAAAAATACCTCGAATTCTTGATAATGTTTGGACAACTGAGGAGAGTGATACGAATCAGTAGTCACGGAGTTGCCTGTGATGTTTGCCTAGGAGCGAGT
This sequence comes from Perognathus longimembris pacificus, assembly GCF_023159225.1. Lineage (NCBI taxonomy): Eukaryota > Metazoa > Chordata > Mammalia > Rodentia > Heteromyidae > Perognathus > Perognathus longimembris. The sequence goes on along the minus strand of NC_063163.1, from coordinate 89,701,171 downwards.
GTGGGGGTGTCAGAGCTCTCCCAGCACCTCGTGATTGGGCATATATCGGAAAGAATATAAATCAAGACATAAGACATACATGCAGCTGTTTACTGTAGCTCTGCTCACAGTAGCCTCGTGGTAGAATCAGCCAAGGTGCCAACAGCCAATGAATGAACAAAGAAAATATGGAACGCACCTACCATGGAATATTACTCAGCCATAAAGAAAAAATAGTAGGTCATTGGCAATGACTGAACAGGAGACCATGATGTTGAATGAGATAAGCCAAGCTCAAAAAGCCAAAAAAAAAAAAAAAGCATGCTTTTGCTCATTTGTGAAATATAGATTTAAAATGTTGATTGTGATGATGATGATGATGATGATGATGATGATGATGAAATAATAGGTTAAAAATATAAAAGCGTGTGGGCTGGGGATATGGCCTAGTGGCAAGAGTGCTTGCCTCTAATACATGAAGCCCTGGGTTCGATTCCCCAGCACCACATATACAGAAAACTGCCAGAAGTGGCACTGTGGCTCAAGTGGTAGAGTGCTAGCCTTGAGCAAAAAGAAGCCAGGGACAGTGCTCAGGCCCTGAGTCTAAGGCCCAGGACTGGCAAAAAATAAATAAGTAAATAAAAAAAATAAAAGGGGTCTGTCTGGGGGGGAATCTGAGAGGAAGAGGGAGAGAAGAGGATTGAAGATTTACACACACACACACACACACACACACACACACACAGAAGTGAGCAAAATGAAAGCCACTAAGCTCTGTTTCTAAGTGGGAGGAAGGAGGGAAGGACAGGAGTATACCTGCGAGGGGCATCTTGTTGAAGGTACACTCTATACGTCCATGGAATTATCACCAGAAATGCCTTCCTATCACAAATATATGTTAGGTCAAAAAAGAAATGAAGAATATTTTATTTTGAAAAGATGTAGTGGTTTCTGAAGCAGCCCAAGGCAGTGGAGGAAGCACGAGCTGTGTCTGGACAGAGCTGAGATGGGGAGAGGGCAAAGTGAGTAGAGAACATGTGACCCACTCACCTGGGCCCAGGAGCTTGGAAGGTATTTGGACCGGCGCTCTGCCCCAAGGCAGTAGGGCAGAACTGGACTGGACGAGGAATCTTACGAGTGTGTGTATAACTCCCCAGTGCTGCCCCTGCTGGGGGTCCTGGGCCTCAAGGCCATGCAGGAGAGGACTGGCCTCTCTTCGTGCTTGCATTTCTCCACACCAGAGCCGAGGCTGGCTTTCCTGCAGGTGCCCTTCCACAGAGCAGTCTCCTCTGACTCCTCTGCATTTTTTCTAGCTGAGTTTGTATGTCACACCAGCCTCTTACATTATTAATGGAAGTTGCTTTGCTCTTGTATATGACAGACTCTCCTTGGGAGACGTGGAAAGAGACACAAAGTTCTCATCATGGCACTTGGAGATAGAGCCTGGAGACCATCTTGCTGACAACATGGAGAGAGTTTTGAACCCAGAGGTGTCTGTGCACTAGGGGAGGCCACTGGAGATGACTCCCAGAGCTCTCCTCTCAGTGCCCACAGGGAAGTTTACTTTCCTTAGCCCATGGCATGACAATGATGTTTTGTTGCATGTCTAAAAGCCAAAACTGATTTGGGAAGGAGCTGGGGCTGGGGCTGGGGAGGAAGTGAGGGGAGGCACAGATTATTTTGCTGCATTATTTTGCTGGCAGGCTAGTTAGCAGATGAACAGCCAGGAGGCCCGCTCTGGAGGTTCTATTGCTTGTCTGAGGTTGAGGTGCCAGGAGGAGCAAGCCTCAACTTGGGTCGCACATGGACGGTTCTACCTTGGGCCTGACAATTTCCAACCTTGTTGAACAAGTGCCGTTGGGTAGGCAGTGCCAGTGCCGGTGCCAGGTGCAAAACAGATTTGGATGTTTTATGAGGTGCCAGCGGGCAGTCAGATTCCAAATGAGGTCTAGGGAGGGCACTGCCAATGTTCTGGGCCAATTAGAGCAAATTATAGACTTCTCCCCAAACTGACAATCAGAAATCCTTGCAGGTCTTTAATTACCTTGTAAATTACTAAATGCTCAAGCCAGGAAGGGGCTGAGGGCAGAAGGTCTGGGGTGGGTGCCACTCCAGCTATGGCTTCCGACTGTCACCCCACAGACTCTGCTTTCAGCCATTCGGACTCTGCAGCCAGTGTACCCGACTCTGCTCAAAGCTTCCTCTTTCCAGACCCATGTAATGTACGCCATGGCTCAGCTCAGTGACACGGCTCCATTGCCCATGGTTGAGGAGATACAACCAGACTCTCTAGACATCCTCTCCTGGGCTAAGCCGGCTGCTAGGCATCTGGTGGTGACCCCAGCTCTGAGAGATCCTTCTCCCAGACATAGCCTAGCAGGGCCCCTGTGTTAGGGCCCCATGATAGGCCCCATGTTAGGGCCCTGTGTTAGGTCCTGAGTTAGGTCCTGTGGTAGACCCTGTGTTAGGGCCCTCTGTTAGATCCTGTTAGGTCCTGTGGTAGACCCTGTGTTAGGGTTTCTGTGTTAGGCCCTGTGTTAGGTCGTATGGTAGACCCTGTGTTAGGCCCTGTGTCAAGTCCTGTGTTAGGTCCTGTGTTAGGCCCAGTGTTAGGGGCCTGTGGTAGGTCCTGTGGTAGACTCTGTGTTAGGGCCCTGTGTTAGATCCTGTGTTAGGCCTAGTGTTATATCCTGTGTTATGGTCCCTTTAAGACACTGCCAGTGATTTTGTTGTAAGGTAAATTATCAAAGAAGCCACATTTTGAAGGATCTTATCTTGGAGTCTTTATTAGAGCATTAGCAGTCTGTAGGAAGCCAGTTGTTACAAAGGCCTGCAGCCCACAAATACCCTAACACTGTCAGGAAACAGGCCAGAGAAGAAAGAAAGAACAAAAACAATTCCAACAAACCAATTCAGCTCCATTCAAGAGCTGAAGTGGAATGCCATGGTGACTGGAGACTAGCCAGGAGACAGAAGACAGGACGAGAGCATGGAGACACATGGCATGGCATAATGGGGCCTGAGCTGGTCTGACCCTACATAGGGTCAGGTCAGCAGGCAGGGTCACAGGAAGCTCCCAGTCCCAGGCACTGGACTGACAGGTTCAGTAACCTATAGGCCAAGAGCCCACCCCTGTCTCCAGGGATTCAGGCACACCCTTCACCTGGGGGTGGGACTTCCCTTCCTCTACCATGAAGATGCCAGACCCTACAATTTACCATGTGACCAAGATGGCACTGGCCCCCTCCTCACTCAGGCAAGAGACCGCAAGCCTGTGTACTTTGGGATTGGGAACGGGGTGGTGTCTGCAGCCAGTGGAAGTGCAACCCCTGTGCTCCACACTGACTCATAGAGTAGGTGGGCCCTGCACAGTGCCCTTTGAGCTTTTCAGAGCCCCATAGAGGGGAGGGGCTTATGCCAGGTTTCTAGGAGTGAGGGCTCCCTAGATGCATGTGAAACCGGGGCTTGGCTTTGCTTGAAAAAAGCAAGCTGCTTCCCCTAGGTCTGTGTGCCCAGATCCACTGTGAAGGGGGAACACGCTCTCCAGCTCTGACACACAGCCACCCAGGGAGTCTGGAACCATCTGAGGACAGCGTGGCCCCTGGAATAACCAGGCAGGTGGCTTTTATTACTGCCCCAAAGCTCTAGCTGTAAACTGGTGAGTATTTTATTTATACACTCGTGAAGCAGTGGGCGGCTTCCAAGGGCAATGCCGGTGTGAGCATGAATTACACCTGCCAGAGCCTTCTAGCTGTCCAGGCAGAACTGCGCATGCACGCACAGAGAAGGAAGTTCACGAAGTTCTGCCATGTGAGGAAAACAAGCACACTGCGTTGGTCCAGGGTTTGGGGGATGGGGGGAACCCCAGGCACTCCCGGGAAACACAATCGCCGCCAGGTGTTTTGGCCCTGACATGTGAGAACACGCAGGGCACTGCCTCTCTCTCCTGGAGCCTGTGGGGCTCAGAGCACTGGGCTCTGTAGCTAACCTGTCACCTCCTGGCAGAGACCCAGCCAGGGAAGGAGCTGTAGTGGTGCAGCACCCTGATAGCTTTCTTTCTGCTGGTTGCTCTGCGAAGCCAGAGCAGATGGTAGGAAGTCTGCTGGGGAGAAAGACAAGCAGGCCTGTGGCGGGCCTTTTGATCTCACCGTGGAGGAAAACCGGGTCTGTCCCGAGAAGCTGCGCAGTGGGAACATGAAAGACTAAGGGAGGAAAATGTGAGCAGGGCAGGAAAGGTGCGGAGCTGGCGGCCGGCTTTGAGTGTGTCCTGGCTTGGCCGGTTCTGTGTGCACATCTTTATCTGTCTTCCGGGAAGATCTTCCTTCCTTTTCCTTCTGTAAGCTGCAGACGTGCAAACCCATGCCTTTGATTGTAGTGGTGGCAGAAAGGACGCCTGGTCCCTTCAAAGGGAGGAAGGAAGTGGGGTTAATCCTGAAACTTAGCAAGACCATATGGGAAGCTGAAAGGTCCATGGGGCCAGGGTGCAGAGCCAGCCCTGATCCCCATGCCAGCCCGGTCTTAATGCCAGGCAGAGGAGATACCGGAAAGGGAGAGGAGGGGTCCACGGCACTCCAGGTTGTGCTGGGCTCTGACCCCAACCCCTCAGCCTCGGCTCTGCCTCCTGCCTGGCGGTGGCTGTTCTCTGAGCTTTGGCTTCCCGGGTGACATGTGGTGGCTTTCAGTTCCACCCAAGGATGTCTCCTGTCCCCAACAAAGCCTCCAGCACCCTAGCCAGGCACAGGAAATGGAGTCTGCTCCCTGAGACCCCCAGGCTCAAACATAGGCTCTGTGAGGCTTTCCCTCCCTACCCACCTCAAAGCCAGGGGTGCTGAGACCCAGTGCACAGCATGAACCAGCCCTGGAGTGCTCACCCTTCCTTCTGCTTGAGCAGGCTGAACCAGGCCCTGCCCTGGGGCTGCAGTTTCCTTTTGAACCCTGAGCAGCGGCAGCTGGGAAAAAGGGAGAGGATCTCTGAGAGGCTCTCTGGTACCCTGGGCAGCTGGGCAGGGGGGAGGGGCTCTCCAGTGCCCTGGGAAGCTGGGCAGGAGAGAGGGGCTCCTGGTGCCCTGGGCTCTCTCTGCAGAGCTTCCTGTCCTTTCTCTGCTCAACCCCTTCCCAGAGCAGGTGGCCAGCTTCCATACCCACTGCTTGTCACGTACTCCCCTCCAGGCTGGACTCTGGCTAGAGCCCCAGGACCCCTGCAGCAAGCACTCCCATAGGAGGGGCTGCCATTACTGAGGGGTCGCCATTACGGGGGGGTGCCAATACTGAGGAGACGCCATTATTGCCCTATTGACACTTGAAGACGTGAGACTATGGGGTCGTGAGGCTCAGAGGTCAAGGCCTACCCTAGGAATCTCTCCATGGCCTGGATCCAGAGTCGTAGGAGGAGGGGACATCATTGCTGTGGGAAGTGGAGGACATGTTCACATGGTGGCCCCTGGCCAGGCTCTGGCCTGGAGTTGGAGTCAGAAGGGAAATGAGGAACCCCTAAGGTCACTGTGATCTTCTGTATACAGGTGTTCCAGACTGTGGGTGCCAGGGATTTGGTTGCCATGTAGGTTAGGGACACAGAGTAGTCACCTGCAGTGACCACGCCCTCCCCAGCCTCTTTAGATTCCTGAAGCCTGGTGGGTTCCTGAGTGGATATGGCATTGGCTTCTCCCCTTCCTCCCTCCCTTCCTCCCTTCCCTCTTTCCCTCCTTTCCTTCTTTTCCTCCCTCCTTACCCTTCCTCCCTCTCTTCCTTCCTCCCTCTCTTCCTTCCTTCCTTTCCTCCCCCTGTCCCTTCCCTCCCTCCCTTCCTTCTTTTCCTCCCTCCTTCCCTTTCCTCTTTCTGTCCCTTCTTCCCTCCCTTCCCTCCTCTCTCCTTCCCTCCCTCCCTCCCTTCCTTCCTTTCCTCCCTCTGTCCCTTCCTCTCTCCCTTCCCTCCCTTCTTTTCCTCCCTCCCTACTCTTCCTCCCTCTGTCCCTTCCTTCCTCCCTTCCCTCCCTCTCTCCCTTCCTCCCTCCCTTCTCTCCCTCTTGCTCTCCCTCCCTCCCTTCCTTCTTTCCCTCCCTTCCTTCCTTTCCTCCCTCTTCCTTCCCTTCCCTCCCTCCATCTCTCTTCCACTTCCCTCCCTTCCTTCCCCTCCCCCTCCCCTTCCCTTTCCCCTACTTGACCCTCACCCTTGGTCCTCTGGCACTGTGGGCACATAGCCTCCACATACACAGGGAAGGTGAGTGGAGACGTCCTCCCCCCATGTCCAGCCGCTCTGTGCCACGGGGTGGAAGCCTGCAGCAAGTGGTCTGGGAGAGAATCACAGGACTCAGAAATGCTGGGTGAAACGTGGTTGTCTTGGTGCTGTAGTTTCCACCGTGCTGCCGTCCACCCTGTGGTATTTGGGGGGATTGTGCGTTGGCAGGGAAGATTAAGTAGACTGCACCCCCCCCCATGGAGGGCTTAATTGGCAACAGAGTCAGCACCCACTGATGTGTGCAAAATTCGTGATTGTGTTTGAGCTTGGAATGCCGGAGCTGGCCAGCCGCTCCTCTCTCTCATTTTCCCACAAGCTTTCAGAAAGCCATGTGTCTGCCCCTGTCAGCTCCCCAGTGGAGCCCAATTTCCTGAGTGATGGGCTGTGGTAACCTTGGGGGCAGGGAGGGCAAAGGTGTGTGAATCATGTCCAGGAAATCCTGTGCCCAGAGAAGAGGAAAGCATGACTGCTCAGTGGTTCAACAGAACCTTCTAGAACTCAGGACTGACTGGGAGGAGAAGTGGAGAAGAAGCAGAGAAGGCCAGCAGTGCTGACACTGGCTCCTTTCATGTTTCCTTTCCAAGGAAGGAAAGCCCTCAGGCCTCGGCCCACACACCCGTGTTCGTGGGCTTCCATCTCCTTCCTGTGACTGGGTGGACACAGATGCGGGCCTCTGAATGACCACTTGCCTGTGTTTGGGGGACAGCTGCCACTGCGCAGGCCAGATCAAGCTACTGCAACAGACTTGTCACAGAACCAGAAGCCAACTCAGTGCGGTTTGTGTCCCATGCCTGGAGGAGCACGAGGCACAGCGTCTGCTCCCTGGGAGGGCCATCTGCTCCCTGTGGTCACCCCAGATACCACACCATCTTGGTCATTCATAGCCAAGACGCTTGGGCAGAGCCTGGGAAAGGGGAAGGGTAGTGTTTTCAGGTCTGATCACTTACTTCTCACTATGGGTAAGGAATCAGAACATGGCTAATTAGCATAGGATTGCAAAGGAGCCTGGGAGATTCAGACCAGCTGTCCTGCAAGGAGGGGTGAGGGGAGGCCTTTGTGGGGCAGTCTCCTCCAGAATTCTCCCAGGGTGTGCAGGCTGTGTGGGTCTGTCCATCTGCCCATCTGTCCATCCTACCTCCTCCAGCCAAGGCCTGGGCATGTGGTCAAAACTTGGCCAACTGAACATTTGCTCTCACAACTTTTCAAGTCAAGCAGGTTCTTTCCAGGACAGACTGAAATAACACAGCTTTAAGCGGATTACTCCCAATGGTGGACGATGAACCCTTCCAGCATCTTCTGTCGCCAGTGCCCCTGGGAGCCACCGTCTTTGTATGCGTTCAGCCAGTCAGCCCTTGGGTCATGGGAGTGCCCTCATGTACTTCCAGTAAGTGATTTTTTTTTTATTAAATTAGACAAAGATGTTGCTGCGAGCAGCAAGCAAAGAATGTTCACCACTGTGGGGGCTGGACTCGGCCATCTGCGCTAACCCAGCTCAGCTGTGCAGCATGCCAACAGAGACCCGCGGGTAAGTCCTGTGTGTCCGTCCCACTGAGCACACCCTTGGGTCTGGGCTGTCTTCCGTGCGCATGTTATAACAAATCAGGGGAGGCGGGGAGATTGATCCTGCATTGAGAAAGGAAGATGGAGGATGAGATGTGTTGGATGGCCTGGAAAGGAGTTTGTAGTTCATGAGCTACATGCTGAACGTGGACAGTGCACAGCCAGGCATGGCCCAAGCCAGCACCTGCCAGTGAGTCCTGTGGCAATAAGAAGTCGGCCTTGTCTACCTCCAATCTTGTGAACAATGGAAGTACTAAACAATACCAAGAGATTTCAATCACAAACGTTGCACCGACATGAGATATATTTCACTTTAAAATGAAGCCAGTAAGAAACAAATGAAAGGCTCAAAGAATCTGAGTGAGTGGAACAGGACGAAAGCACAAAATGGATAGTGTTCTTCCTGGAAGCAGAGATGGGCCGGGCTGTGCTGTACATCTGCTGAGTCCAGCAGGACCTGATGGGGCACAGTCAGCGGGGCGGGGGGGGGGGGGGACAGGCTGACCACGTGTCATCCACTTCAACCCTCACATGTTTGCTAGACTTGCACAGTGTCTGACTTTTCAGAATTACCCAGAACTATCCAGCATATCCCGTTTTTTGTGCGCTGGAACCTTGGCTTGAACTTAAGAATCTTGAGCTCTGACTTAGGTTTTTATACACAAGGCTGGAACTCCACCACTTGAACCACAGCTCTGCTTCTTGTTTACCGGCTGGTTGTAAAGATTAGAGTCTTTCCTGCCTGAGCTGGCTTTGAACTGAGACCCTCAGGTCTCAGCCTCCCGAATAGCTAGGATTACAGGCATGAGCCACCAGCATCTGGCTCAAGCTTAAGCTTGCATCTGGGCCTGGTGGGTGGTGCTTGCTGTCCACCGAGGGTCAGGCCCTCTCTGTCACTGTTAGGATGCTGGCGGTGGTGGGAGCAGGTGGGAGCTTCAGCGCATGGGCTGGTGCTCTCACACCAGGCCCTCGGGCTGCGTTTCACTGGGCCTTTTTCTTCAATGGGCCGCTTTCTCTGGTGATCCTTGTGCTGAAAGTCCTGCGGAAGCAGCACCCCTTACCTCGGCTGTATTTCGGGTGAATGCTGATGTGATGCTCCCAGGAACAGCTGCAATTCTGATGGAATATTCCAGCCGTACAGCAGGCCTCTTGGCTCTGAAGCCTGGTTTTGCCGGGGCCTACCAGAATCCTTGGAGCAGGCTGCCACTCCTTTTCAAATCTTAACATTAGACGGTTGCCGTAGTCCTGGCTAACAAGATACGAATGGCCTGGTGGAGAACTCCTCCCTCCCTCAGTAGTTTTGGTGTGCACACACAGGGCCCTTCCCCACCGCTGTTACTGATGGAACCCGAGCGTCCTCTGTCGCCTGGACCCCAGCGGACCTTTCCCTTGGGTTTCCGTGGCAGGTCGGCCCTGCGTGCCTTCTTCATCTCCTGCAGTGGGGATTCAGCCATGTGAGAGGAGGCATTGGGGCTCCATATTCACCCGACTGTGGGCTGAGAGTCGTTCCTGTGACAAACACCGGAGAGAAACCACAGAGGAGAGGTGGGTTTTGGCTCCCGGCTTCAGAGGGTCCAGCCCCTGGCAAGTTGGCTCCATTAATTCTGGGCCCTGGGTGAGGTGGGTCATCAGGGCCTCGCTTGCTGGGTGGGGGTGGGGAGCGGGGATGGAGCCGGGAAGCAGGGAGACATGGGAAGGCACTGGGGACAGGACATTCCCTCCAAAGACACCCCGGCGACCTCCTTCCTCCAGCCTGGTCACCCCTCCTCACAATTCCAAATCATGACCGCACCCTGGGTCTGCTTGGTGGGCAGCACTCCCAAGAAAGAGCCCTCTAGCTCTCAGTGGGCCCTGGGGCTGCGGCCACTGCTGTTGAGGTAGCCTTGGGTAGAGGGCAGCCATCCTGTCACTTTGAAGGGATAGACCTGAGGTCAAGGCCAACATAGCAAGGCAGACAGAGCTGAGAGGATGGAAAGCAGCACTTCCCCGAGACGCACTGGCCACAGTGCCACACAGGCAGTGCGTTCTGCCCCTAACAGTGCAGTGGCCAGGAGAATGGGAGGAGGGGCTGTACTGCCTGCCCTGGGAAGGGCTGTCTCTGCCCAGAGATGCCCACCAACCCCTGACTCCTGCTCAGAGACCCCCACCGACCTCTCTGCTCCTGCCCCAAGACCACCCCTCAGGCCCCTCTGCTCCTACCCAGAGATGCCCACCAATCCCTGACTCCTGCCCCAAGACCCCACCAACCCCTCTGTGCCTACCCAGAGACCCCCACTAGCCTCTCTGCTCCTGCCCAGAGACCCCCCCACCAGCCCCTCTGCTCCTGCCCAGAGACCCCCACTGGGCCCTCTGCTGTTGCCCACTGTGGGGGCCGATCCCTGGGACCAGAAGCCCAAGTGCAGCTGCTCCAGGTGGCCAGGGCCACTGCCACTTGGTTTCTTGGCAACCTTGGCTGCAGTTCTGAGCATCCTGGGGTAGCGATAGTGAGGGAGGCTGGAGCAAGTGGTTCTGCTTGTTTGAAAACACAGATGCCAGTCTGCCTGTCCAGCCTGCTCCAATTTTGCCCGACAGTGAGGGCAGAAACCACCCCACCTAGCTGCCAGGACCCTGGGAGACCCTGGCAGAGGGGCCCTGGGTGTACAAGGAGACCAGCCTGTTTGCACTGAGCCCCCGCAGAATCAGGGCTCACCCAGAGTGCGAGAAGGAATGCCAGTGGTTCAGATGGCTCCGCTCCCCAGTGTGGGGCTCAGGGGGAGGGCCTGGTGGGCCCTGTGGGAGAAGGCCTGTGAATGGCTCTCTGCCTCCTTAGAGCTCCTCACACACACTGGCTATGGGCTAGCACCCTCCACTCACGATCTGCGATGATCCACCATTCAGCCTGGTGAAGGTGGTTCTGGTTTATAAGTGGGCGCCTGCACTTGAGATGAGAAAGCTCTTACGTGGGAATGTGGGCTTGGCCCCAGTGCAGAGTGGAGGGAAGAGTAGGAGGAAGGACAAGAGGGTAGTGCCACCAGAACCTCCTATGAGGGGGACCTGGGATTCTGGGGGAGCTGGGATGCATGGGGACGTGGGGTGCGTGAGGAACTGGGAGGCTGGGGGACCTGGGATGGGTGAGGAGCTGGGAGGCTGGGGGACCTGGGATGCGTGAGGAGCTGGAGGCTGAAGCAGGAGGCTGAGGAAACGCAGAGCTTCTGGGGTTGCTGTGATGTTCATCACACTTGGGCTTAGGAACAACAGGTTTATCCTCTTATAATGCTGGAACCAGAAGTCACAGGCATGAGCAGGGTCATGTTCCCCCCAGAGGCAGCTCTGCTTCGGGGCTCCAGGCCCCTGTTTCTGGGATCTGGGCCCTGGGCTCCAGGAACCTTCTAGACTCCTGGCATCCCTCTACCTGTGGCCACATGGTGCCATCTTTCTGGATCTCAGTCCCCCTCCTTTCTCTGTGGGAGGCCGGTCTAAATCCACTCCTTCTTCCTAGAAGCAGCTGTGGGGGTCTGGGCTGACTCCCAGCCCCACCCTCTACCCAAGCCTTGGAGCAGCGGGTCCTGGGGAGGGGGTCTGTGCTGGGATTGCTCCCCTCCTTCTTTCTAAACAAACAAACCTTGCTCGCCTTCGCCCCCTGCAGGTCTCTGGGGCAGCAACATGTGGCGTGGAGGTCACTGCAAAGCCAAGGGACAGGGTCCTGTCCAGGGTGAGCCCTGGGGACCCTCGGCTGCCCTCCCACAACATGGACCCCAGATATCACCCTGCACCAAATGAACGAGAACTAAACCTGCGCTTGTGTGCCCATGTTTGTGCCGACCCCTCGGGGACTGTCCTGCCTCGCTGAGGTGAGCAGTGGGCTGCAGGGTCCACGATGCCAGGGGCGTCCAGCGGTGCCCCCTCTGCCTACCTCCTCCACCTCCACTACGCACTGAGGCCCAGGTGTGCGGCCTCCTCCGTGTCCCGGGCATCCTGGGCACTTTCCCATGAGGTCCAGGGCTGCAGGAATTCGCTTTGAATTTTAATAGTGGAGCCAAATTGCTCTGCTACCTTGCTCCCCGCGTGGTGAGTGCATTCCTCCCCGCACCCAGCCCCTGGAGTCTCAGTTCTTTTGCCAATCTGATGAGCAAAACACGTTTTTTCCCCCCCTAAGTGGCACCAGTTAAAACAGCAGGGCAGACCTCACCCATGGGCTGGACGAGATCTGTGAGATAAACGGTGGGTGAGGGAACCGAGTGCAGGTACAGGAGGCAGGAGGCGGAGCTGTGGGGCCCCTGGGAGTCTAGCTGGGCTTGTGGCTCCGCCTGCACACTGCAGGCCTGCACATGAGGGGGGCTGGAGAGAAGCTGCCTGGGGTGCGGGGGGGGGGGGAAATTATGGGCTTAATTATGTATGTAAAACATGCAGTGGTGACTGTGTGTGTGTGTGTGTGTGTGTGTGAGAGAGAGAGAGAGAGAGAGAGAGAGGTGTGACAGAAAGGAGATGGGGGAGGTAGAAGGTAAATATTTGGGGAACTGGAACCCAGAGGTACTTTGCTTGCTCCTGGAGCTTCTCTGATAGCCTGGATTACGTGAGCACACAACAGCACCCTTTCCTCTTTATAAGTGAGCCAGTCTGGTCCACAGCTGCCGGGTCTGTGTGAGCTCCGTTGGGGGTCTGTGCACCTGAAAGAGGAGGAGGCTGTGGGCATTCTCCTCCTTGGGCACCCCCAGAGGACAGGCCCATCTGTGCCCCTGTCCATGGCCAGCAGGGGATGGGGCAGAGCGGCTGGCTCTCCTTCCTCCAGGACCATCCTGCTGGCCCAGGCCTCAGCCGGAGGTTGAAAGGGGCCCCGCTGTGCGGCTGCGGGGAGGGGGGAATTTGGGATTACCCCAGCCTGGCCTTGAGCCTCACTGACTGGGCCTCAGGTGTGCAGAGGCCTTTGATCAATGCCAGCTCTTTAGGGGCCCAAACAAGCCGAGGAGTCGCCAGCTGGGCTGCCCGCAGGGAGCCAGGCCTGTCACCTTTTCCTTGCAGTCTCAGGAAAACAAGCATGGCCCGGCTCAGGCTGAGTGGACTCATGAGACACTTGGACCTCCCGCCTGTGGAGCGGTGCTGGGCATCTACAGCCAGCCTGGGCCTCAGTAGAAGGGTTTGTGGGGGCCACGGGCTTGGAGGTGGGGGAGTCTCTCTGCCCAACATGGGGTCAGTGGTGTAGGGGAAGCTGGCGCATCTGTGCTGTGTAGTGCACGTGCCGCCCCCTGGTGGCACGGTGGGGGCACTGCAGGTGTAGCCTGGCCGGAAGCGGTCCTCCAATGGCTCTGCTTTGTCAGGTGGCAGGAAAGACACCAACCCCATCCCTTTGCGGGAGCTGTGGAGTTTGGATTCCAGCGGCTGGAGGCAGAGTTCAGATCAAGCTTCCTTCCAGGATGAAGACCTTTACAAGGCCCAGCTCTGATGCAGCCCTGGGCTGAGTGTGTTCATGGCAGCGGGGGGTGGGGTGGCGGGGCTCTGTGGGCCAAGCCTGGGCCCCTGCTGTGTGTCCCCATGCTATACCACGGGGGCAGGGCGAGGTGTGCTCAAGCCCCTGCCTCTGTTTCCCCACAATGAATGAGTGCATTGTGAGGATTCAGAGATGGCTCCTTTGAGATGCTCAGCCCGAAGCCAAGCTTTCGTGGTTTACCTTTGTGTTAACCTTTGTGAACACCCGCTGCACGGTGGAGCAGGCTGAGCCTTGTGAGATGCCGCTGTCCGACACACTTTGTCACCCACTCTGGATCCTAGAGTACTTCACCAGCCCCGTGCCTCAGTCTCCCCGTTTGTCTGCGGGACCCGTGGGTGCCCATCCTGTAGGGCCAGTGTGCAGTGTGCAGGGCATCAGTGCTTGCTATGGAGCCTGGCTCATGGAAAGTGCTCAGGACGTGTCAGTGGTGGTGACGTTGGTGCAAAGGAGCTCCACGCGCCTCTCATCACACTCGGGTGGCAGCGTGGCGGCGAAGAGCACAGCAGCATTTTGTGATGCACGTAGCTAAAGCACCACCTGCACAGGACACCTGGTACCCACCAGCAGTCCCTCTGCCCTTCCTGCTGGGCCCTGGCCACACTGGCCCTCTACTTAACCAAGGTGATAGAATGAAAATATTTCCTTTCAAAGCGATGGCTTCCTTTAGGTCAACCTTGTGAGGACTGCTTTTCTGACAACCCCCTGATTTGGCCAGGTGACTGGGCCCCTGCTGATTGTACGTTAGTTATCTTCTGCACCTGTTACATTTCAACGGAGACATCCGGTTACAAGTTCATTGAATTTCCATTGCATCCTGATCCTATTAATTAAGCCATGTCATGTTTTTAAAAGTTTTGTTTCTCTACCCTCCTTCCCCACCCCACCCCCCTTCAAACTAGCCAGCAGGGCAAGAGTGTGAACCTAAGTTCTGACCACTCAGAATGAGGGACAGCACTGGGTTAGGGAGAAAACCGGGGCCCATTGCCTGCCTAGCACGCTTGTTTACTTGGTTTCTTGTCAGTAGCAGGCCTTTCTGCAGAAGTAAACTTGGCCTTGCTCAGTTCTTCTCCAGTGGACGCCCTTATGCCCACACAACATGAAACCTACACGTTTCCAGCATGGGTCGAGGTAGCTCCTTTCCCTCCCATGGAGATCTGGCCCCCCCCCCCCCGCCCCGGCCGCTTGGAGCAGAGCCTTTCCTCACCCTGAGCATGCATGCAGCGACCTCCTCTACCCTCGCTGGCCCCGTGGGCTCCACCTCGATCACTCTGCTGATGTTGTCATGGTTCAAGTTCCTGTCCCAGCTCTCTGCCTGGCCGAGAGGGGCATTGCTGGCCATGCGGTCATTCTGCTGGCTTTTCTGAGGAACGGCTGGCCCATCCTCACAGCCACCTGCCCGGGCTCTTCACAGTGGCCCGCCCCTGCGGCCAGCACTGACCTCCACTGGCGGGTGGCAGGCGGCGCCCCCTGGAGGTGCAGAGTTGCATCATCTACTTGCACATTTTTCCATAAATGTCTATGGCAGTCATTTGCCTGTTCTTTTTTTTTTTTTTTTTGGCCAGTCCTGGGCCTTGGACTCAGGGCCTGAGCACTGTCCCTGGCTTCTTCCCGCTCAAGGCTAGCACTCTGCCACTTGAGCCACAGCGCCCCTTCCTGTATATGTGGTGCTGGGGAATCGAACCTAGGGCCTCGTGTATCCGAGGCAGGCACTCTTGCCGCTAGGCTATATCCCCAGCCCCTGCCTGTTCTTTTAAAAATAGTTTTAACAAGGATTTATTTTAGTAAAATAGTTAAAATAGGGAGACACGGGAAAAGGAAGAAGCACAACTTTCTGCTCCCCATGCCTTAAATGGGAGTCAGAGCCTCCATTTGCCAGTTCTTGAAGCTGGGCTGTGGTTTGGGTTCAGTGTGTTCTGGTGGCACAGCTGAGCGGCCTGCCTTGCTCCTCCAGCCCCCAGCCAGCAGGTGAACCGAGTCCTGCGTCTCTTCAGCCAAGAGCCAGGCTGCCCAAGGCCCTCCCGGGGCGGGCGGACAATTCCTGTTGGCCCTGCCTTGTCTGGGAGAGACCCTCGTTTGGGTCTCGCCCCAAACACATGACGCAGGCTAATGACACCTGCCGTGCAGGGCTGTCATTAACGGATCCTATTTAGCCTAATTCCCAGGTGAGGGATGGGAGCTGCCGTGCCTCTGAGCGCCTGGAGTCCTGGGAACGCTCATTACCTCATTAATATTTGTAAGTGCGTGGAGATGCTGAGATGAGAGCTGGGCCGCAGGCGTGTCATGGGTGGTGATTATTCCCTGGGGAGGGAGCCCCTCCGTTTACTCACGCAGGGGTGGGGAGACCAGCGTGGGGAGAATGGCTTGCTCCTGAGTTCCCACCCAGAAAGCTCCAGCTGGCTCTCCCGCAGGACTCTGCTTCACACCGAGCTCTGCCGGTCCCTCACAGCGCCGCCTGGTGGCTGGATTTGGGATGACAGCAGCCTCCCCCAGTCCCCAGGCCTTCTTAGCGCTGACTCTTCTTTTTGTCTCTCCTAGGGACTTAGAGAAGCGTGAGGCTGTTGGTTGGCTTGATGGGGCTAGGGAAGGTCTGGGTACCCTTTGCCCCTGGAATGAGTGAGATTCAGCCCTGAGCCAGGCCAATGGGATGCCCACAGCAGCACAGAGCCATGCACCCTTAGATCCCGTGGGGTGGGGGGTGGGGGGCGGAGGGGGGCAGGGAAGGCACAGGGAGCCCCAGGCTGAGCCTGTGAACCAAGAGTGGGAGTGCATGTTGGGGGGGGGGTTCCCAGGCTGAACTGAAGGTGTGGGGGAAACCGAGGCAGCGGTTCAAGGCATTCACTATAAAGCCCACTCGGGTTTTGAACTGAGGTCTTGTTGTCTCCGCAGCCAGCATACCCCATGCCCAGCTTTCCCACTGGAGAACTGCAAAGCCATTCAAGGCGCAGACCACCTGGGGTGCACTTGTCTGCCTCACCCGTCCGCACACCACACAGAGTCGCCTGGTTTTCACTATTTTGGGCAGTGTCATCAAGAAGCGATGGACCCAGTAGTTATTCCAATTCCTTCACGCCTTACTTTGGGGCAGAATCAAACAAAGACGAGATGGGCAGACGGAGGGAGAACAGTGCCCCATATTTCACATGTTCCTGACATTATTCCCCTTTGTGTCCATGCCGGGGGCGGGTCGGAGGGCTGATGAATGTTCTGGTACTTCCCCTCAGCTCCAGAGATGAAGCTGCGGATCGTGACAAATGCCCTCAGCCCGGCCCACTTCATCTTTCCAAGTCCCCCCCCCTGCGCGCGCGTGTGCGCGCGTGCACACACACACACCCTCTGTCTTCCAGATGCCTCCTTTAATGAGACTGTATATTTCAGTCTCTGCCTGCACAGTGGCACCCAGAGGCCAAATGGCTGGCAGTAAGTTATCCAAGGCCAGGGAATGCCCACTTCCCATAAACCTGGTTTAGGCTCTGGGCTGATGGCTGAATCGACTCATGGAGTCAGTGGTACCCAAGGCCCTGGCTCTTAGCCTCCTAAGCTCTGCTCTCCAAGCACTGAAAAGGCAGCTGGAAATCCATCCACGGTTGCTAGCATGCTGTGGTTTGCATGAAGGGGAAGATCCCAGCCCTCCTCCCATAGATGGGTGGATCCCAGAAAATCCCAGCAAGCCTAGCTGAAGGAAATAGGTCCACCTGCTCTCCAACTTGTGGCAAGAATGACGTCCACAGTCAGGTAAGAGAGAGTGAAGAGGGCCAGAGAGCAGCCTGGCTGCTAAGCAGTGAAGAGAGGAGAGAATGGGGGCCTGCCTGCCTTTCGCCCTCCACTCACCCCAACGCCTCTGTGCTCCGTGGGTGATGCCGGTTTGGTTTTACAGGGAGTGAGGGCACAGGACAGGGCTGACCCCAAGTCCCCTCCCCGCCCCCGTCCCCAGCCCCATCCTCCAGCGTAAATTCTAAACAACCCGAGCCAATGTCTTCCTTCATCTTACAAGTTCATCTTGCAGACATGATTAGGTTTTGTATGTGAATCCAGCAACTTTCCACATGAGGCTGCAAGGGGACATTTGCAGGTGGGTTAGCTATGGCTGTCCCCATGGGCCCCCCTCAGAGAGGGTGGTGGCTGCCCCCGTAGGCCCCCCTCCGAGTGAGTAGTGGCTTCCCCCACAGGTCCTGGCACACTCTGCCTCACATGCACTGTTGTCCCCACAGACTGGATCCCACAGGACCGCTCCTTGTGGTCAGAGCAGCTCGGGCCAAGAGGGACAGCTCGGGCCATGCTCTGTCCTGAAAGCTTTTTGCAGACAAAGTTGGTGTGACTGTGGATTGACAAGGCCCCGTGGGCTGCAGTTTTCTGCAAGGACAGCAGGGGGCAGCACCATACCGTATCTCTGCACATTCTATGGGCAGACCCCGCACTCCAGCCCCCAAGCTCCGGAGGTCTTTTCTCCCAAGTGCCTTTGCTTTAGGCTGACCTTGAAGTGTCCTTATCTTTCCGCATATCCTCTTTGGGGCTGGGCCTGGTGAAACATCCTGTAATCCCAGCTACTTGGGAGGTGGGTCATACTTGAAGCTTTCCCAGGCTGACATGTAAGACCCTGTCTGAAAAGCAAACTAAAAGCAAAAGGGCTGGGGTGCGGCTCAAGGGGCAGTGCAGAGTTCTGGTAGGAACCAGAGGCCAGCGGACACTAAGTTTTGAGTGTGTGGCTACTCTGTTTGCTTTTTAGCTAAGCTCCTCTTGCCCCGCTGGAGGGTTTCCAGATGTGATAGGCCATCCACCCTAAACAGCATTGTGGGGGTCCAGGCTTCTGGAACTGGGTTCCAGATAAAATCCCATGGTGGGGTAGGGGAGTGGGGGAGAAGAGGACTAGCAGGGGAGGAGGAGGGGATAAGTGTGAGCCTTAACTCTCTCCCATGCGATCGCGATTTGGAAATCCCCTGGGAAAGCATCTCCTGCACCTTGGATCCACATCTTACTGACCGTGGTCTTTGTACTTGGTCAGGCCGTGAAGTGCCTTGTGGTCCGTGTCTCAAGCCCATGAAAAGACAGCGCTTATATCCCAAGTAAGACAATCCCTTTGGAAGGAAACCATGCGGAGGGCCACGTGGAGCCCAATGGCTTGCTGAATGTCTGGAAGCTCCAGGAGAGGGAGGGGGTGGCGTTCAGAACAGAATGGCTGCCACTTCTGCCTGGCTGCTGGCCCTGAACCCTGCTCGTCCCTTTTTCACCGGTTCTCATGGGTGGAGGGGCCTGTGGAGCCTCTCCACGGGCTTCCCGTGGCCCGTGTGGTTTCCTCTCGCCATCTTTCCTTGGGCTGAGAGCTGCTGGCGGTGCCCCCCTCCATTTGCAGTGGGAAGATGAGGACTCCTGGTTTGTGGCCCATTTCAGCAGAGCCCCATTTATCGCACACAGATGCAGGAAGTTTGATTTGGATGCTATGCTTAGCTGTGAGGGAGGCCGGGTGGGGGTTGGGGGAGAGGACTCCCGGCACTAAAGAGAGAAAATGACACATTCTTCCTCAAGAAAGGACACTGATTGGGCTGTCTGTGCATGGCTATTCTGCTGCCAAGGCACCGGGGGCTCAGGGTGCGGGGAGAGGGGCGAGGGGGACGGCGCTCTGCCTCTGCGTCTGCCCAGTGGCCCCATGGTCAGCAGTTTGGGGACCTGTGGGGGGGGCAGAGGGATGGCCCCCGAGGCACCTGGGCAGAGAATGTAACCATACCACAGGCCCTTCCAGGACCTCATGGTGTCATTTAAGATACTTCTAGTTTCAGATGCAAAACAAACAAACAAACCCAGCCTGCCTGATTGAAGAATGGCGCTGGGGCAATTTCAACAGCACCTGAAGGCCAGGGCTCAGTGGCTGGAGGGACAGACGCCCTCTGCTGGTGGCAGTCCAGGGAGGCCTCTTCCTGGGACACTGGGCTGTCCCATGGTGAAGGTAAGGCAGCATTTGGAGGGCAGAGCATGGCTGCTAAGGCCCAAGGCCTGTGTTGTGTCTGGAAACCTTTCAGAATGGCCCGAGAATTTCCCAGTGTTCACAGCTTCTGAGCTCATTGTGGTCCCCCACAGTCCGCCCCCCCCACCCCCCCACCCCCCCGCCCTGCAGTTTATCCCAACTCCTCCTGGAATCTACCTAGCCCTGGGATCTCAGATGAAACAGACGCTGCCCAACAGACGCTGCCCATTGAAAAAAGCCTTTCCCCCGGGGCACTGACTGAGCTATCCTGCCCCCTCATGGCTCTGAGCGGCCGCCATTGCCTTCTGTTGAGATGCTGGGCATGGATTTTCAGAGAACACACCCGGAGCCCAGTCCCTTCTCTCCCACCGGCACCTCATGCACAGTCATTTCTCACTGAGCCAGCGGGATCTGCACACAGGGCGACATGAGGCACTAGAGCTCATACCACTCTCGGGGGAGGCTGCTGGAGCGTGACATGGTCCAGGCCGAGGCAGCTGACCTCCCGTGGTGAGAGTTGAGATGAGAGGGTAGGGTGGACATGTCTGGGGGGGGGCAGGGCTGGGATCCCCATAGGACAAGGTGGACTGGGCAGGAGGCATGGGAGATCTGTCCATGGAGCCCAGAGCCGAGTAGGAAGGAGCTGGTCTGCAGAAATCTCCATCCCAAAGGAGACCACAAAGGAGCCACGGAGGGGCCTGGTCATCCTAGGACCTCGCATAGGCAAAGGGGCGAAATGCAGGTCTAGAAGAATAGGGAGAGCAAAGCAGTGTTGTCCACACACTTATTTGTGTCACTCTGTCACCCAAGACTGGTAGGTCTGCAAGCACTTGGTGGCTTGCATGGCCTCAAGGCAGTGGAATGGGGACGTGGCTGCTTTGCTTGCCTCCTCCAGCACAGAGAGGGGACAGGGTGCTCTCTCCCCAGGCTGCCTTCTAATTTATGAAGTCATGCTCGGGTGGGCCCTCTGCCGTCTCCCTGCCAACCTTGTCTTGATGCATGCGATAAACAAAATCAAGATGACTCCTAAAGTCTACTGATGAGACAGGTTCAGGAGTTTAATTAAAACAACGTGGTAGTGTGCAGAAATATCAGTTGACTATTTAAGTACTTTGGCCCGACAAACAATAAATGTGTGAGAAGCCAAAGCAGCCTCCAGGGTGGGAGGAGGCTGAGCCGGCCACCCCTGAGCGTGTGGCCAAGGCAGGTCAATGCCTTCCCCTTGTCACCTCAGAAGCAGGCGCAATCTCTGTCTGTCTGTCTGTCTGTCTGTCTCTCTCTCTCTCTCTCTCTCTCTCTCGGCAAGGAGGTGTGGGTCTGTTCCTCTACCCATGACAATGGCTCCTCCTGGCTGTGGCCACTGTCCTGTAGCCACGTGAGATGTGAGTGGAGGCTGGGTCCCTCAGGAGGATGGAGCAGAAAACCACAGCAGCTGGGACCCAGAACCGGGTGTCGAGGCACCAGGAGCGCGTTTGGTGCCAGGAGCTGTTGGAGACACTATGAGGAAGGAGAGCTGGGATTGGGAATGTAAGGTCCTCTCCCGGTAGGGCTCCATGCTGATGCCCCCACCAGGTTAAGTCTCCACCCAGTTACCTGGGTAACCTGCATACTCAGAGGCAGTTACCGCCCCCTTCCTTGAGGTCACACCCTAATCCACCTGGCCACACCTCCCCATCCTGGCCCTACATAAGGCATTGGGGTGGGAGGGTTATGGCATCCCCCAGGGATGACCTGCTCTCTTGCCTGCCTTGTGCACCTTGAGCTTGGGAGCAGGGCAGCAAAATAAACTTTTCTCTTCTGCCTGAATACCGAGTGGTGTTCTCCTTTATCGCCTGCCTGCTTTAACAACCTAACAGGGAACATGAGCCAGCCCGGGCTGGGTCTGTGGCACCTCACAGCAGGGCAGGGCTTTCCTCTCATGCATGCGTGGTGTTTCTGCTGCTCCTCACACTGCGGCCCTGGCTGGAAAGCCGCAGTTCCCCATGCTGAGCATGCGCTTCGTCTTGATCAGTTTGGAGTGTTGTGCCAAGTCATGAGACCACCACCAAGAAGACCACCGAGACTCAGACATTCCAAAATGCAAAAGCAAGGCAAGGCTTTATTTAAGCGAGCTGCAACTCGGGCCTCGTCCTACCCACCGACACAGCGGAGGTTAGGAGGCAGCCCCGAGCTGTGATTACACAGGGCTTATAAAGGCAAAAAACAAAGTTACAACAATCAGGTGTTCAAGCAAGCAAGATTAGGACACAGGTACAAATCTGATTGGCTCAGGGCTCGAGGTACTCTGGGGGCAGTCAGAGTTAAGCATTCCCAGCGGTTAGAGTTCTTGACTGGCTGGGCCCTAATGGGTTTGTCCTGGGTTTGCTCACAGGGCCTGCTTATCTCAGGTTCGCGTGGTAAAGTGGGGTTCACGTGGTAAAGTGGGGCCTGACTTCAAAGTCTGGCACTTCATTTCCCCCTTTTTCTTTTTGGTACCTTGGGAGCCATGATTGGCTCCATTCTGTCCATTTCAATGGCTTGCCTGTCTAGGGGATGATATAGAGATAAGGCATGGGCCAGTAGGGCCCAATGTAGTAACAAAGGGCCTGTCACCATTTCTTACAAGTAAAGTCTCTGTACCTCTGTTTTGCATGCCTCTAGTTTATCCTGCCTCATCTTCCCATAAACAACTCTGGTCCCTCGGTTTTAAAGGGGGACAGATGGGTGAAGATCATCCATCTTCTGTAACTTCTTCAGGCTGACTCAGGGGCCTTGACCTTATCTAGCCAGGAACCTATAACCTTAGTCTACTTTACCAAAGGACTGCAGGATTACTGCAAACTGAAAATTAACTTTCAGCTATACAGACTTACCATTAGCTGTATAGTGTTTAGTATCCAAATGTAAGCAACAAAATACATAAACTTCTCAGCTGTGCTCTAAGGGTCGGGTGGCTATACCCATATTCCTGAGCAAGCCCAAAACTACCTAAAATAAGGGGGTCACCTCACTTTTGAGTGAGCTGCCAAAATAACATCAACACTAGCCAGGGTAGTAAGGAAAGAAGGCAAAAAGAAAATTATAACAATATTCAGTCTAACTTTCTTTTCTTGAGGAGAAGGCGAAGCGGCTGAGTCGGGTGCTTGGAGACCTCCCATGTTCCACCATGGTAGTCGTCGTCCAGGGCAAAGGGGTCAGCTGGCCTGGCGTGGAAGCAATGAACCCAAGTGGCGATGCCATCTAGGGTTCCTTCCACCGTGGTTCTAAGGATTTCAGTCCCCTGGTCTGAATAAATGGGGGGTAGGGACAGAAGCAGAATCATATAATGCCTTAAGTTGGGGTCACATTCTTGTGCACAAGCTGCAAATAATCGAGTCTACACAAAAATTCAGCATCATCCAAATCAGCAGGCAATTCAGTCTGAAGGCTAGGGATAATGGGCGGGGCGTACCCGTACATTATTTCAAAAGGAGTAAAGCCAAGCTGATAGGGAGAATTTCTTACTCTAAGCAGAGCAAAAGGAAGGAGTGACACCCAGTCTGTGCCAGTCTCTAAGGCCAGTTTAGTTAAGGTCTCTTTTAGAGTCCAATTCATTCTCTCTACCTGTCCTGAACTCTGGGGTCTATAAGCACAATGCAATTTCCAATCCGTCCCCAGTGCTGCGGCTATTCCCTGACTTACTTTTGAGACGAAAGCCTGCCCGTTGTCTGACCCAATGGTGGATGGGAAGCCATACCTGGGTAGGATTTCGTCCAGGATCTTCTTAGCCACTACATTCGCAGTCTCATGCTTTGTTGGATAGGCTTCAACCCATCCTGAAAAGGTGTCTACAAAAACTAGCAAATATTTGTAATTTCTGTGAAATCTACTTCCCAATACACGCCTGGCCTATTCCCACAGAGGCGAGCTCCTTTAGTAATCTGTTGATTGGGGGCATTGGCAAGCTGACAGGCCTTTAACAGATCTCAATAAGGACACAATCTCAGGTCTACAAGCTTTCTTTCCTAAACAGATGTATCAGCTTAAAATTCTCACTGCCAGTCAGAGCTTTGAGTAAATGTGGGGGGGGGGGGCGGTGAGATTTTAATCTATCCTCTCATTGACAAACTTCCCCTTACTAACCACTATCACAGATGACTGGCAAGTTCCTGCCCAGTAGACAGACATGGTCATTGGAAAGGCATGCTTATGAACTATTCTTCTAGGACTTCCTGGCTTTGATTAACTTTTGAAAGGCCAAACAGGAGTGACTCTAGGTTCTGGCACCATCTCTGCCATCCAAGCAGCAGCTTACTGGTTCTGGATGCTCCATCACTTTTGTCCCAGAAGGAGTGACTTTTCATTGGACTTGGACTCAGGGCCTGAGCGCTGTCCCTCATCTCTCCAGCTCAAGACTAGCACCCTACCACTTTTGAGCTCCACACCACTCTGTTCCCAGCACTTTGCTGGCTGATTAGAGACAAGTCTCTCACAGGGACCTTTCTCTGCCCAGGCTGGCTTCGAACCGCAGATTTCAGATCAGTGAGTCTTACAAGGGGCCACTTTACTCCAATTAGAAGCAACAAGGTGGTCCACACAGAAGTAGCTTTTAAGCATGCTCTCTTACCTGGAACTTATTAAGGGTCAGTATTAGATCTCGACAAACTTGTAGGAATCACCTGTGCTTCTCTGTGGGCCTGCTGGAAACTGTTACAAAAAACCTACAAAGAAGCTGGAATGGCAATTAGACATTTTGGTAGCCATAATTCTCCTTTTCTCACTTTGCAATAATTATTTAGGACAATTTTACTTCCAAATTTCTTATCTAGAAATGTATTCTTGATTTCCAAAGCCTTTTTAACACTAACACAACACTTTAGCTTTTATCTGCATCGGAAAAACTGACGCTCACAGGCATTCTGAAACCAGGTGCCGCCCTTTGCCTACGAGCTGCTTGTTTCAAAAGAGCCCCCCCCCCCTTTTTTTCTTCAGTCCCAGTTACTGCATGGCATGAAGACCTTTGAATTTTTCCTTAATGCAAGAATTACAACTGGAAATACTTATCCATTCAGCTTTCCAATGTATTAGTGAGAAACATTGGCCCATTTTGCCATTTCTTCCTACATACATAGAGTTAATGAGAGTTTACTTCTATCCCCATTAGTTTAGTATATATATGTCCTTTTAAATCCAAATTTGACACTTAGCTCTGATTTTTTTAAAATTTTAATTAAAGAACCCTGAGAAATCCTTTAAAGCATTTGGTAATGCCCAAACTTGATGGCCCTTTGAATTTAAACTTAAACTTAGTTTTGCATCATACTGCAGTCTTGAACATGTTCACACTCACACATGCACACACACATACATTTTCAAAAGATCTTAAAGCGCGCTGAATAAGCATCAGCCATACATTTTAAGACAAAAACCTTTAACAAATGATTTTAGCATTCTCCAGCCTCATTTTTCAGGGCTTGATAGTTTTAGTAAAACATTTTTAGTCTTAGTAAAACATTTTAGCACACCAAACAATTTTCTGCTTAAGAAGGCTGGGTGGGGGTCCCCCTAGAGTTCTTTTTTTGCGGACACTCTCACTGATTGACTGATTGTGGGCTGTCACCTGTATATCTTTCCAGTGAGCTAAAGTCAAGTCCAGGGGAGTGGAAGGAACGTTCCCCCCATCATCCGTTTGTCAGTCAGGCACAGAGCAAGAAAGAAATACACAAAAATAATCACAGGCACAAAGACCAGACAACACTTACAGACTTAGGGAGCCGCGGCTTACAGGTTCGACTGTGTCTCTCCTGCCCCTGTGAGGGGGCAGACCACACAGTCTCACTGTGTCTCTCCTGCCCCTGTGAGGGGGCAGACCACACAGTCTTGAGGGTCTCTCTCTCCTGTTCCTGTGTAGGAGCAGACCAGACAACCCCGAATATAGGGTGGACTAGACAGGTGCCCGTTAGAAGGGCCTCCTGGTCCAGTCCTTCAGGTTCAGGGTGGTAGTGGGAAGCCTGAGCCCCCTGTGGAGGGCTTGAGGTGTCCCCAAGTCCTCCAGGGTTGCCCATACGAGCGTGTCCACTCCGGCTGGTCCTTCACTACCTACAGGTTCAGATTCAGGCGGCTGGCCAAAACAGAAAACAAAACTAAAAATCACACAGACACAGACACACAGAATGAACAGCGCTATTTTCTTACCTTCAGAGTCTGGGGTCTCAGGGGTCTCTGGGGCCATCCCGGACAAAACCCCAAATGTTGTGCCAAGCCATGAGACCACCACCAAGAAGACCACTGAGACTCAGACATTCCGAAATGCAAAAGCAAGGCAAGGCTTTATTTAAGCAAGCTGCAACTCGGGCCTCGTCCTACCCACCGACACAGCGGAGGTTAGGAGGCAGCCCCGAGCTGTGATTACACAGGGCTTATAAAGGCAAAGAACAAAGTTACAACAATCAGGTGTTCAAGCAAGCAAGATTAGGACACAGGTACAAATCTGATTGGCTCAGGGCTTGAGGCACTCTGGGGGCGGTCAGAGTTAAGCATTCCCAGCGGTTAGAGTTCTTGACTGGCTGGGCCCCAATGGGCTTGTCCTGGGTTTGCTCACAAGGCCTGCTTATCTCAGGTTCGCGTGGTAAAGTGGGGTTCACGTGGTAAAGTGGGGCCTGACTTCAAAGTCTGGCACTGCAGGAGGTGGTGATGGTGGGCCGTAGGACGCCTCCTTGTGTTGATTCACCCCCGTTGATGACCCCAGAGGGCCATTTACCCCTTTGCGCCGGCAGGACGTGCTCTGGCCACCTCTCTGGCTCTCCCCCACCCCCAGCCACATTGACCATCTATGGATCCTCCTCTTCCTTCCACAGCCTCCGAGGGTGGACTTGGGGGACAGTGGGCAGCCTCATGCCCTCCGTCCCCACTGTAGGTCAGACATGAAGACTCGTGTGATAGGCAAGGCAGAGACAGTGGTAGCTGAAGAGAACTGGAGAAGGCATTAAACATTCTCTTTTGAGACGGTGCGTTCGTTTCCTAACCATGCACCACAGGCATGGTAGAGGTGGGTCAGGGTGGCTGCGGCAGGTCTGTGGCCAGTGCGGTGACGTCCCTATGGGACATGGAGGGGCAGAGCGTGAGGGATTCCTCCCTTCCCCACCACTTCCCCTCAGTGGCAGAACCAAACAGGAAGTGGCTGGTGTGGGAGCCTGGGAAATGTAGTCTCTGTGTCTCCTACCATGTAAAACAGGTCACAGAGAGGAAGGCATAGGACTGACTACCTGCTCCCTGCCCAGAGCACTGGCCTGGCCAGCATTTCCCGGCCTGTGGTCTAGCCAAGCCTCCCATCTAGACAGCCAGACCTCCCCTTCCTGACTCACACCACCGCTGTGTTTTCTTTCCCAGTCATTTCTTTTTGCTATTGGTTAATGAAAGAAACTGGCAAAGAGAACAGACCAACCTCTTTAAGAAAAGAAAGTTTCGAGTTGATATAAAAGCCACAATTTCCCTCTGAGTCAGCACCAGGGCCTTTATCTCATTTATGGCTGCTGTCTATCAATTCAAGTAGAGTTTATGAGCCCACATAATAGGAACGGGCTGCTTGTGCTTCATAGAACCAGACATTATTGGCATTCCAATATGTTAGAGGTGTGTGTGGGGGGGGGACACATATTGATAACCATAGAGCTGTTCAAAGGAAGGGAGGGCTGAATTCAGGGTGTGTAAAGACTGTGAGTTTGGGGAATATTGGCACTGAGACACTAGACAGGACAAGGGTGAGGTCATTCCAGGAGCCTGGTTAGGACTGTGGACACACAGTCCTAAGGTCCAATCCTGGGGACTCTGATGGCACGAAGTGACCACTTAGGGGCCTGAGGGTGTGAGTCCCCACTCTGTAATGCCAGTGAGCCACAAAGGAAAGCCTCAGGATTGAAGAGCACACAAGGTAGTTTAGAAATGATGTACACCAACCATTGACCCACCCATCCCAAGTCAAGACACACCCCCCAAGTGCCTCTCACATCTTCGTCTTTGGAGCTCTTCGTTGAGACACCAAACACCCATGTGAATCTTGCTGTCACCTGCTGAACTCAGCATGAATCTTGTCCAGCGAGATTACATGGAGGCGATTAAGTGCAATCTTGTCCAATGCAATTGTGCAGAAGTGACTTAGTCCATTCCAGGCCCAGCCCTTTCTGCCATAATTACTGAGAACTCGAGAGCTGTGCGTTCTGTAGGTGCCATTTTGGATCCCCGAGTCTTAAGGAGGTGGGAAGACTTGGTGGCTTGTGTTTGGCTGGGACTTGAGCACAAAGTAGGTCTTCATTGTGTTGAGTCTCTGGGATTTCACAGTTGGCTCCTGTGGGTAATGTTGGTAGACTGGGATGAGTGTGAAGGAATGTTGGGTGTGTTAGAAGACCAGAGCCTGTGGCTCCTCTCAGCTGAGTGTGTGAGGCCCTGCTGCACTTCTGGGAGGAGAGCCATGCTCTTTGTTGGGTAATGGGTTTTGTCTGGGAGATGCTGCCTTAGGCACTTCATCCTGCGTCTCAGTGTTGTGCTGTAGGGGGGTCGCTGATGGCACAACACGGGAGGGTGAGTGAGCTTGTCTGGGTCTAGACCACGTTCGGATCCTGCTTCCTGCTGATAGTGCTCCCTGCCTTCTGTTCTGTCATCTGGAGGTGGGGACAGCGGCGCTCATCACCATCTGTGAGAAGGAAATGAGACACATGCACTCATTTGTTCTGCGCAAATGTGCGGCGATCGCTATTTACTGCATTGTCTTTAAGGTGACTGGGAGCGAAGAGCGACCAGCCCAAGCCGTCTGTGCTCGGATCCGAGTGGGGATGGAGAGACCCTGCGTTGGCTTCCCAATGTCGGTCCCCACACCTGGGCCTCGCGGTGGACGCCAGCCCCGCAGCCTCCCCAACTACAGCTGGACGGTTGGTCTCAGCCCCGTAAACTCAGTCTGTATTTATAGCTCTCAACCATCTGATGCGTTTGAGTCAAGAAACAGGCTAATTCAGCGGCTGCCTGTTACAGATCATCAACAGCTCGGCGAGCGCTCTTAATTCTACACTCAGCCGTGGCATCTGAATCTCTCTGTGGTCCCACGATGAGCGTTTTCCATCTGCGAGATCAGTCGTCGCAGGGAGCAGGCAGAAGTTCAAAGGCACGAAGAACCTCACTGGAGGGAAGGCATGAGTCTCCGCCACCGGAGGTTATGGGGGTCTCCGGTGTGTGGGGACATAGGCACCTGCCAAAGGAGCGGGGGGGCACTGGCCGTCCCCAAACAGCCTCCCTGCCTGGCAGCCTCACAGAGCATTTGGCTTTTGTCTTATTGATTGGCTAGACCTTTTTATATATGGAAAATGTTGTCTTGTTTCTGCGTTGATGAGATGTAATAATTTCCCCATGTCAGAATTGCCTTTTAATGTTGTTTGTGTCATTGGTTAGATCCATCTGTGTTCATCGCAAAGGCCACTTCCACGTTGAGAGTCCGAGAGGGACATACGCTCATGGCTCCATTCATTTCCCATATGGATTCTCTGCGATTCCCACACTGTGATTGAAAAATACACCTCTTGAAGGTTATTGCTGCTTTGGGCTGTATGGCAGAGGATTGAACAAAAACTTTGTGTTTATAATACTGTCCAATTAAAAGATACATTAAGCCTTTGGGCTGATTGAACTGGACAATACTAAACTCTTAAATATTATTGATTTTCATAGTGTTGAGTTCATTTAAGGGAGAAATTGACAAAGGAAGAAAAGAATCTAAATCAAATACTACTGAAATACTGAGTGGCAAACCCGTACACCAACAAGAAAGAATATGTAATACGAACCATTGAACTGACAGTCCTCAGCAACAGGGATTGGTGGGAATTGTGCATAAGTAGGAAGAGTTCAGTGAAGGGAAGAGGCGGCCATTTCTCCACTGTGGCCAAGTAAAAGACCCCAGCCTGGGTCTGTCTTCCAGAGAAGCTAGAACTTCTATGGGAAATTTCTCAGTTGTTAACACATTGCAATTATTTAAGCAAATAGCATGGCTACCACGTGTGGGGTAAATAAAGTGCACCGGTGACCTGGAATTGGTGTTGGCAAACTTGTTTGTGGATGGTAAGGACTTAGGACTTGAAGAAATGGCATAAGGGGAATTAGGCTCTTATCGGTTCCTCCTTCTCTACTTCCATGATGGTAGCAATGATGCTGGCGGGGGCGATGTATAAACGGGTAGCAGTGGTGATAATGGAGAAAGTGACGATACTAAAGATTCTAATGGTAAGAGAGTCTATCACGATGGGGGTGGGGATGTGATGATGGTGGTGACGATGGTGAGAATGATGGTCCCCATGGTGGTCTTAGTGCTGGCGAGAGAAGGATGAGAAACTTCTGCTTCCGGCCTTCTGCTGGGGGCCTCAACGTGTGCCTGGATACCCCTTCTCCTTCCACACATGTGCTGTCCTCAGGTCCCGCGGGACTGTGGGGTCACCCACCTGCCCTATCGCTGATTTGTACACATCCCCCTCCCCCCAACGTGACACTGGAAGTGGGGAAAGGCCCTTCGGGTCACAGACAGAGTAAAGGAAAGATGAGCATTGGGTCTCCATTCTCTGGAAACTCAGCTCAAGTCCCCGGCATGCCCCCTTGCTGCCTCCTCACACAAGCTCCAGGGCAGTCTTTCCTGTGTGCGCCAGGATGTGCCGGTGCACTTTCCAGCTCTGGGTCCCTGAAGTAAGCCTGGTCTGCTCAGGGCTCTTCTCCAGCTCATGGAGACGGTCCCCAGGGTGTCTGACCTGCCTCACAGGGGGCCGGGACTCCCCTAGGGCAGTGTCAGTCAGTGGCTTCAGGGGTGAGCTCCACGGTAGGCCCTCCCCTCAGGCAGTGCCAGCCTCTGTGATGTTCCCACGTGTATTTCCCTTGTAGGATTCTGGTAAAGTAAGGAGCCTGAGTTTTTAGGGCTGCCTGTACTGGGGACTCCGCACTCTGCTTTTATTGTTTCTAATCAAAAGCACGACGCGAAGGCCCATAAGAACCGCTAGACTTCGGCAGTTCGAATGCCAGCAGTGACAAACGGCTCTTTGGCTCTGTGACATCCCCAGTGCATCTGTCAAAGGCTATTATGCTTTCATGACGGCCGGGAGTATTTATCTCCCGGAGGATGGTGCAATCACTCCAGCCTCTGAATTATGAAAAGTGACCGTTTTTCTCCCGTAAATTGTCATCCCGTGGTGAGATACACGCAGGCACATGGCTGGCTAATTTTATAAAATAAACAGAAATGCACCAAAAAAAGACGCGCTGCTCTTTTCCAGGCTGTACTCTTCTGAGCACGTCTGTTGTCAGGGAGGCCGTCCCAGTGAGTGCCGAGGCCTTGCGTTTGTGGGCGGCTCGGCCTGCATCTGCTCTGTGAATATAAGAGCTCCGTAGCCCCAGGTCCTAAGAGTGGCTGGCTTTCTGTTCTGTGATCCTGATTTGTCTGGCTTGCCAGATGAAATTGAATGATTCTGGGGACAGTCAGAGCCTAAAATCATTCAAAACAAGAATTTGTGTCCAGAAGTTGATATGAAAAGGAAATAATAAATTTACCTGTTCTTCTGAATATACTCTACACCTTCCTGAGGGAAGACATTCCATTACCGCCCTGCTGATATCCAGTGTGGTCACGTGGCCTCCTGTGGCCCCTGGACTGTGGGCACAAATGGCTGTGTCAGGAGAGGTGTAGAGAGACGTGCATGGCTGTGCTGTGCTCTCCTGCCTTAGGGCTGGTAGATAGGTGGGTGTCCCTGTCTGAGGGTCCCTCTAGGGTTGTCTGCCCCACCCCCCACCCCTGAGTTTGGATCGTCTCATCCCTGTGCTGTGAAGCCTGACCTGTACCGGGCTCTATGATTG
Source organism: Perognathus longimembris pacificus (assembly GCF_023159225.1). Classification (NCBI taxonomy): domain Eukaryota; kingdom Metazoa; phylum Chordata; class Mammalia; order Rodentia; family Heteromyidae; genus Perognathus; species Perognathus longimembris. Next base: position 89,670,143 of record NC_063163.1, on the reverse strand, counting down.
GGCCACACCGATGGGAACACGGAGTCCTTGTGTCCTTGCCTGCCCATCTCCCAGAGCTGGCGTCCACCCTCATCCCTCCAGCCAGTCTGCAGAGGGAAGTCCTCGATCCTCATCCCCCGGGAACCGTGGACTTCCTGGTCGCCTCCCTCCGGCATCTGACTCCCCGGCCAAACTGCCTTGGCCAGGGGAGGCCTACGAGTCCTGGAGCCACCGCGCGGCAGCCCCACTGTGAGGGCTGAGATTGAGGACCACTGCCACTGGCACTTTTGTCACTTAGAAACATCTTCCCAAAGTTACACTCTAAAAGAAGGAGGGAAACAAAAGTGAAGCACATGTTTGTTTCTGGCATTTATTCCTGTTGTAACACCCTCCCCCGGGTGAGACTCCTCACTCTCACATTCGGGAGAGGTGAAAGGCTGGGGATGAACAGGAGAACGAAAGGCATGAGCACCTGCACTCTCTGTCCTTGTCCCCCGGTACAAGACAGATAGCAAGGAGACACACAGGCACGAGTATGTCTGCCTCCCTAACATAGCTGGGGGCCATCTGCTCCTCCACCTGTGACTCAATACAGTTTGACTGGAACTCGGCAGAGCCATTTGTGTACCTGAGGTGGTTTGGTGGACCGTCAGCCAGTTCGAGCAATGAGGACAGAGGCTGCGTGGTCCATGGAGAGAGCTGACATTGTTCTCTGCCCTCATGGGGAATGTGTCCTATCTCCTGTCCAGGAGGAGTTTTGCTGACTGGTGTTGGCTGTAGGAGCAGGGCACAGGTGATGTGCCATCTCAGACTGGATTACCTGCACAGCTTGGCCCCACAGTGAGCGCTCGCCCAGTGATCACCACAGAAGCCAGAATTGCTCCATCCGTGTGTGGCACACAGGCTGGCCACGCTGGCCAGCAAGGCCAGGGCCAGCCTTTGACGAGCTGGTGAGGCCTTCTGGGGGAGGGGGAGGGCAAGGATATCTGCACAACATTTCTTCAAGCTGGCCTTGCCCAAGACACTTCTTTTCAAAAGGATGATTACAGGAAGAATACCGTGGCCGCGGGATGCCTGCTGTGTCAGCAGCGTTGTCCTTAGTGAAAAATGGAAAGAGGCGGTGAGGCCACAGGCCTCGACCTCTTGTGGTTGGGTCACTGTGGATGTTAAGCAAGATGCCCCTGGCCCAGCCTGGCTGTTCATTCTCTTCTGGGCTTTGACTTGATGTGTGCAGCAGGTCCCCATCTTTACCTGCTCAGACCAGAGGAGTGTGTGCATGTCTCTGTGTGTGTGTATTCATTTAGGATGCTAAAGCTTGGTTCATCTTCTTCATGATTTATATACATTGTTACCCCAATGCTATACTTTTGGAGGTGACATTGAGCTACCCACAGGCCTTGTGAGCACCCCCACCTCCCTAGCCTACAGCATTGCCCAAGTACAGGTAGGGACCCCTGCGGGTGGGGGCGGCCTCAGACAGGTGAGTGTACATGGTTGCTGCCACCAAAAACCTGAATCAGGATCTGCGAGCCCCAGTGTGGGACAGGGAGCCCAGGGAGACAGGCACCAGCAGGAAAGGTGGGGTGCAGGGGGTGCAGGGAGTCATCTAGGGTGTGAGTCCACTTGCTGCGGCCATGAGAGCGGCTGGGGTCTCACAGAGTGAGGATTCCTGGTATGGTCATAGGCATGGTTGGTGACCATTTGTGCTGGTTTAACAGAAGACCAGAAGCTGGACTATTTTAAAATGCCCTGGTTTGGAGGCCTGGACGTCTACCATCCAGGGGCAGGTGGACGATGTCTGGGGAGGGTGGCTCCGCTTCCAAGATGATGTCTTCTCAACCCTGAGCACAGAGCCTGGTGCTCTTGTGGTTTCCTTAACTGCCCCTCCCCTCCAGCTGTTTCTGGGTCCCTCAGCCTCACTCTGTACAATCATGTCATCCTCAGAGACCACTAGAGCCCTAGACCTGTGCTGGTCACTATCATTCAACTAATCGCCTATTTTGCTAAATCTCTGCTGTTATCAATAGTGCTAATTACCTGTCACCTTGTTTCCAAATGATCCAATCGACCCATCGACCAGGAGACCCTAAGCGGCTCCCCAATACCCTCTGGTCCTGGTGTTCTTCTGTCTCTCTTGCTTCTCACAGCTCTGGGAGGTCCTGAACAAGTTCCCTTCTCCTTCCTTTGTAGTATCTGCACCTACAATTTTCTCCCCTTCTTTTCTCCCACTTTTCTCCTCCTCCTCCTCCACATATAAAATATAGAAAGAGCCCTGCACTGAACATTCCAACATATTCTTCATCTAGATCCAACAATTCATTCTCTTTCTCCTTTACCTCCCTCCCTTCCTCCTTCTACCACTGCCCCTTCTCTCCCTCTTCCCTTCCCCCTCTCTCTCTCATGTCCATTCTCTCTGTCTGTTTCTCCATTACTTGTTGTTGCTCTTGAACCACCTGAAAAGAATCTTTCCCTTTACTCCCTCTGTAAGCCTGACAGCCTCCTCTCCCTTAGCTTTGGCATGCTCCCTTCCTAAGCAACACTAGGCCCATCTAGTAAGGGCAGTAAATAATTAGCCTCTACCTCCTCTTCTTTGAGATGACACTCCTTTTGGGCAATTGTGACCATATAAGGCAACAAGATCTCCTTAGAGTGACCTTCAGGCTTGGACAACTGCAGGACCCCCTTATCTACCATTTGGACAGCAGCCATAAATCCTAGGCCGACATGATGAAGCCCCTGGTCTGCACGTCTACACGGAGGTCCCTGCCTTCAAGACCTCCTAGGTTATATATGTCACCCCAGACAATAGACCGCACTTCTTCTCACTTCTCCCCGTGAGAAGGGGTCTAGCCGGCCCTCTTTGCCGGCAATAAGCTTTTCTTTGTTCTTCTGTTCCTGGATGTCTGCGTGGTTTCTGGCAATGTCTAATATATTCTAATACCCTCAGCAAGCATTTCCTGAGTACAGCGATGGTATTTCCTATCGCAATCATATTACTCAGTGTTATTATTACCAGGATAATGGAAATTTCCTATTTCCTCATATCTAATCCATATTCACATTTCCCCCTATATGCCCAAGAATCTTGCAGTTAACAAAATTTACCTGAGCACATTTCCTAATCTCTAACCGTTAATTGTGAATTTAGAAGCTGCTGGCCTGGGAGCAGAGCCCACAGAATGAAATCCTTCAGGGAAACCCCAGCCGCTTCCTGCAGGACAGGGCTTGAGAATCATCACCGTTTTCACACTGTGAGCTCTTCCTTGGTGGTGTTATTCGCCTGGGCTGTGTGGGTCAGAAGTTTGGACAGGTCCCCAGGGCAGCTTTTTGCTGCTCTGTCGTGTCTGGGCATCACCTGAAAAGACTGACTCACCGTTGGGTGCCGACATTAGCAAGGCATGTGACGATCACCTTCATTTTCCTGACTGTGTCCTGGGCTGGAAGTCTGTGAAGACCCTGATGGCTGATGGAGGCTCTATCATCATCATCATCTCCCCGTGTGATAAGTTGGTTGATTTCTTCATGGCAGCTCCCGGCTGCACACAGGGTGTTTTTTTTTTTTTTTTTTTTTTTTTTTTTTTTTTTAATAACACATGGTCTGCTGAGAAACCCTGCCTGGGATGGCCCACGGCATGGCTTCCTTAGCCCACAGGAGTCCCCAGGCCAGAGCCAGCCTCCACTCCTGGCTGGGGAGGCGGGGTCTCTGCAGTACAGCAGAGTGTGTATGCCAGCTGTCTTCACAAAGTAGAATCTGCCTCATCTCCAGTGGGAGACCCACCCCTGCCCTGGGCCTCCATAGTCATCTGGGCATGCTGGGTAAGTCCCTCCATGCTCTCCTCTAGGAGAGGCCCCTTCTGCTCTTCCTGGGGTGGATGCACAACCTTCCCAGCCTCCTCACCCTTCACAGCTGAGCACAATCCCTTTAAAAAAGCCCTTCAAGTTCTGGAGAGGTACATTGATTTTTTTCCTACCTTCATCTGTTTCCAATAACAGGTGCCAGCAGAGCTTTAGGTGTGAATCAAGTCCATAGCTTTCCGACCTGACTGCGTCCCCAGAGCAAATGACAACCCTCGCACCAGAGACAGGGCTAGACGCACGTGCTGCGAGAATGCCCAGCGGAGGCTCTGCCTGCCCCAGCCTTGCTAGCAGGGTGGGCCCGGGTGATTGGTCACCCTAGGCTTTCTACTGCCCTTACATTCGTGTCTGGGAGTTTCCTGTGGGCGCATTATTCCTTAATGGGTCTCAAGGGTCTGGGAGTAAACACATTAACAAGCTACAACTACTGTTTGGGCGAGCATATTTCCCACTGGTGATTAATAGAGATTTCTGTGCATTACTTTTTTAAAAGAGTTAGTGTTCTGGAATGGGCTGCAGAGGCTCATTAAAGACAGCAGGAGTATAGCCACTAACAACTCGCCAGGAGGCTGCTGTTATGTGTGATCAAAACCCACTCATGAAGTGAGCGGCCTGATGGTGTGTCAGGTTCCTGGAGTCTCCGGTTCCCTGGGCACTTCATGGGCATAAGCTGTAGGTGCTTTTTTTTTTCTTCTTTAATCAGCTGTGATCACATCTATGAAGGAGTTTGGGAATTGGAATTACTCAGTCTTCCTTTGTCCAGATGAATGAAACTTGCAAGTGACTTTCGAGGAGTCAAGTAGCCTAAAAAGTGACAAGTATTATTATCAAATATAATTGTTGATCCATTAAGTTTAGTTTTCATTTAGTGAGGAAGGAGGGAGGCCTGGGGGGAGGGAGAGAGACTCTGGCCAGCTTCGGTAAGGAGAAGATGGCGGGCAATGCACACATTTCTGCTAAGTGAGGGGGAGTTCACGCCTGTTATTTTCGCTCAGAGGTTCACAGAAGATGCCCTCCCACCAATCCCTGTTGGGAACAGCTGCACCACCGGCACTGCAGGTCTTCCTGCAGAGGACATAAAGGTAAACTGAGTTTCCACCTATGGGTTTTCTCTCTGCTAGAGCATAGCTTCTTAAACAAAAAACCCAAAGGGAAAAGAAAATAGAACAAAAAGAACTTGGCTAGATATATTTCCTTCTACCACTCCTCTTGTCCCCAGCCAACGTCATCTAGAACTTTTCTAGATACACTTAGACTCTGTGTGTGTGTGCGTGTGTGTGTGTGCGTGTGCGTGTGCGTGTGCGTGTGTGTGTGTGTGTGTGTGTTCCAGTACTGGGGCTTGAACTCAGGACCTTGTGCTCTCGCTTGGCTCTTTTGCTCAAGGCTGGAGCCATCGCTCCACTTCCACACTCATATTCTTTGGAGGGATTTCTTGGAATTTCTTCATGTTTTCTCTTCTTTTCTCCTATCTCCTGGGACTCCATTAAAACATATCTCTGACTTCCTCTCAACAGGGCAGGGTCTCCCACCCAGCAACATAGCCAGCCTGGCTTACCTTTAATATGGCGCTACGGCCAAGTCCTTGGTGAGATGAGCTCGGAAGTCTCCTGTCCCTCACGGAGCTCCAGGCGCAGGGTGGAGGAGCTGGGCTGGCTGCGTGGGTCTGGGCTGGCTGGTCAGGACACTCTGCTGGGCTCATGGTGGGGATCTTCCCACGCCTGTTTTCCTGTGAGCTCTTCTGTTGAGTCTCAACTTCCAGAGTTTCAGTCATCTTTAAAGCAGGTTTCTACAGAGCCTGTCCTGAGACTTCAGATGCTGGGAGGGAGGCAGCAATGTGCTGTTGGGGTTGAGAAAGAAGGGTCATCTCTCACCGCTGCCCCCTCACTCGCAAAACCGCACTTGCACTGTTTTCGGGCTTTCAAAGGGGTGGAGAGTGGGGCTTGTGTTCTGTTCTCCTCCGAAGGTTCTCCCACCTCCTGTTTTGATTCCCACCATTTAATTTCTCAAATGAGCTGAGCTGGGAGGCATTTGCCTGGGCTGGCTTGGCACTAGAGAACTATTCTGCATGACAAAAGCACAGCCGCTCCAGCTCCACCGGGCAGAATGACCCAGCCAGAAGCAGAGTCTCCTGTGGTAGGAGATTGCCAAGAGCTGACTGGGGAGGTTGGGGTGGAAGAGCTGTGTGTGGCCTGCGAGACTCGGTGCCCCCCTTGCACACACAGGAGCTGCCCGCACCCTAGCACCATTATCTGGGCAGTCACCTTCCTCAGCAGCTGGGATCTTTTCTAATTAGCCACCTCATGTCCACACTGACCTCAATTTCAGTGCACCTGAGAAGATGAATTAGCTCTCTCACCCCTGGCTGATGGCTTGGCCCAGCCTTTGTACCCACGATGAAACATACTCTAGAAGCAGAGGCCGAGGAACAGCGCGAGGCTGGCTGGGCACAAGAGGCAGGAAGAAACCAGTTCATCCTGTTGCTCTGCTCTAAGCCTGGTGAAACCCATGTAAACCCAGGGACAGCGTGGTGCACTTTGCTGATTAGTGCAAGAGGGGGAAGAGAGTGAGGAGAAAGCCTCTGCCTACCTTGTCTACCACGGCCTTGTGGTACCACACACACACACACGAACAGCGGCCACAAAGGCTGCCAAACTGACTTGGGGTTTCTGTGGGGTCGAAACCACTGTGTAATTATTTTCTGAACCAAGTCCTCCAGTGGCAAGAAACCTGCTGGGTGGAGGCGAAGCAGAGGCTGGGGAGGAGGAGGAGGTCAGGACGAGTAGGGATGAGCTGCGGGGGTCGTCTGCACTAGTCTTCCTTCGTAGGCCACACGGAGGTACTTTGCGCCTGCCTTCTCGGGGGAGTCATTGCTGGGGGTGGGAGGGTTAGGGGAGAGGTCGTGAAGGGAAAGGGAAGCCAGGGGGAGGGGAGGCAGAAGCCAGTAGACAGCCTCCATAGCCATCTCCTTTGCAATCCTGCTTCTGTCCCACGTCCCTACCCTCCTCTGCCCAGGCCTCCAGCTCCACGCCTGTCTCCATGTTCAACCTGTGATGTGCTGGTGGTGTAGGAGTAGAATGGGCATTTCTGTCTGTTTCACAGACAAGAACAAGCAGCTAGATCTCCCGAGATCCACCCACAGCGTCTCCCCCTGGGAACCAGGCAATCCTTTATCCTTGGTATTTTTTTTCCCTTTTTGTTGAGGTCTACAAAATTATTTTCTATTATCTTTAAGTAGTTGCACAAAGGAGTTGTCATTTCACAAACCAGCTTATGAATACAGTACATCTCTACCAATGTCACCTTTTGCAACATCCTTCCCCATCCCTCTCCCATCCACCCCTGCCCTCATTCTTCTGGACATTGTAGGATACACGTTGGGTTCTTGGGATATTTCTTTTCCTCCTTGACCATCTTACAGCTACTGTTCACACCATGAAAGTGTCTGGCTCCTATCAAATCGCGGTTCTCACAACTGGTAACGACAGTGGACATTTCGCCCCTTACCCACACTGCACCCAGCCGGGTGGCACTCCTGCAGCAGGCTGGTCTCCTGTCTCCAGGTCCATCACCCCTGCCATGCTTGGGAAGTGCACCCCCCGCCAAGTGTTTCTTCTGAAGAATGAACTTCTCCTTTCTGCATCATAGCTAACGTACATCATTTTAATCTCATCAATTCTCGCCCAGCACTTTGAACCTTTAGTGCAATTAAGTGAACGTAGAGAATCATGGAACCACCCTGCTCCAAGATGGCAGTGAGCAGATGTTCCCACAAATATATATAAACATATATAAAATTATATACAAATACATCTATACATAATTATGTAATATACATAATTATGGAACTGTATAATGTATATAATTATGTATATAAACATACACACATATTTGTGTGAGTGAGTGTTGGTACTGGGGCTTGGACTCAGGGCCTTAGCTTCTTCACTCAAGCATGATGTCTACGAATTGAGTCTCATGGACGTTCCTGACCAGGCTGTCTTCCAGCTGTGATCCTCAGATCTCAGACTCTTGAGTAGTTAGGGTTACAGGTGTGAGCCACTGGCCCCTGACATGTAGCTATAGTTGAATTAAGTTTCAGGTGTCAGCCTATCATTAGGTCATTTTTCAAAATCCTCTCTGCTAATCTGTTTTTCCACTGGCATATTTAGTCTTTAATGTAATTGTTAATATTTAGAGTGTAGATCTGCTATTTTCAAATTTTTTGGGTGCCAGTCCTGGGGCTTGAGCTCAGGGCCTGGGCACTGTTTCTGGGCTCATTCCACTCAAGGCTGGCACTCTACCACTTGAACCACAGCTCAACTTCTGGCATTTTGGTAGTTAACTGGGGATAAGAGTCTCATGGACTTTCTAGCCTGGGTTGGCTTCGAAGCACGATCCTCAGATCTCAGCCTCCTGAGCAGGTAGGATTATAGGCATAAGCCACTGCAGAACGGAAAATTTTCAATTCCTCTAGATAATTTTCTTTGTCTTTAGTTTTCAGAAATTTGATAGTGATGCTCTTTGGGATGGATTTGTTAGATTGTTCCCTTTAGGGTTAACTCAGTAATGAACCTGTAGGTAATATTCTTTTTCTTTGTTTTATATTTTTGTCAATTTGCTTTGGAAATTTTTCGTGATGACTTTCTTAGAACAATTTTCTGCCTCACCTTTTTCTACTCTTCTCTGGAATTCCAAAAGTGCCTTTTAAATCTACTTTATAAAACCAACCTATGTGTAAGCTCCCTTGCTCATTCTTCCCTTCCTCCCTCTCTTCTTCCCTCCCTCCCTCCCTCTCTCCCTTCCTTCTTTCTCTTTCCCTTCCTGCCTTCTTTCCTTTCACCCTCACCCTTTCTCTTCCCTCCCTCCCCTTTCCCCCCCACTTCTTTTGTGTTCTATGGCATCTTTTCTCTGTGTTCATTTGTGCAGTTTCTATTGTTCTACTTTACAGAATGGAGTTCTTTGGTGTTTTTTTTTGTTGTTGTTGTTTTTTGCCAGTCCTGGGACTTGAACTCAGGGCCTGAGCACTGTCCCTGGCTTCTTTTTGCTCAAGGCTAGCACTCTACCACTTGAACCACAGTGCCACTTTCAGCTTTTTCTATTTATGTGGTGCTGGGGAATTGGACCCAGAGCTTCATGAATGTGAGGCGAGCACTTTACCTCTAGGCCATATTCCCAGCCCAGAATGGAGTTCTTTGAATGTTTCCTTTTTCCCTTCCATTCTGGCCTTGAACCCCAGATGGGCTTTGGTTCTTATTCAGTTCTTATTTCAGCTACCCTAGTTTTCAGTTCCACAATTCCTATTTGGTTTCTCTCTGTATCTTTTACATATTTCCTGCTTAAAAAAAACTTTATCTGCTGATATTTCTATTTGTTATTTGTTTTCAAGAATGCACTTTTAAAATTCTCTTACAAGAGTCAACTCTTCACTATCCTTTCTAGGTAATTCTGTGTAATGTCTTCCTGTTGGCATCAGAGTCCTCATCTGACCCAGTAATTTCCATGTTGTTAGGATAATGAGCACAGTTTAATTGGCACCTGCTCATCTTGGCATTGTGTCATGGAGCTCTGGGTATTGCTGCCAGCCCCGATCCTGCTTCTGTGGGTGTTCCAAGCTTCGGGCTGAAGGTGGAGGAGAGCCTGGCAGCCACCCTGGTCCAGGTTCCTTCCCTTTCCTCTGATACCTAGGAGGGCTCCTGGCTGCTGCAGTAGGAGGGAGCAGCTCAGGGACCCAAACTCAGCAGCTGCCTTATTAGTCTGCAGGGGAAGGATGGGGACTGAAGTGGTGCATAGCAGCCCTGGGGTTGGGACGCAGGGACTAGGAGACTCAGGCGTGTGTTGCTGCTGTGTACTTGCTTTATGCATGTGTTGCTGCTGCGTGCTTGCGTTATGCTTGCACTTACCTTAGCGGACCTCAGGCTATTAGCCCATTTCACCAGACCCTCACCCTCACTCTGCCGCTCTAAGCCATTGCCATGTCTCATGGAAGACTGTGGAATCCTAATCCAGGCTTCTACTTCCCAGTCACAGGCTGGTTAGGGTCCCACCAGGTGGAGCAGGCCTGCACGGGAGCTGCACCCGCAGCCTCCATGTGAGTGTGAGGGGCAACAAATTTTAGAAACAGCTGCTGTGGTGTTTTGGGTGCCTGTAATATGATGGAATGCCTCCAGCGATGCGTGTTTGAAGCCTTTTTTATTTAACACGCTTATTTTTAAAGCCAAATGTGTTCCTTTGTTGTGTGCTTCTGTTTGTGTCACTGAGTGTGAAACGAGAGACATGCAGCCAGGAAGGAGACGTGAGCTCCACGCTGCTGCTGGATGGGGCCCTTGGGAAACCATGGTGTCTCTGGATTTCTTGTCTGGGGCTCTTGTGAAATTTGTACATTAGGTCCTGGAAGGGGAGGGAGCAGCATTGACTCCTAGTGGGGGGCGGGGAGGTCAAGAGAAACCAACAGAGGTGAGGAGTGCTGGGCTTTGCTGTTCATGCCAGGAGCCAAGGCCACTGCTAGGCCAAAAGGAACCAGGAAATGTCCAAAAAAGCAGAGAGTGGCTGGGGAGAGGCCACCCGAGCACAGCCTGCGCCACGGGGCCTCTGGTGGCAGGGCAGAGATGACCACAGCTGGCAGTGGAGAGGGAACTGCAGGCCACACAGACGGTAGATGCTATAACACAGTGGTCCAGGGCAGGTGGATAAGAAGTAGTGGGTTCAAGGTGCAGAAGGGCCATTCAGCACTGAGAGACCACAGCCCTCCAACTGCTCCTCATCCAACACTGAGAGACCACGGTCCTCCAGCAGCTCCTCATCCAGCACTGAGAGACCACAGTCCTCCAGCAGCTCCTCATCCACGGTCCTCCAGTGGCTCCTCATCCAGCACTGAGAGACCACAGTCCTCCAGAAGTTCCTCATCCAGCACTGAGAGACCACAGTCCTCCAACAGCTCTTCATCCAGCACTGAGAGACCACAGTCCTCCAGCAGCTCCTCATCCACGGTCCTCCAGTGGCTCCTCATCCAGCACTGAGAGACCACGGTCCTCCAGTGGCTCCTCATCCAGCACTGAGAGACCACAGTCCTCCAGCGGCTCCTTATCTGGTGCATGGCTGACACACCAGTTTTCCATTTGGCTGAGGACCTTGTGCACGCAGCTCCTGCGTCCCATTGACCTCATCTTCCACGAGGGCTCTCTGCTAACTTCTCCTGGGTCCACCGGTCTCCAGTGGATCCTGGTGAACGCCAGCTCTGTTTCCATCTCAGCCCCCTCTTGTTTGCTGTTTCCACTGGCACCCTGGGGCTAAGCCTCCTGTGGTGTCTCCAGGGATTTTGCCACCAGGGTCCACTCTGGTGGTGGAATTCAAGGATAGTGTAAGTATCTTAGTCCTGGACCATTCCCCACAGTAGTGACAAATGTGAGCAACCCAGTGGCTGTCTGGAAGTCTCTCTCCGCGTGGACAATGCCTCCACGCTATCTTCAGCACCAGAGTGTCTTGTTTGAATGTCTCCTCCCTAGTAGGCCTTGCTCCAAACATCCTACCTGAGCCCTACTCCTGACAACAGTCCCCATTCTCTTTTTCCAACCTCTTCCTCCTCACACACATCTAAAATTCTATGATAGCTTCTCATGAACATCCAAGGAAGGTGAGCTGCAGGTGAGTTTTACTTCTGTCCATTTGGGTGGGATGGTTCCCTGGGTGTGGAGAAAGGCCCTGGGGGATGAGCTGGGCATGCAGTAAACCATTCCTGGTTGGAAAAAGGTTTTTTCTATAGATTAGTCACCTTTTATTTCTCCACATTTCCTTGTCCCCAGAGGCCAACTGTCACCTCAGATCAAGTGAAGAGCCCCTGGGTAGCTCTGCCCAGATTAACAAAGCAAACAGACACCACAGACACCTTTCTTAAAGGAGCTGCCCCCCCCCCCGGCCCCCCCGCCCATGTCGTGTTTTACAAAGCCAAGTATCAGAGAAGCCTGCCACGTGGAAGCTTGCTAGTCCTGCCGTTCATTTCTCCTTGGACTCTGTGTCATTCTGCCATGTCTGCTGTGGAGCTCAGGGGAGCTGTCCACAGTGCTCTGGGAGACGATACCTGCTTGGTGCACAGGAGAAGTGCCATGCCTTTTAGCTTAAATTCTCAGCACCCCTCTTCCAGAAGATTCTCAGCCTCTTCAGATCCATCGGTTACCCAGCACTTGGGCTGAGCGTCCGTAGAGAACACGTAATTGTCCACCAGCAATGTCATTCCATTTCCCCACTCTAATGCTCTTCTCTTTCAATCGCCAGGAAAAATGCGCACAAGAATACATTCCTACGGCATTCGAATTCCATTTCTACTGAGCTCACCCATTATTGGCATAATCTATACTTCGAAAAAATAATTTATTGTTCTCCTGGAGGAAGTTCGATATTTGAAATCGGTCATCTTGCAATGGATAAAATAAGAATTTGAAGCTGACTTAACCTTTCCATTACCTGCAGCCCAGCCGAGGCAATGAAGAAGCTTCTTCCAGATTAAAGTCAGGCCTCATTGTAATTGAATGGGTTTCATGCCAGAGCTCCCTCAGGAGGCCCTGACCTCAGCACTCAGCTCAGTTCCCTGCGGCGTGAGAATCTCAGCCCATTTCTTAGCAGGAGGCTTAGCAGGCTCAGGAGGCTGTGGCTGGTGGAGGTCCCGCGCGTGCGCAAAGGCTCTGATGATGCTCCCGTGCGTGCGCAAAGGCTCTGATGATGTGGGCTGACTCAGCCTTGGGTAGAGGGCAGGAGGGTGGTGTGGTAGGTGTAGGGGTCAGCTGGAAGAGCTCAGGTGGGTGGCTGCCAAAGCTTACCAAAATGCCTTGCCACCCTGGAGGGCCCCCTGCAGTGCTCTGCCCGCTGCCTGAGCTGCTGCCTAGAAGGGGCTGGCTCTGAAGAGTGAGGCTGTGAGCCCCCACAACTCCTTCTTGGCCACCCCGGGTGTTCGCATGGACTCTGGAGGAAATAAGCTCCTCTGTTCCCGTGCCTTCCACCTCCTGCTCCGTTCCACTCCCTGGCAAACCTGGGCCTGCCTGAGCCATTTTAGAAGGAGGTTCTGGGGTGTGTGGTCACCAGTCTGGGGGCTGGGGCGGGAGGGGGATGGTTACTGGCCCAGGCTGACCTTGAATGGTCTTTTAGCTACTAGTGCATCTTATAATAGACCAGTATCTTATATTTAATAAACTGCAGACTTCCATGTTTGCTAGAATTCATTGTTTAAAACCTATATACTTTCTCTTCAAATTTATTTTTATTGTAAAAGTGATGTCCGGAGGGGTTACTGTTAGGTTCACCTAGAGACTTGTAATTTAAAAGACAAGTGGTATCACTACCCAAGCAGACAGTTGTGGCAACTTTTTATAAAAGCTAATTGCAGTGACAATTAATGTCTTCCAGAAGCTTACTGGCTGCCAAGAGCTAGGAGCTAAAGAGGCACTGTGCTTGGTTAAAATCGTGATGAGCCAGCTGGAGAGCTTTCGGGGTGACCTTGCCTCATCAGAGGGTGCAGACAGCCAGATACTTCCAGTGGGCGATATAGAGACATCTCACAGCGTCAGAAGACCGCTGCTTCGGAGTGTGTGCCTTCGTTTCTTTTTCTGGAGTTTTGGAAGCCGTTGGTGCACAGTGAATCCCTTCTGGGTGAACAGAGGGGTCCAGAAATGTCGCGGGGAGGGCGGCGCTGGGGGTTTCTGTGGCTACAGCACAGTGCCGGGGCAGTGGTTGTGATAAAGAACGATGCTTCTTCTGCTTGTGGCTCGCAGTGCTGGGGTGGTGGTCGTGGCTCCTTCTGCTCCTGGCTCCCAGCATGAAGTCCTCCACTTGACATCCGGTGAGGCTCACATGTGGATGAACTTGTGGGCTCCTTCAAGACCCTGCGTCATGGCCCCAGGTCACAGCCTGGTGTCACAGCCCCGCATTGCAGCCTTCTGCTGCAACTGGGCGTCACTGCCCTCACCATGTCACATGATCATGTGGCATTGCCCTGCTTCATAGCCCTGTGTTGCGGCCCTGCGGCCCTGTGGCCCTGCAGCATGGCTCAGGTCACTGCCCTGTGTCCAGCCCCGTCTGAACCTAGTCACTGCTCAAGGTGCCACCCCTGAACACCATGGCCACATGAAGTTGGATGGGAAGGTCCCATACTTGAACTTTTGGGGGGCTGATGGAAAGCATCAGAAGGAACCCCTGTTGTTCCCTTCTTTCTCATGTAGCAGAGCCCTGGGCTGGGGTGGCCGCCTGGAACTCTTGAAAGGTGGCTCAGCCAGGAGCTGCAGTGAGGTTCTTTATCATATGGACAGAGTCTGTCACTTCCCCTCTGGCTGTGTCACCTCCTGCCCAAGTGTGCTTTCCACCCAGGCTTTGTCCGGGAGCTCCCACATGGGGCAGCGGGGCAGAGGGAGGGAGGTGCTGAGCTCCTGCCTGGGGAAGAGGGGCAGAGGGAGGGAGGTGCTGAGCTTCTGCCTGGGGCAGAGGGGCAGAGGGAAGGAGGTGCTGAGCTCCAGCCTGGGATAGAGGGGCAGAGGGAGGGAGGTGCTGAACTCCCACATGGGGCAGGACTGTTTGAATGCCACCAGAGCTGCAGATGGGCCAGGGAGTGAAAGGATCCAGTCTGACAGGGCTTTCTTGGGGAAAAGTGTTAGTGTTGGTGGGAATTCCCTTGGCTTATCACTTGATGCCCTACAAAGCTATAAAAGAAGGAAGGGTGAGCATTTCTTCTGGGGTTTGGTTCAGAGATCCTTGAACTACTACTCTCTTGTGAGGTTTGTCCTGTGTCTGCTCTTGTCCCTGGATGTCACTGAGTGGCATTTCCCAGAGCAAGCAGCGAGGCTACACACCCAGGCTTCCAACCCACAGCCATGGTGACACGAGGCTCAGTTTGGGGTGTTGGTTACACCGCCATAGCTGCCCCGTGCCCTTCTACAGCTCCCCATAGCACAGTTTCGCTTCCAGGTGGTTCAGACATTCCTCTGGTGATGGACCCCTTGCCAGGCTGCTGGCCACCTTTCACTAGTGAGCTCCCTCCCATCCTGAAGGGTGGAGCCAAGATCAGACGTGGAGGCTGGGCCTCTGCTCAGCAATTAATATGTGGCTCCTTTCCAGGCCAGTCTCTGTCTGTCCTCATGAATAATCGTCTCAGACAAAAACTCTGGATAATTTGTAACCCGCCTCCCCCTGCAGGAGCCTTTCAAGCAGCCGCTGTCATCAGCGGATAAGTTCAGTTTTTATAAATGAACTGGGTTATAAATCAAGAAGCCCGATCTGAAGTACACGGGGATAATTCATGAGTGTTATTGCAGGTGGCAGCGTCTTCTCTTAGGCTCGTGATTAAATGCAGCTCCATCAGCAAGCGGGAAGCCATTGCTCAGACGCCGTCTCTGCTCCAGCCAGCTCCTCCTGGAGGCATCTCCGATCTCAGCTCACCTGGCTGGCAGCAAGAGCAGGGGGCAGGTCCCTGTGCATACGGCTTCCTGGTCGGCTTCTCTGTGGTGGGCATCAGGGACCTGTGGAATTGGATGTCTCAATCTGGACCCTCACATGTGTAGGATGCATGAAGTGTGCCACAAGCCTCACAGAAGAGAGCAGGCTTGGATTGTGTGTTTACTGATCTCCCTTCAAAGTCTTCTTCAGGCCCCATGCCAGGCCTTAGTTTTATAAATAGTGCCCACTGCTCCGTTGTCTTCTGGATGCCTCTGTCTCTGGAGGTACTGATAGAAGACAGAGGGCAGGCATAGAGGGACAGTGGGATCTATGGTCCAGGTTTTCTTCCATGTACCTGCCAATTGTCATAGACTGTCACATCCCCTTCCCTCTGGGGGACCTGTCCCCATGGGTCCTGGGGTGGCCTCAGGCTTCCCTGTCTTTCTCTCATCCTGGGCTGGGCTCGTGTGATGTGTCTCCACCTCCGTACGTGGCTCCTCCTCTCAGTCATCTCCATGTCCCTCTGGGCTCTGCCACCTGGGGCCTGCGGGGTCCAGGCAGGTCATTGGCCCTGACAGCATGCTAGACATTTGTCCACGGAGATGGCATGGTCTGGACAAGCTACTCTACGCTTCTCCTCCCCTCTTTTCTTGCTCCTTCAAGCAGAAAGGCTCACACACAGACCTGATGAGCAACAATAGGGTACAGTGAATGCCAATTCTTCAGAGAGGATTTGAGTGCCAGTGCTGTCTCGTTCAGAACCAGGCAGGGCCCTGGAAGGCCTCTCCATGGTCAAGTGCCACATGGGCATCTTGGCTCTGGCGTGGAGGTGGCAGCTTGGGAAGGCTGGGCCATGGCAGGCCCCTGCAGACGGGGAAGCCCAGGAGGGAGGAACTCACCAGACTGACCACCCAGGGCAAGATGTCTGGGGCACAAGACCAAAGAACGGCTCATTCCGGCTCACCTCCACAGCAGCCAGGAAGGGGGAGGGCCGGATCTAACCCCCATCCACACAGCTCTCCAAACCTGCTGCGCTGTTCCGTGGTCCCTGATGAAGACTGATCGAAAGGTCCCCCCCTGGACCAGCACCCTAAGGAAGGAAGATGAGACCTGTGTCTCTCACCCCTGCTTCCCAGGGATGCCTGGGGATGCCCCCAACCCCATGGCCCTGGAAGGGGCAATGGCATTTCTACTGGGAGCACTGAGTCTTCAGGAAGGAAGGCTCAGATGCAAGCTGCATCAGCATGTGGAAAGTGCTAGACAGCTTTCCAAGTCTCATTCCACTGTGTGTGTTGGGGGTGTGTGTGGAGGATTCAGGTGAGTCAGGGGTCTTCCACAGCTGCAGTTCCAGGCTGCAGAGTGGTCATTCTCCTGTCTAGCTGGGCCCACTAGGGCCCTTCCTGACCAGCAGCCTGGGACCCCACAGACACCCCTGTGACCTGGCCTGGGACCTTATAGATGCCTGCCCCCAGCCTGGGACCGTGCAGA
This sequence comes from Perognathus longimembris pacificus, assembly GCF_023159225.1. Classification (NCBI taxonomy): domain Eukaryota; kingdom Metazoa; phylum Chordata; class Mammalia; order Rodentia; family Heteromyidae; genus Perognathus; species Perognathus longimembris. Next base: position 89,653,412 of record NC_063163.1, on the reverse strand, counting down.
CAACCCCAGGCCAGGATCCCACAGATGCCCCCACGACTCAGCTCAGGACCCCGTAGACACCCGCAGCCCAGCCTGGGACCCCACAGACGCCCCCATAACTCAGCCCAGGACTCCACAGACATCTGCAGCCCAACCTGGGACCCCACAGATGCTTCCACAACTTGGCCTAGGACCACACAGACACCCGCAGCTTGACAGCCAGTGCATGCCACCACTCAGCACTAGGGAACGAGTTTTCTTGGAGCCTTTCTGTCTCCCCCCCCACCACAGTATGGCCGCCTGGTGAGGACAGGTGCCCCCACCCACCTCCTTCTCTGTCCCCTCCTGACAGGATGTCCAGGCCCGTGCCTGGTACGTAGCAGGAGTGAATCAATGTTTGTCAGGTGAATGAGACATCATTAGGGCTGAAAATCACCAGGGTGCATGGACTCTCAGAGTTGGAGAGGATTCTAAGCTTCATCCAGCCACATTTCCCACCCAGGATGTCCATGCTCAGCCCGCACACTCCGCACGCCGCCTACTCCGGGGTGCTGCTCGGGAGTCCATTCTGAGGCATGTAAACAGAATATGGTGCTCACGGGGAATCTGAGAGTCCATTATTTGCTAACAGTTCGCAAACTCTTGTCAGATTTACCAATAACTGTTGGGATGAGCAAAAGACTAAAATTCTGCCACTGCTCAGACACTTGATTGTCAAGGTCAGCTTTGGCTAATGAAATGTCATGTCTCCCCTAGATATCTTATACCACAGAGGCACCAATTATCTGCCTGCAGCATTCAAACCCTGCATTGGCGGGCCACGCTGTTCCTCAGAGCGGCCACTTGAGAAAGAAGGAATAAAAGTAGAAAGGCTGGTGTTCCTGAGGTGCTGGCCAGGGTGCTGTTCTGTGCTCCTGAGGTGCTGGCCAGGGTGCTGCAAGCAGTATTTCTCTTCTGCAGGTGGGAGCATGAACTGGAATTTTAAAAGCAACACCGATTTCCACTTACTGGAAACTTCTATTGGATATCTTCTCTATTCTGCATACAGGGATGTTTGTTTCAGCACAAGCTCATAAAGGAAGCCTCCAAACCACTAAAATGAGCATTAGAGGAACTTTAGCTTACCAGGATAAGGGTCACCCAAACGGAGTGAGGAGCACATATTTCTAAGGGAAATTATTAAATAAGGAAACTGAGGAATAATATCCAGAGTTTTTCAGCTTTTCACAAAACGCGCGCACACACACACACACACACACACACACACACACACACACACACACACCCCCCAGATTTAAACTTTTCAAATTCTCTGCTCAAATGCATTGTGCATGGACGAAAGTCCCAGGGACAAAGTCTGGAAGACAGAGTTCCAGGAAGACAGGAGTCCATGGTTTTATCAGGAGAAGGCAGGGGGAGGGGAAGGTCTGGAGCAGTTAACAAGGAGGCCAGAATTAGCTTTGAATTTCAATGTCTTCCAAGGAAAATAGCTGCATGTGTTTCTGGTGCAATTAACATTTTAATCAAACAAGATTGCTGTTAGGAATCATGAACTGAAATCTGAGTGTGTGGGGGGTGGGGTGGGACAGGAAGATGGCCATACCAGCCTTGAAGTTACCTATGTAGCTTGGACAGAGAGCACGAGGAGCATTCCCCTCAGTAAGTTCTCTCCTCACCAGAACACCTCTTCTTGTTGCTTTTGCTCTGTGGTGGCCAAAGGCGTGTGTGGGACCCTGGTCCTAGGGCCCTGTGTCCTGTTCCTCCTCTGCCTGGTTGTGAGCCAGAGTGGCCAGCCTGTAGCTGGGACACCAGACTGGCCACTGCGGCTGCACCAGATGCTGTGTCCACCCTTTCTCCCAGGCAGCAAAGAGGGGGCATGGGACATCTCCGAGGACCCAGTGGAAAGCTGGTGAGGCCCCAAAGAGGCAACACTGTCTCTGTGAGTTCTGCTGAGATGTGGGTCTTACCTCCATCTCCTGGTGAGACGGAGGTCTCCTAGAGTGAGGCACCTGGCCATGCACCTTGAGGGTGCCATGCTTCTCTCTTCCATCCTTCATGACGCATAGCATTTGCTCTGGGCTGTGCCTTAGGGTAACAGAAGCATGGCACCATGGACCAAGTGCTCCCTGCAGGTGGACTCACGTGAGTGTGCCCAGGGATGGTTCTGAGCCACTCTGGCCGGGGAACGAATCCATGCACAGCCCCCTCATCCTCCACACAGGGACAGCAAAAAGGACAAACTACACTCAGTCCCTCCCTCCCTGAAGCGTACTTTAACACCAACTCTATACACAGGATGGGATGTTACAGCCAAGGTTTATTGTTTTCTTTTTATTCAATAAATAGTATTAGGTTGGGATCCTCGAGAAAGGTCATGCCAATGGTGTCTGAGTCAAAAGTCTGTTGAGCTCAGACAGATTTCTTCCTATGCAGATCACCATCATTATGCAAATAAGGATATCCTCTTCTCTGGGCAAGTGTAAAATGGGTGTTTGTTTTTAGGATGATGAATTATAGTTCCTCAAGCCATCTGCAGTGTGCAGTCGGGAGATCCTGTTTGTTTCCCGGGCATTTTTGTTGGTTCCAGCATAAACTTGGGGTGACGTGGGTTCTCTCTACCCCACCCCCCCAGGTCTGTAATCTCTGTATGAGTGTGGAGGCCGCACAGGGGCCCAGGATGGGTATGTGGCATCCGAGTATGCTAGCAAACCCACACAGCACAATTTTATAGTTGACTGGAGACGCCAGAACTCCACTGTGGCTAAGCTGGGCAGTTTCTTCCTGGCCTTCAAGGTCTTCTGAGCTTTACATGGAGAACCACACCAAGAGTTTTCTAAGAGTCCCCTGGGGGAAGAAAGTGACAGCACAGGGGTGTTGAATTGTATTTCCAAATCAATGCCTGCATGGCACTAGCAAACGGTCATCCTGATGACCACTAAGTGGTCACGCTGGCTTCACACTCAGCCCTCTCAGAGTCCCCCCAGGAAGCCATTTCTCTCCATCGGGGTCTTAGACGCACCTCAGGGCATGCCAACGGCTTCGAGGCTCCTGAGGGTCAGGGTCAGGGTCAGGCTAGGTTCTGCTCCTCAAAGTCTAGGCTGGAGACTATCATTCTGCAGTTTCCAAGCCGGAGCCACATGCACTGGGCAGACCCAGGTCCCCACCCAGGAGGAGGCAGCTTCAGGGAGACACTTGGGTGGGGATGTCTACATGGAATGTTCTAGCCCGTTGTCCTCCCCGCCCCGTCCCTAAGGAGTCAAGGAGACTGTGACGTGTGCTGTGCCCATAGCGTGGTCTGTGGGGAGGAGACAGGAGGACTGTTGGTCAGCCCATGAGGAGCTCTGTCCTTTGCAGTGGGCAGAGTGCCCTCCAAGGTGAGGGTGCAGGGAGGGAGCCAGGCAGGGGCTGAGCCTGGGAACAATGTGCTATGGTTTCTGGAAGATTCTGAGGTGACTAGGAGGAGATCCATCAGAACTCTTCTGCCTGGTGTTTTCTTGGCCTTAACACACTCTCTTTCCTGCTTCCCACTGACCTGCCTCTCTTCCACCACTCACATCCTGGACCCCATTATCCATTCCAGGCTGGGAAGGGGACTGGGCTGTGGGTGAGAATCCCATCCTGCAGAGCCCCCTTCCCAGGCTCCAGGACCCCCCTTCTTACCTGTCTCACCAGGCTGGGGCGCCTCATAGTTGATTGTCCAGTGCCCTTCCATCTTCTTGGAACAATCACTTGATTTTCTTGTTGGAAAACAACTGTTTTCCCAATGACTCAATCTTCTAGGCAATCTGTTCTTTTTAAAGACTGTTGAGGGACCGTGATGTTCCGTCCCCAGAATTCAAATCCAGAATGCTGATTAAAACCATGAAGAGAAGGGAAGTTCACTCATTCTGGAAAGGCTCAGAGAGGTAAATGTTTTCTGCTACAGGACCTCTGTGGTGACAATGGAAGACATGTCCCTCAGGCCTCCACTGGGCTCTGTGAGCCCCCACAGCTCCTTCTCCTTAGGAGAAAGATGATAAAGTCACTCCAGAAAATTAAAGGAAATCTTAAACATTATTTTTAAAAGCATTTTACAAGTCAGGTGAGACTGGTGTCTCACACCTGTAGCCCTAGCTACTCAGAAGGCTGAGATCTGAGGATTGTGGTTAATGCCAGTGTGGGCATTAAAGTCCTCGTGAAACTCTTATCTCCAATTAATCATTCAAAAACCAGAAGTGGAGCTGTGGCTCAACGTGTAGAGTGCTACAAAAGAGCTCAGGAACAGTCCCCAAGCCCTGAGTTCAAGCCCTAGGACTGGAAAAATAAAATAAAAAGCACTTTGCAGAAGGTTGTGCAAGTTTGATGCACACAATTTGATGAGTTTGGGGATAAAGATATGTTCATGAAATTAAAATTCAGTTTTGTTTATTTTTCACAAGTTCTTTCTCTCTCTCTCTCCCATAAACCTGTCTGTAAGATTAATTGCCCAAAAATCATGTGAATTAATTGCTCACATCATCAAAAGGTCAGAGGAAGCAGGTGACACATTATAAAATTGTGGTTGCCTGTGGGTGTTATTGTCTGATGTTTTCCCCAGCCCTGGGTGGTAGAGGTGCAAACACAGCCCGTCTCTTGGGTGGCAGCTCAGGATATAAGAGGTAGAGAAGTTGAGGACTGTAATCTTCTCTTACTTGTGGCCAGTTTCAGAGGTTGAGTGCTTCTTAGAGGAAGCATTGGCGGGCGTCCCCTTTCCCGAGGTTTTTGTTTTGTTCTGCTTTACTGGGGGAGGCATCATTTTGCCTTGACAAAGGACAGCAGTCCTGTGTTCCTGTGGGGATGCTCCCTGGCCAGTTTCATTCTGTGGTCCAGTGACCAACTTTGACCAAGCAAGACATGTTCCTACTCTAGCCACTGTGATTTGCCTAGGCAGGGCCATGTGACCAGAGGAGGGCCAATCAGAGTAAGCTGTTGGGAAGGACCTTCCTTGCCCAGCTCCATGGTCAGATCACAGGTCAGAGATGCCTGGAAGCCAAATCTGCACAGATGTGCAGCCAGAACCTGGAGAGCAGTCGCAGCTGCAGGACACATTTGACCTCCTGCTAGGTCCAGCCCCAGCCAAACCCATGCCTGTCCAGCACACTGGTTCACACACTGTTGCTTCTCTTCAGTCAGTGTGGGATGGGAAAGTTTCATTCCTAGGCAGTGACAAAGTTGTCATTGGATGTTTGGCTCCAACAACTGGCTTGACAGAAAGAGGAAGGATGGCTCACGTCCTTTCTCAGTTGCCATTGTGTCCATCAGTAGGAAGACCTGGGCCCTGACATTTGCATTTCAGTCCTTGAGTTCAAGGAGAGTTTGCTGTGGGTGGATCTGAGGGTTAAGAACAGCACTCTGTGTGCAGCCTAATCCACACAGTCGAAATTTGCTGAGCTGGGCTCCTCACCCTCATCAATAAATGACAACAAGCCCTGGTCCCTTCAGGAAACACCATCAGGTGACAGCCACACTGCCTTTGCTCCCGGATGTTGATAGTCACAAAAATAAGTAACCAATGGCATCATAAGCACACTTACGACCACTTTCAGCTCTGAGTTGTACTATTAACTCAGAAGACCTGTCTTCTCAGCTCTTGTCACTAGTAAGACCTTTGTACAGCACAGGCACAGCCAAGTGCAAGAACATGAAAAGTAACAGCTCTGAGGTGGAGGCTCGGCCAGGGTCACAGCACCGGAGCAGGGCTGGGTTCCGACAGAGTCACTGCCCCTGTGGCTGGTGGGGAAGAGCAGGTCTGTGGGCCAAGGTAATGTGAGGATTAAATGGAAGAGCAGCCCTGGTGCTGTGGAGTCCTTGTGGAAGGGCTGTCCTGGTGCTGTGGGGACCATCTGGAAAGGCCACCCTTGCCGGGCCTCGCTCTACGGCCCCCATCCGAGTGGGGGGGGGTTCCTGGGCTTGTCTGCTTCTTCCGTGTGGGATCCATACTCGCTCTCTCAAGCCTCCTGGCCAGTAGAGGTTAATCGCGGAAGTGGGGTCCCAATGCAGCCTCAGTTCGCGTGTAGTTGCGAGACCCCATGCCCGCCAGCCCAAGGAAAGACATGGGTGCGTGGTGGTCTCGGAGAATGCCTCTGGGGCGTTCTGTTTATTCAAATGAGGAGCCAACAGATATACCCCCAAAGGCGGGCACAGGAGAGGGACTGCTGGTTGGCCACAAGGGCTGTCCATCAAGTGATGTCAGGGGACTTCCTTTGTGGGCGGAGACCCAGTCCCCCAAGGATTGGGTTTCTGGGGTCCTGGCCATCAGACACGTGCTCGACCCCAGGGGCGGGGGCTTCTCTTCCTGTTAAAGGCGGAAGGGGAGGGGACGGGCTAAAGCCAGCTGTGGCCTCTTAAAGGCACAGCTGTCCTCAACACACCCTGGCGCTGTGGGGACTGTCTGGAAGGGCTGTCTTGGTGCTATGGGGACCATCTGGAAGGGTTGTCCTGGAGCTGTGGGGTCCATGTGGAAGGGCTGCCCAGGTGCTGTGAGGACCATCCTGAAAGGCAGACCTGGCACTGTGAGGACAGTCTGGAAGGGCCACCCTGGAGATGGGTGTGGGCCTCTAGCACTCGTGTACTCTTGGGTCTCTGAGTCACTGCAGAGCGTGTGAAGTGATGGGTCACAGGAGGGTGGGGAGGATGGCTGGGGCAGGCAGTGACTTTGAGGCACAGGTGGAGAACCCTTCTTGGATGTGCTGCAGAGGGCAGGGGGAATGTGTGAGCAGGCCCAGCCAAGCTGGGTGCTGCTGGTCAACTGGGTGGACACTGCTAAAATTGCTGCAAGGGTGAAACTCACACAGGCTTTTGAGGAATCCCAGAGGGTTGGGGGTCAGGTGTGGAGGAGGCTGAGCTACCTGGTGTGAGGGGCATCTGCCACCAGGGTCACCCCTCACCTGGGGGCCATGCACACCCTGCCCTTCTACCCTGTCACCCCGCCCAAGGGCCAGAAGTCCTGTATACCAAAATTCAGGGGTCAGGGGCCAGATCTTGCAGCTCCAGAGCAGAGCAAGGGTTGGGGGAACCCCACTGGTGCTGCTCAGAAGAAGAGGGACAAGAGAGAAAGGGGGGAGAAAGAGAGAGAGAGTGGAGAGAGAAAGAGGAAGAAGGAAGGGGAAGGAAGGGAAGGAGGAGGGGGAGAATGGGAGGGACAAGAGAGGAGAGGAGAGAGGAGGGGAGAGAAGGAGAGGAGAGGGGAGGGGAAGGGTGGGGAGGGGAAGAGGGGAGAGGAAGAGAAGGGAGGAGAGGGAAGGGGAGGGGAAGGGAGGAGAGGAGAGGGGAGGGGAGGGGAAGAGGGGAGAGGGGAGAGGGGGAGAAGGGAGGAGAGGGAAGGGGAGGGAAGGAAAGGGGAGGGGAAGGGAGGGGGAGGGGGAGGGGAGGAGAGTTCACATGGATTAGGTGGCTCAGATTTAATTCCCCTCCACAGTCCCAGGCCTAGCGCAATACACATGCTTCCAAGAAAGATCACTTTTGGAAACCCTTTTAGCACCCAAATGTTGGGTTGTTAGAAAATTAGGAAAAGAAAATGGACTGTTCATGGCCATGCATTATTAAAACATAAACAATGGCCCATGGAACCTGAGTCTCCTTCTTTTCTTATTTAGTAGAGGGCCTAAGCTGATGAGATGCAAATGCTGTTTATTGAACACGTTGGACAGAGCAATTCCATTTATTTATTAATGACACTTATTTAATTTGCCGTCTGGGGAGCTTTCGGTGTGTGTCTGATGTCACTCGGGAAGCCGACTTTTGCTGTGCGCTTCTGCTCCTGCGAAACTAACTTGAGAGTGAATTATTCATGGGGCTGTTCAGCTGGAGGGTGTCTGGCTGGCGGGGGCCGTGCATCATTTTCTCTTCCTTTATTAAGACTACCAGAAGTCAATTAGCCATCTCTCCAGGAACACAACTGACACCTCATGACGGTGTGGCTGAGCGTTTATTTTTCTAGATTCCTTTCTGTTTCTGGTAATGGCTTTCGTGATCTTGCAGGCATTTTGCAATTCCTATGTAGCCCTGTGAGTCATGAAAGCCAGTCCTGTCCTGGCTGGACCGCCACCTGTGGCCACGAACTGTGTTCCACCCTCCTTTGCGGAACCTCGGTCCTATCAGGAACATGCACTCCCTGCAAGATACTGTACTTGGAGTCTGCAGCACGATGGAGTCAATGCTCATGGTAGATTGTGAGTCAGGGGGTGAAGAAAGGTCAAAGGTGACAGTGGGACCAACTGGCTATGACCACTGCGCTTCTTCCACAAGCTGTGCTTTCTGGCACAGTGGACAGGATGCCACTCATCCTGAGCAGCATAGGGGTGGACGAGGAGCTGCCAGTGGCAGAAGTACTAGCAGAGCTCCTTTATGACCAGGAGATCTGGTGGCTGTGATGAGGTCATTTGTTCATCTTTCCACTAGTCCCTGGGGCAGAGGTGGGGCCCCTTGGGCCTCCAGCACTCACGGGACAGGTGGGGAAGGGGATGTCCTGATGGAACGTGAGGGCCCTTGTGGGGGGAGGAGGAACAGTGGGCCTGCTGGACTCTGAGCTGACCACAGCCTCTACAGTTACCTGTGACCCAGGGTGGGGCCAGGTGAGGAACCCTTGTTTTCTTTCCTGTTCTTCTCACAGCTGTCACCACAAGATGGGATGCCTTTGGGAAGAAAAGGCATAGCTCCTACAGAGCCTGCCTTCCCTGAGTGGGATGGGTATGGCAGCCCCTCCATAATCCACCGAGGGCCATGGACGCTCCATCAAGGGGCTGCCACAGGCTCAGACACCCAATTTTCTCCCTATTCTAGCCATCTCCTGTGTCAGGTCTCTCTGATGGGCAAGAATCTGTCTGTCTGATCTCCTTGCAGTGCTGGCTGGGAGAGGAGGACATGACCCATGTTCTCCTCCAGGCAGTGTCCTATTTGTCATTGACACACCATTTCTATAAAACAGAGTTCACTGGCTTACCGTTACAATCCAGGGCTTTCTACTACACTCAAAGCATATTCGAGTACCTTCTAGGATTACCATATGATTCTAGACTGCTTCCATCACTTCATACCTGTTAGCACTCATCTCCATCTCTCCTCCCTGATGAAAGCCGAGGGTCCTTTCTATCAGTGTGGACTGGGCCCCTCCTCTGGGCTTCCAGACTGAACAAGTCCTGCTTCTGCATGGGGCTTCTGTGCTCAGCTTCCCTCCTCCCTCTGCCTGTCCAAGGATCAACCGTGCTGCACAGGGCCTGCTCCAGTGTGATTGCTGCATGGGGCCTGCTTCAGTGGGGATTGCTAAATGGGGCCTTGCTGCACAGGCCTTGCTGCGCAGCGGGGCCTGATTCAGTGGGGATCAGCACTTCAGTCACTGACTGGGGTGGCCAGGCCCATTCTAAAAGCTCTGTGCACATATAAGACTCCAATAACACCACAGCCTTGTCTGTCTTTCCTTGTGCTCACAGGTTCCATAGAGCTCCTGCAACTTCAGAGTTCAGAGTTTTATTTTTTATCTATTAGGCTCTAGGATTAATTTTTAATCTGTTGCTTAGATGTTTGTTTCTTAGTGCGAATTCACTCTCTCTCTCTCTCTCTCTCTTTAAATATGTCACCATCCATGGACACTTTCCTCTAGATACAATGAAACTCTCTCAGCTCAGCAGTAAAATCTATCTAAAATACAGAGTTGATAACACTGTCTATCATTCTTAATCAAATACTCCTAGCCTCAAATGCCTGTAAGTGAGCAAACCAGCCTAGTCATTTCAGCATAGGAAGATTTGTGTGTGCCTGGCTGGGAGTAATAGAACCCTCGTGAACACAGATTGCACATGCATACACACATACACTGTGTATACATACACGTATGCACATATAAACTCCTCATGGACTCTAGCTCTGAGCCCTCTCCTAAGCCACAGGGCCGGGGACTCAGAACCCTCTGCAGGCATGGCCTCCTGGGTCCCAGTCCAAAGCTGCTCTCTCTGACATCTGTCTTTCTCTGCTACTCAATCCACTGTCTGCAGTTCCTGACCCACAGTTTCCCTCAAGGCCAGCTCCAAAACTCAGTCTGCACTGCCCAAGTGGACCAGCTGTCCCTGTCCCCCACCCCCCACTGTGGCCTGAGGAAGTTGCACACTGCACACACGAAGCTTTACAGGAACCGTGCATGTGTGTGGCTCTCTCAAAGGGTGCTCACTAGCTCACCAGAGATCCTGGAAAGGGTGTGGAGGAAAGAAGGGAGACAGACAAGGAAAAGGAGCCACTTGGGGTTGAGGGGTTTCAGCTGGAAGCTTAGCTAGTGGTGGGCAGAACCACAGAGCCCCTGCTGGCTTCTTTAGCACTCCAAGATCCTGGCGAGGAGGAAGGGAGAGAGACAGCTTAGATGATTCCCGAGGGCCAGATTGTCAATACCTGCTGCCCTCATAAAGCACCCTCCGTACAGGCCCTTCTCTGCAAGGATTAAGAGCTCCCAGAGCCAAAGGCCACTTTTCTCTGAAGCAAGCACCCCACCATCCTGTTTGCCAGGGAACAAGAAATAAATAAAAGGCACTTGGAGCAGCTGTGAATAATATATAAGATGACAGACAGCCACAGAAGGACCCGGCTACCTGTGAGAGCCTCGCTTTTTGAATGCATGCTATTCATCGGACCGCTTTCAAGCTGTGTGCCCAATCGGTATGAGACCTTCATCACTCCACAAGCTTGTACCCTGCTTTCTGATGACCCTTGTCAAGTTTTGGGAGGAAGGAGATTACTTCTTGTTAGACTCAATCTGACTGTTAAATTCTGCAATGTGACTCTAGAAGAAATGGCTGCATTTCTCCCATGGTCCATGAAATAGCTTTGATTAAAGCCCCATGAAATACAAAAAATATTCTATTGTTATGCACTTGGGCTGCACGGAGCCCAGAAGGAGCTACTTGGAACCGGGAAATCTCCTGTGTTGCAGCTAAGGGCACACAGGGTGGGAAAGTATGACTTGGTTTTGGACTGATAGCTGAATGTTAGAGACCTCACCCGTCATGGAGGAGAACGATTGGAGAGTGAACGCATTCAGCATAGCCCACCATTTCCCCATTATGATTCCCTGTGATCAAGAGGCACAGTTCATATTGAGACTTAGTGCCTTAGTAATGGTTATGTTGTTAGTAAATGTTGTTTACCGAGTAAATGTCGTGGCCACGTCTCTTCAGAAGTGTAAACACACTCTCTGCGGTTAAGCTCTGAGAGGAGAAGCAGCCAGCTTCAACTCTGGCAGGTAGATGATGGGTTGCTTGTATGGGAGACAATTGTATCAATTCTTCAATTCTAGACAGAGGTTCCACCTGAGGGAATGAAGCCCTGCCAACACTTCAGAGGCCATGCCATGGTTCTTTCTGGAACCATCTTCCCTCCCTGTGGAGTACATGCCGAGAGTGGGCTTAGCACCTGCACGTGACTCCCATGGACTCTGCTCAGATAACCACAAACTCACCAGGGTGCTCACCACTGCCCAGCTGCTCTGTTCTGGTGGAGGAGGGCTGGGCTGACTCCCTGGCATTGGAGGACTTTCTGCTGGTCTGAGGTGTTGTGGCTGGGGGGGGGGGGGGGGGAGGTGGATCTATTCTGCAGCCCGGCATGCGGCTGACCCTGCAGGGGGGAGCAGAGCTCAGATGGCGCTGTGGGCTCCTGTGCCCTCGGGATCGGGCCTCAGTGGAGGGTCCTGCAATGGGTTCTGTTGCTGAGCTGGCCCCGTGTTTCTCCCTGGGCCTCACTGGGAAGAGCGCACGGGACCGCCAGTCACAGAGCTGGAAATGCCACGTGCTTCCAGTGACGGGCCAGCGGTGGTTTGTGTGGAAGGTGGAAGGGAGAGCAGGACAGGACTGGAAGGTGTGGACCCCTGGACTTCTACACTGTCTGTTGACCTCTGAGGTCCTGGGGTCCCTGTCCCTCACTAACACGAGAGCTGACCCCAGGGCAAGTGGCCCCTGGAGCTCTGGGAGGAGGGAGGTGTCTCTGCTCCTGGAGGGGAAAGGAGGAGAGGGGGCATCTCACTCTGTTGTGGGGCCGGATGGGCTGACACAGGCCCAGGCAAGCGCGGTGTGTTCCTGCCCCACTGTGAAGGTTTTTGCAAACATCCCAACAACACTTTTTAAAATGGCAAGTCTGACACTCAACTTGAACTTGGAGGTGCAACAACTGGAGTGAGTACCAGGCCTGCATGTTACGCGACAGAATGGTTTACAACCTCGTCAGCGTTTTCTCCTGACTGTGTGACACAGAAACGAAGAATCAACAAACAAGACTGGCACCTGCAGGCCATCCATCTCGCAGATCTCGCAGTTACATAAGGTGTCTATTTTGGTTGTTCTTTGTTTTGTGCACGAAGGAAAAACTTTAGGAGTCAAAGCAGCAAGGTTCTTCCTGCGGCTCTGGGATGAGGTGTGGCCCTCTCTTCCTGCGGGTCCATGCTGGTAGGGCTCCAAGGGGAGCAAGGTCCCTGCCAGATTTCTGCTTTGGATTTCCCATGGAGACAATTTAACACCATGCTGAGCAAATTTGCGCCTCACCTTGACCCTGCAGGCGCCCAATAAATTATATGGATAGGCAAATAGGCACCTGGACAGCAAGAACACAGCATTTTGTAAAATGTCTTTCCATTCTGGCAGAAAGCAGGGAGAAACAACAACTGATTCTGAACATGAGCTGGTGCCAGGTGCCAGTCAGGGTTGGGGGGTTCACTCCATGGCACACCCTCCATTCTGAAAGAGAAGGACGCTGAGGCTCATGGAGGTTGAGTCGCCTGGTCAAGGTCATATAGCCCTGGGAAATCAATTCATGCAGCCCACGCAGCAGTACTTGCTGCTTTAGAATTGTGGAAGGAGGTTGAGGAATGATCAGAGTTGGGATTACCTGCCCCTCCACCCCACCCCTGGGTGGGGAAGCAAAATTGCCATGTTGATGTTACGGTGTGAACATGAAACCTTTGAACAGGCTCATGCTGGGGGCTTGGCGGCTGGTGGCCTGGGGAATGAGTGGACCCTAGCGCTCCACCCTGGTCAGTGGATGGATCGCTGGGGGACTCCTAATCTATTGGCATTAGCGGGAGGTGGAGGAAAGCAGGAAATGTGGTCTGGCAGGAGGAAGTCAGCCACTGGGGCCACTTCCTGCCTCAGCGTCTTCCTGTTCTGTTCTCTCTTCCTGTCCACCTCCTTTACCTGGCCCTTCCCGACTCCTCACACATTCACTCTGCCTTTGTGTGGGAAGGGAGTGGACCAGCTCCTTCTGAGGTGGGCATCCTGTGCTGCAGATACCCAAGGGGCAAAGAGTAAAGGTTGTGATGGGTTTTGCCAATGAACCACGGCTAGGTCTTGAACTTGAACCTGAGCTTTCCAGCTGTGGTGACCTGGCAGTTGATGTGAAGCCTTATTATTTGAGAACAAGCACTTGCTCACCACGACGTGTGTGGGGGTTAACTCCAGCTTGGCTGGCACAGGAGGGTTAGCCAGTATTTGGAAGGTTAATTTGGGAAAGCATTTAAAAATATTTGAAAAATATGCATGTCTTCAGCACAGTTTCCCCCCCGCCCCAATATTGGACTTTTCTAGAAATTATCTCCAAAGAAAAGACAAGGAACTTGATAGAAGTAACCAGACTCCAATGAATCTGGGGACAGTAACAAGGAAATGTAGTTTGGACAGTAGTGATTTGTATAACAAAGCTTGAGATCAAGACCTCATCCCCTTCCCACTGTGTGTCTGTGTGTCTCTCTCTGTGTGTGTGCTGGTAGTAGGGTTTGAACTCAGTACTTCTTGCTCTTTTTTTTTTTTTTTGGCCAGTCCTGGGCCTTGGACTCAGGGCCTGAGCACTGTCCCTGGCTTCTTCCCGCTCAAGGCTAGCACTCTGCCACCTGAGCCACAGCGCCCCTTCTGGCCGTTTTCCATATATGTGGTGCTGGGGAATCGAACCTAGGGCCTCGTGTATATGAGGCAGGCACTCTTGCCACTAGGCTATATCCCCAGCCCCAATTCTTGCTCTTGATCAGCTTTTTCACTCAAGGTTGGCCACTTGAGCCATGCCTCTATTCCCAGCATTTTGCTGCTTAATTGTAAACAAGAGTCTCATGGTTTTGTCTGCCCGGGTTGGCTTTGAACCATAATCCTCAGACCTCAGCCTCCTGTGTAGCTAGGATTACAGATGGGGGCCCTTCCATCAGCAGAAGCCCCGTCCTGAGTTTGCTCCAGACATGCCCTTTTCTGTCCACCTCCCTAGCAAAATCCCATTCTTCCTACCTTGAGTCTTTCTTAGATGGGTATGGTGGTCCCCCACTCTACCACCCCTCCAACAATAAAAGACGGATCACGTCTTCTTGACTCATCTGTGCCGGAGTTGGAATATTTGTGTCTCCCCCCATCCCCGGTCCGCTGTGATGTGTGGTGATCTGGGAGGTGATGAGGTCATGGCGTGGAGCCTCATTGGTGTGCTCCAGGGGCACAAGCCTCTCCTCTACCACCATGAGAGGTGATAATGAACTCTTTGGGAACCAATTTACTTGAGTCACCCAACGGTAATGCAGGTGCCAGGCTGTTTGAGACTCATCAGTTGCTTGTCAGGCTTTAAAGAGCAATTAGAGGTCAGTTCAAGTGATTGTGCACGCTAATGTTTTAATTTTTCAAGTCAGTTCCATGATGATTCGATTTATATTTCCAGGTGCTGGCTGTGGAACGCTCTTAATGACGCCGCCAGCTTGGTCACTTTCTGCATTTGTCAAAATGACATGGGTCAGAAGCATTCTCAGGCAAACAGCAATCATTTGGCAAAGGAAAACATTACCAGTGTGGCTGCTGGCTCCAGGGAGAGAGGTAGGTTCTTTTGTTTGCTGGGAGGGAAAGCAGGTACTTGAACTGCCTCCTCTGAACACCAGAGGTCGCTGCAGGCCCATGGATGTGGGGAACCCCTGCCATCTGTGTCCTAGACCACAGAGACCCTCAGCAGGGCTCTCCAGCTGTGCAAGAACAAGTGCTGAAGACAGCCACTCTCTGTGCCCTCACAACCTTCCTGTCCCTTAAAATAGTGGTGGCAATCAGACGTGGAGCAGTTTGCTCATTTGGGGAAATATCATTTATCTGGTACGGGGTCTTTCCAAACAGGAAAGGACACCGCCATGCCAAACCCTGAGACCTTGTTCCTGCTGTCACTCAGGAGTTAGGATGTCACTCAGGTTAGGATGAATAGGTCCGAAACTAGGATTCAAAATAATGTCTGGCTGATAGGTTGGAACATTAGGCTACGTTGGTTGGATGTGTGGAGAAGGGGAAATAGGGCTAGGACAAGAATTGATAGTACGAGGGCGATTACTCCTCCTAGTTATTGGCTATACTCAGCCATGTATAGCCAATGGCTGAACCCTCTGCAGATCAGTTTCTACACCAAACAAACACAGACTCGATGACAAACTGGAGAGCTCCCATTGAAGCCTGGTGGGGAAATCGCCTCTCTGAAGACCTTTGTGCTGTAGAGTTGTGGACAGGAGGTTGGGTCTGAGTGGCAGGTGTTAGGGGTGCTAACATGTTCTCCTGCCACTGGGCCTTGCTCCCTGAGAGCTCCCAGCATGTCAGTATTGGACATGCAGGAGACTAGGGTGTCCAGTCCTTACTCCTTACTTGGTGGGTTTAGAGGGCTTGTATGAAAAGCAGAGAGTGAACTCCCCTAAGCTCAAAGTATCCCCTTGCCCTATCATATCAATGTATTTATTCCCTGAAGTGCCTCCAGTGACTGCCAACCTGGACTGTGGAAAATAGCCTCAGATTTCAGCTTTGAAGCTGTCACAGATGGCCAAGTAAGAAATCATTGTCCTTCCATTCCCTTTGATGTGGCAAACTCCACAAATTGCTGGGGAGAGCCTCTCCCTCAGTGGCCCCACAGTGCTCCCCGAGGGCCGGCTCAGCTCCCACCCCCCACATCCATTTCATACCAGGTTTTCAGCTGTGGCCTCCCTTCCTCAGGTGATGACGCACCCATCTGATGGGAAGGCCTATGCAAGGAACAATCCACTCTCCCACAAAGGCCTCTGTCACCCAAGCACTCAACCTTCCAGTGCATTAGAAAATTTGATTTTAAGTGGACAAAAGAAACCAGACCATTTGGATGCTGAGATGACGGAAGTCAATTGATCCTTTTGGCTCCTGTCAGACATTGGAGTCGTTACAGGATTGTGGCTCAGGTTGCATAAATGTCAGTGTTGTCTGTGTGTGGTCTAGTCAACTTGAAGACGTGGCCAGGGCCACCTTGTTCTGGGAAGGCTGACCTCACCCAGGGCCATCAGCCCGCAAAGCTCTTCTCCATGCTGTCCAAGACATCCAGGTGCAGCCTGCGCTCCCTACTGGCCAGCCTGGCACCCCTTAACCCCAGCCCCCAGTGGCAGCCAGAGCCAGAGCAGGGGACAAACCCAGAAATGAAGGGCTTTTGGTCTCTACTGCAAGAGCCAGAAGTTTGGTGACTCCACAGAGCAAAAGTGTCCTGTGTGTACTGGGGGCTTGAGAGAGGGTGGTGTCTGCCCTGCCCTGCCCATGGCTGCACGCCACTGGGGCTCCACCACCCTTCGGCAGAGGCACCATCTTGAACACATGGTCCACGCTGCTCCCTCGGCTGGGGTATAGGGGCAGAGGGGTGAAGCCCAGGTGGCTTCTCATGGCTTCACCTGGGAAGCCATCCTCCTCACATTTAGTTGATTGGCTGCAAAGTAGAAGTCTGGGGGAGAGAGGAAATGGTTGTAATTCCAGTTACTGGGGAGGCAGAGATTATGCCTTGTCAAAAAGTGAGTGTGACACTCAACTCAACCAAGAAGCTAGGTTTAGTGGTCCTTGTCTAAAATCCCCATTTCGCAGGAGGCGAAGGTGGGAAGATCAAGGTCTGAGTGAGCCTGAAAGATAACAAAAGCAAGAAGGACTGGGAGCGTGGCTCAAGTGGTAGAACACCTGCCTGGGACGTGGAAGCTCTCAGCCCACGTCTCCTCAGTTAAAAAACAAGCAACAACAGAAAGAAGTGATTGACATTCCTGTTTTCTAGCTACTCTATGAAGTTTGGGAAATGGGAGGAAAAGGAATTACTTAAGGGCTATTCTGCACTATCAGGAGGCTACAGCCAGGGGGGGGCGACAGTCAGGAGGGACGGTCAGGGGGCATAGTCACAGGGGGACAGCAAGGAGGGACGGCCAGGGGAGACAGTAAGGGGGCAACAACAAGGAGGAGACAGTCAGGAGGGGACAGCTCCTCAAGGTGTCCTAGACTTCCAGTTCTGGAAAGTCCGATTCACAAGTCTTGTTCTGAAGAGATTCACTGGCCCTTTGTGCCTCTGTGGTTCTGTATTCCTTCTGCTTCAGAAATGGGCAGAACTCAAAAGGAAACATCACTAACAAGTGAAAGAAAAAATGATCAACAGTCAGCCGGGCATGG
The DNA here is from genome assembly GCF_023159225.1 of Perognathus longimembris pacificus. Lineage (NCBI taxonomy): Eukaryota > Metazoa > Chordata > Mammalia > Rodentia > Heteromyidae > Perognathus > Perognathus longimembris. The sequence goes on along the minus strand of NC_063163.1, from coordinate 89,636,016 downwards.
GTGGCTCATGCCTCTAATACTAGCTATGCAGGAGGCTGAGATCTGAGGATTGTGGGTTGAAGCCAGCTGGGGCAGGTAAGTTCATGAGATTTTTTTTTTTTAATCTCCAAATAATCACCGAAAGCCAGAAGTGCTGGGGCTGGAGTGGTAGAGCACTATCCTTGAACAAAAACGGAGCTTGGAGCTCACAGACAGTGCCCAGACCCAGACTTCAAGGCCCAGGACTGGCAAAAACAAATATCAACAAATTCTGGCTGGACACTGATGCCGCACAGACAGATTTGCAGTTGTTCAAAAGGGGTTCCACAATGGACTCCCTGGGGCTTTGTCTCTGTCACCAGAAAGATGGGAACGGGGGTGTGGCCTAATGTGGCACCCACAGCATCTTGTCTAAGTCCCTTGGAGTGGAGGGGACAGAGGCCCCTAACATCAATGCCAGTGTCTCCTGAAACTGCTTGTAGGGTAACTGCCTGGTATCAAGGCCGCATCCCTATGTCAGGAACAGTTAGTGCTATTTAATTATCAATAAAAATGAGGCTTACATGTTGATTTATGGCCCTGCAGATAAAAACACATATTCTCGGAGGAAAGCAGGTAGCTTACAATGAACTGGAGGGAGAGAAAGCAGGTCCAGCTGATGGGAGGTTGTTCCAGAGGCTCAGCTTCCACAGAGGGCTGGTAGACCTGGGCTGTGGGCTCTGGGTTGTTCTAAGGATTGGCCAGCATGATACCAGGCCAGGATTGCTGGCCGTGCAGGCAGGAGAGGCAGCAGGGACGTCTTCACCTTGCGCTTTACCATGGGCCAAGTGTCTGGAGGGGCAGCAGTGGAAGGAAGGGGACCTGCGTGGATAGCCATGCAAAGTGTGGAAAGAGGCTAATCATTTAGGCAGGAGCTAGAACCGGATAGTCATGGTTAGAGAAAGCTTATTCAGGTACGTGCCAAAAAAAGTCACATGGTGAGGGCAATTCAGGGGAAAAAAATTCATACAACTGGAAAACAAACCGAACAATTGTGTTTTGTGTGTGTGGTTTTTTAAATAAAGAACAGAGGCCGTTGGCTTCTAGTCAATACATTTGAGAAGTGTCTTAAAAGTAGTCAATTGTACAACAGAACTGACTCAGGGGACCTGGAATCTGGGTCAGGCACAAGGGACAAACTGAGCTGGGTCTGTCAGAGCCCAGGGCAAAGAAGCAACTGGAAGCCTCCATTCTCCCGAGGGACAGGTGAAGGATTCAGGTGTGTGTGTGTGTGTGTGTGTGTGTGTGTGTGTGCTATTGATACTGCAGTGTCAGTGCTGCCTGGAGCATGTGTGTACATGCAGGTGTGTATTTGTGTGCATGTGTATGCAAGCGCGCATCTGTATGCCTCTAGTACCATCATGCCTCTAGTACCATCTGACCCTTCTGCCCCCTAGGTAGGGGCCCAACTTGCACTTCTCTCCTCTTCTGGAGACTTTGGAAGCAGGACCTTCCTGGGGCCTCAGTGTGGGTGTGGGTTCGCCCCCAAGGCACATGGAGGCGGACACACAGCTCTTTAACCAGGTGCCAATGTTGCATTTTTACCTAGGAGTCCAGTCTTTCTTCAGAACCGGGCGGCGGAGGCTGGGCTGCTGGCCCACTGCGCAGTGGCCCCTCCTGACTTTAGCCGTCCCTGGACTCAGAACCACAGGCGGTGCTGAGGAGTTTAGGCTGGGGTGCCTTGGACATGCAGGAAGGCCACACTGAAGAGCCCAGCCTGGAGCACCTCCTCTCTCCTTCCGGGTGGAAGTCCTCTAGGGGCACCAGTGGGAGGCGGTCCTGGGTGGACGGAGGGGGGCACCACTCCCCAGGACACTCACAGATCCTTGCAGTTCCCAGTGGGGCTTTGGGACCCCTCTGCAGCTCTCTCTGGGCCGAAGCTACCTTGCCCTGCCCTCCCCTGTGGTTCGCAGGCACCCTGGCCATCCGGGCTGGGCTGGAGGAGGGGCCTGGGGCCCGGAGCCCGGCACCTGTTGGCGCCCCCGCCCGCTGCAGCCCCCGCCGGCGAGGGGGCGCCGGGAAGACCGGGGAGGTGGATCAGCTTTGCGGATTGGGGCTCACAGCTGTCACTCCGGAAGGGTGGGGCGTTTCAAAATTAAAAAAAAAAAAAAACAACAAAAAAGAAGATTTGAAGGCGAACCCCGCCACCCGCGCCGGGCAGGGCGCGCTCGGATGCAGGCCCGGCGGAGCGGGGCCAGGGCGCCGGCGCGCGGGCGACAGCTGCAGCTCCCAGCCGCGGGCCCGAGCCGGTTCCTCCTCCGCGCGCTGCGGGCGCCGGGCCGGCGGGGAGCTCCTCCAGCCTGAGCCCCGCGGGCCGGGCCGGGCCCGGGGCCGCAGCGAGCCCGCGGCGGCGGGGCCGGGGGCAGCGGCGCCCACCAAACTTTCGGCTCCGGAGCGCGTGTGCGCGCGCCAATCCCGGGACGCAGTGGGCGCGCGCGATGGGGTCTGGGAGCGGGGGCGCCCCGCGCCGCCCCGCGCCCCCGGCCGCCCGTCCGGGGGCCTCCGCGCTGGCTCTGCTGGCGCCCCGGGAGCCGCAGCCCGGCTCCGCTGTCCCCCGAGCCCGGGCCCGCTAGCCGGCCCCGCGCCCTCCGCCCGGCTGCCCGGGTCGCCCTTCGCGTGGGGAAGCGAGGAAAGCGCTCTCGCGGCTGAAATTAAGGAGGTTTAAATCCCGGTGTGGCGAGGACCGCGGGGGATTCGCCTGCGCGCGGCCAGACTCGGAAGCAACTCCCGAGCCCGCGCAGCAGCCGCCGGGCGGCCATGGACCGGCGCGGGGAGGGCGCACGGCGCCCCGGCCGCTCGCGCCCCTGACCCGGCGACGCCCGTGTCCGCCCGGCCGCCGAGCGCCCGGCCCCGCACTCCGGGCTCAGGCATGTGCGCGTCTGAGATGGGGGCGCGCCGGCACCTGTGGTCCCCGGTGCTTATCAGCCTGGCCGCCCTGTTCTCCAAAGGTAAGAAAGGGCTCCGCGCCCCTCGCCCACACCAGACCAACTTTGCCGGGAGCTCGAGTGCCAGAGAGCGCGCGCAACGGGGACAGGCCGCGGGTGCACAGGGTGTGTGCATGTGTGTGTGCGTGTGTACAAGCATGTGCACCGGTGTGCTTGTGCGCGCGCGTGTGCACGTGTGCAGCTGACCTCCTGGAGTCCAGGCCGCATCTTCCCCGGGGAGGGTCCGCGCTGTTGCCAAGCCAGGAGGCCCAGACGATGGGGACGGGGGACCCCGACTCGGGACTGGGTTGGCTGCTGGAGGATGGGAAGTGGCTTCGGATGGTCCTGTTGTGAGCAGATGCTGGGGAAGGCGCCCTGGCTAAGCATATGGCCTGGAGGTGTGGGAGAAGCTGCCATGAGCCCCCAGGGGTGCAGCCTGGGTCTCAATTGTCTGCCTCTGAGGGCCATGGCCCTACAGGACACCCCAGGATGCCCCAGAGCTGCTCAACTATAAGTCCCCACAAACAGCAGGGCTTGCTTGAAGCTGGGAATAAAGGCAGGATTCCTGCTGGCCGGCTCCTTGAGCTGCCAGGGAACAGAGTCCGGAAGCACAGGTGCAATTCCCGGAGCAACTATTTGACTTGCACAGGCGGTGGTAGGGAGCCTGGGTAGTGCTCCCTTGCCTGTGGGGACTCTCACTCCCACGTGACCTCCCTCTTCCAACCCTCCCCCCTCTCCTACAGTGAGACCAAAGTGCCAATTCCTTCCCTCCTGGAGCCTGAACAACACCAACACCATAAACACATTTTCCTGCAGGAGTAGATTGCTCTCAGAAACTTGAAAGCCATTTATCATGCACAGTCTTAATAGCCAGAATTTCCTGTTTTCCAAGTTCTGCTAGAATCGCAGAGGTTCTGTTGCTTTGTATCTGGTAAGAGACTCAGGCGATCAGCTGCTGAGCTTTTAGCCCCATGCTGGAAGAGTTTGTGTTCACTCCCTCCCTGTCTCCAGTGCTGTTGAATGGGGCCTGTCTGCTTAAGAATGGGTTACAGGGCTGGGGATATAGCCTAGTGGCAAGAGTGCCTGCCTCATATACACGAGGCCCTAGGTTCGATTCCCCAGCACCACATATACAGAAAACGGCCAGAAGCGGCGCTGTGGCTCAAGTGGCAGAGTGCTAGCCTTGAGCGGGAAGAAGCCAGGGACAGTGCTCAGGCCCTGAGTCCAAGGCCCAGGACTGGCCAAAAAAAAAAAAAAAAAAAGAATGGGTTACAACAGCGCTAAGGACCAGAGCTCAGGACAAAAGAGGGACAGAGGACACTGGAAGGCCAGCTTGGTTGATTAGTGAATCCAGCTCAAGCAGACTGAGGTTAAAACTGCCAGGAGATGTGAGGTTCAAAACACCTGGCCAGCTGGGGGGCTGCTTGCAGCCCATTCTTCATTGGTTCTTTCATTTTTTCAAACTTTTCCCAGTCCCAAGATTTGAACTCTGGGGCTGGGCTCTGTCCCTGAGCTGCTTTTGTTCAAGGCTAGTGCTCTCCATGTGAGCCACATCATCATTTCTGGCTTTTTCCAAGTGGTTTATCGGAGATGAGAGTCTCATGGGCTTTCATGCCCAGGCTGGCTTCGAACGGCGATCCTCAGATCTCAGCCTCCTGAGTAGCTAGGACCATAGGTGTGAGCCACCAGTGCCTGGCTCTTTATTGGTTCTTTATGTTTCTAAGCTGCAGTGATGAAGTTTTATCAAGAATGGTAGTAGGTGATGTTGTGGATGGCTCAAGCACCTGCGTCTCTTCACACAGGCATGGAGTGGCCGCTGAGCACTGGGCTGCCCATTAGGCAGTGCTGTGTGGAAAAGAATTCTGTTTCCCCTGGTGCCTTTGCACTTTCCCATGAGGGAACACTGCTTTCAGGAGGAGCTCCACGGTACGGAGTCCCTTCCTTACATGGACAGTTAGTTTGCGAGCAATGCTGTGAGCTCCTGTTTCCTGTGTGATGACTCTGGGAGAACTCCTGGCGCTACATGGCTCTGGGGTGAAGCCGCGAGAGGTGGAGGCCCTGGACACAGCTGACCGCACGGCCGGCAACACTAGGGTCCTTTGCCAGTGCTGACAGAACAAGGAAAAATTAGCAGCAGCATTTATTTGTTCCAAGTGGAATTTCCTAATGCTTCTAAACCCCAGAGTTGGCTCAGTCCTTTTTCCCCCTGACTGCCTTAAACTCTTCACCTGGAAATGAAGTCAGGCCCACAGGGCCAAGGGTCATAATCAGAAGTCAACATGCAGACTCCAAGATGCTTGGCTTGTCTGCAGCTTGGGAGATGCCAGTTCACAGACATTACACATCTATGGTGTCGTCCACTCCTGTTGCAGGGTACTCTTGGTGGAAGCCGGATGCACATTGCTGGCTATTGACCTTATGTATGTATAAACTTGGTGGGGGTGGGGTGGGGTGGAGAAGGGTTAGCGGGGAAGCAAACCTACTCACACAGGGCTCTTTTAGACTACACATACAGATAAAATGCCCTCCCTCATCCTTTCATCCCCGTGTCCAGCAGCCGTGGCAGGAAGCAGAAAGCTTTGCCAGAAACTTGTCCTGTGACCCCACACTTATGTGGAGAGTGGCCTTCCTCGGGTTGTCAGGGAGCTTGTGGGTAACGTTTGGGTTGTCGTCTTCGCTGGGAACTTGATGTAGATGGCATGTGTGCATGTGCCAGCCAGCAGAGGAATTAATAGGATGCTTTGAGTCTCCTGGGAGGAAGGGCAGGTGTAAGGAGGGTGAGCAAAGGAAAAGAATTAATGAGAAGGAGACTGGGGAAGGCTAGAGAGCTGGGCAGGTATAACAGGAAGGTTGGCACATTTAGGCCATGGCGTATCCCTCTGAGCCATGTTCTCTTGTAAATGCCAGTGAGAAACAGATGCTCACGGACTCAGGATGCTGGGAAAGCAGCTGCCGAAGTGACGCGGGGTCTGCGCCCGCTCTGCCTGCTGTGGTGTGCCGTCTGTGTGCCCCGACCGCATGCTCTGCCTGTTGTGGTGTGCCGTCTGTGCCCGGGCCGCACGCTCTGCGGCATGTGCATGTGTGTATACACACATGGTTATGTATTAATGGAGAGAGAGATGATACCGACTTTATCACTCATACACAAGCATTCAAAATTAAAAGGCAGGGAAGTAGAAGATTTTAATCCCTTTGAGTTAAAGAGTTAAAATAAAAATAAGACTTTATAAAGTATCTACATGTACAGAAAGGTAGAATTCCAAGTTTGAAGGTCTGTTTAATTTAGTTCAGTTTATACAAGACAAGAAAAATAAGAATAAACAAAACACTCCCCAAATACATTATTATAGCTTAGTTAAGTTTATATTCCCAGTTCCTCCCCATATCGATCCATTTACGTCTTTAGTCATAATCTATTCATTCTCTCCATTTATTCAGGCAGTCATTAGCTGTCCATGCATCCACTGGTCCATCTCTCCACCATCTACCATCTCTCCACCACCTACCATCCATCCAACCATCCATCCATTTATCTACTTAGCCATTCATCCATCTATCCATCCTATCCTTTCATCATCCATCCATGTACTCACTATCTGTTCACTCATCCATCTACCAACTCATCCATCCATCTACCCCACCACCCATCCACCCAGCCACCCATCCATCATCCCTCTATCTATCTATCCATCCATCCACTCATCCCCCATCCATCCACCCACCAGTCACCCATCCATCCATTGCGTGCTTCCAATATTCTCAGACCTCTGCAAGAGCTATGAAGACATGGAACACAATGACTCTCAGAACGAGGACATTTTCTGTAGTAATTCCCCTAGATTTCAAAGTGCCATAAACTTCAAAGTCTGTCCTGTCTTTTAAAACTATCCAGATGGGTGGTAAATCCTCCTGTGTTCATCCTTTCGTAGGTCATCATCTAGGAAAAATAAAAAAGGAAAAAATGGAAGGAAAACAGGAGAGGATTTTAAGTTTGTGTGTGTGCGTGCATGCATGTGCTGCACTGGAGCTTGAACCCAGGACCTCACACTTTTGCTTGGCTTTTTGATTCAGGGCTGGAGTTCTACCTCTTGAGCCATGTCCACTTCTATCAGTGGAGAATTTTAATCAGAGATTGTACCAGTTTCCCATGGCTGCTGTAACAGATGGTCACAAACTTGAGGGCTTAAGATAGCGAACTCTGGGGATCCAAAGTCCAAACCTGTATGGCTGTGCTGAAATCCAGATGCAGGCAGGGAGCTCTGGCGAAGCTTCTAGTGGCTGCTGGCTGCTTTGGGCTTGCAGCTGCTTCCTCCCCCCAAGGCAGCGTCTCCCTTCTCTCCTGCCTCCACCTGGTGCAGGTCAGCTCCTCTGAGAGCCTGGGTGGGGTTGGGGGGGGTGCATCTCTAACACTCCTTACACAGGCAGGGCCACTCTGACAGCCCAGAGACTCAGAGATTCTCCCATCTGCATGCAGCCACATCTCCTTTTTATTTTCAGATGAAGTAACAGGGACCTCAAATGAGATCCTAGGGATTTGGTTGGATACTTGGGGGTTACGGAGGTGTGTGTGTGTGTGACATTCTAAAGTGGCTTTCCTTCTTCTGTCCCAAATCTTAAGTTTCTTTAGGGACAACAAATGTAGTTTTCTCTATCTGATTTTGACTTCTCTCCAGTATTTAGCATAGCACTTTGGATATCACGGATACTCCATAAACATTTTTAAGTATGCTTAGGAGTGTAATGTATTACTGAAAGGACCTTTTGCCTGACAGTAAAGTGGCTAATGCTGTCTTTTCCAGTAATTCAAAGGCTGTAGGAAATGCCTTCAGTCAATAATCATAAGGGCTAATGTTTTGAGTGATTTCTGTACGGCTTTGCGCTGCGCTGAGATTTATGTCGATGGTTTCTGCGCCTGGGCGGAGGAACGAATGCAGTGGTGATGGAGTTGAGGCTCAGGGACCCTCGCGACGCTGTGCAGGGCCGGATGAGAAGCCATGGGGTCTGACTTCCAGACCTGTGTGTGCTGTTCACACCACCGCCAGGATACTAGGCCGGGCATGCATATTTCATCACTGAGCCAGTTGGGAGGCAGGAGTTTCAGAGGCCAGCCCACTGAGGCCAGGAGCAAAGGCCTCCCTTGAGGTCTGCTCAGAGCCTTGTATTTGCTAGGTGTCCATATTCGTTGGATTAATGAACAAAGCAGTGTGCTGTTGTTCAGTTTCCTCTGCTTGGTTTTTCTGCCTGTAGTCAGTATTAGCATCTGGAATGGAGTGGAGGGCAGATTGGGATGGCAGAAGGACAGGGCTTTGAGGGGCTCAGCAGGTCAAGTGCCAGCCTGGGTGGGCTACCCTGGGCCATGTGACTTGAATCCACAGAGGCACCCAGTCTGCGGCAGTCTCGGACCTGTCCGCCTGTCTGCTCTGCGTGGTGTTGCTGAACCCCGAGACTTCGGGTGGCTGTGGTCTCCAGGGTGGAAGCAGGAGGTGGCTGTGCAGTGGGCTCTGGGGAACGGTGTAGAGCCACGGGGAAGACATACAAATGCCGTTGTTGTTGGCCCGAGGAGTGTGCGGGATCCTGTGGGTGTGTGGGGTAGTGAGTGTGGCTTTCCGTGCCAGACACAAACTTCGGTGAGCTCTGGAAATTTTGTGGTGGGGGCCAGAGCAGAAACCAGCTTGGGTTTGTCGTGAAATGAGACCAGAGACTCGGACTATTTTTATATGACTGTCACTTATTTTAAAATTCTGATGTAGAAAGAAGGGAGGGAACATCCAACCCCCAGAAGCCGTGGACCTTAGAGTTTGGCTCAGGAGTCGTCTGACACACAGATGGTGAACACGGCCCCCTGCTTCCAGAATGAGGGGCCTGCAGGGGAGGAAGGCCCTTGAACTTGAAAGTAGGCAGGTGTTGGTAGACAGGCCTTGAATAAACACCCAATTATGTGTTTTTAGAACAGGGAGGAGAAGAGCAGCCAAAGTAAAGACTATTTGAAAGAAGGTTCACATAGCCATCTCTCCTCCCTCCCTCCCTCCCTCCCTGTCTGTCTGTCTCCTTGTCTCCCAAGTACACAAATGAGAACGGACTCAGATATACATTTGAATGGACAGACTTGAGGTCCCAAAGATATTTCTGGAACACTAAGGTCTTGCACTAAGAAGGGGTTGGTCAGATTTCCCCACTTGCTTTAGTTTTGGGCTGGGAAAGCCATGTGGTGGGTGGGCTAAGCCGAAGTTGTAAAGTCACTCGCTAAAACATTGCAGGATGTTGCGGTAGTCAAGTAGGGGCTATGCTTCCTTCAGCCCACTTCACCTGTGCCCCTAGCTGCCTCCCTGGGCAGTGACCCTAGCATGCATGACCTCCGCAGGGAGCTCAGGACAGAAAGTTCTGCTCCTCACTTAATTTCAAGAGAGAAGACTTCCTGGACCTACTTTCACAGGTGTGCGGGTTTGGGTTCTCCCTCTGCTGGGTCACTGGTTCCTCCTGGGGAGAGGGGACTGTGATTTGGGCTTGCCGTGTCCCTTCCTGGCGTAGGTCAGTCCGCTCCTCATGCTTCTGGGGCGGTGTGTGTGTGGGGGGGGGGGTGGGCAGAACCTGCCCATTCTCTGTGAAGAAGCAGAGCAGCCATTAGTGTGCGGTGGCCTGGCGGCTCCACCCGGGTGTGCAAAGGGTGTTCGGGTCAGCTGGTAGACAAGGCTCTGGGTTGGGACGGGGACCACAGCCATGGTCTTTGGGCGCTGACTACAGAGACCACAGCTCTCTGGGTACATGGTGACACAGTCTCTCCCCCCCTCCCTTCCCCCCCCCCCCCCCCCCCCCCCCGCTTTGGCAGCTCTGAATCGCAGCACTTGCATGCGATCCCTGATGGAGCAGGGAAACACTGACAGAGCCTTTATTTCTCTTCTGGATGAATACAGAAATATAGGCCAGGTGCTTGTGGTTCATGCCTGTAGTTGTAGCTTCTCATAAGGGCAGAAATCTGGAGTGCTGAGGTTTGAATGCTTTTTGAATTTTTCACCCCCAAATAATCAGCTAAACACAAGGCCTGAAGCATGGCTCAAGTGGCAGAGAGCTAGCCAGGAGCAGGCTCGAGGCCTCAAAGTTCAAAGCAACAAGATTGGGGGGGGGGCAGGTTTGTGCTGATGCTGGGGCTGAAGCTTGTACTCAGCCCGGCGCTCTCGCGGCAGGAAGGGAGAATGTGCTTGGGGAAGCCGGGCCTGGCGGGATTCTGGGAGCTGTGGAGCTGGCAGATGGTATGGCGTCAGCCCTGGGCTCTGCCCAGTCCCCAGGCTCCAGTCCAGGTGGGGATTTGTATTTGTCAACACAGATGTGACGGGTGGCCTGGGCTGGAGAGCCAGTGCGCACTGGCACGTGGAGCACCAGAATCCCACCCAGAGTATGAGAGGCTGGGGTGTCAGGCGTGCGGTGAGTGGAACAGGGCGGTGGGCAGTCTGGGACCTCCAACAAGGCCTGGGGAAGTTGGAAGCAAGACCCGGGCCGCGGTCTCCACGGACAGGAGGTGGGTATGAGGCAGTGGTATTACCTGGCTTTGACAGAAGGGAATCCAGAAAGCAAGCCACCAGCAGGATGGAGCTGCGGGGGTCATTTGGGCCCTGTACCACCATTAGTGGCCGTAATTGTGGTGGTGCCGAGGCCTCTCCTGTGTCCTGACTAATTACCAGGTCCCCTTGTATGTGAGGCATCATGAACGCTGCCCACTGTGGTCCAGGGGTCTGGGTGGCTAAATTCAGAGGGAATAAGGATGGTACCTGTCTCCCTCTGAGGTTTCACTTCAGTCTTGACCAGTGACATCACCTGCCCAGCTGGAAGATGGTAGGCTCTGGCCTTGGTGGGTGCTCCCATCTGTCACTCCTCACCCAGTGGTATTCAGCCCTGCACATCCTTGGGGGCTGTGAGCACCTGGGATCTGCTCCCCCCAGTGATGGGGCCCGGGAGGGGTGGCCAGCCCCGGCGCCCGCCCCCCCCGCCCCCCCCGCCGCCGGCTGTGGTTCCCGGAACCACTGGAAGGAAGGGTGGCCAGCAGAGAGAGGTGTTGTCCAGCTGCTCAGTTCACATGATTGCAATTTATGGGTCAAAGGAAATTCGTTTGCCATGTTGTGTTGGCCTTTGTCTCACCTGGTACAAAAGCTCAGGCTGTATCTGCACCTCATCCTTCTCTGTGAAGGAGGGATCATACATTTCTTCTGAAAGTGACTCTCCCTGGCCCCTTCTCAGAGCAGGCTGGGTTGAGGGGACTCTGCATCTGATGTGGCAGGAAGGGTGGCCTCTATCAGGAAGTAGCCCTGGCTACTCTGTCTTTGTGTCAGGGGAGAAGGGAGAGGGTGAGCCAGGCCTTGTGGGACCAACAACAGGGGGGCGGGGGCTCCAGGGGCTTCCTCTCACTGGAAAGAAATGGGAGACCTGAATCATTAACTTGCTTTTGGTGAATCGTTGCTCAACACTCACCCCGTACCAGTCAGGATTCTGAAAGTTTCACTCAACACACACGTTCTGCCACATCCTGTAGGTGTTACTCTCTGTGTTCTTCTGCAGGAAAGTGAAGGCATGGGAATGGAAGTAACTGGCCCAAGGCCACAGCAGATTTTCTTTCTTTCTTTTTTGCATTATTGGAATTTTGAACTCAGGGTATTCTATCTGCCAGGCAAAGTAGTCTACCACTTGAGCCGTGCCTCTAGCCCTTTTAGCTTTACTTATTTTCTGGGATTGATCTCATGTTTTTGCTCAAGGCTAGCCTTGGGCAAACATTCTTTAAAATTGAATTGGACCTGGGCATTGGGTTAGGAGCCAGTGTGGAGAGGCCTTTAAGAACATTTATGGAGCGTTGTAATTTTCCCTTCAGGATGAAATGCTGGAGGACATTTACCTATGTCTCAGAACAAGGGAGAAAAGTGCATTATCTTGTGCACCTGGCCAGCCAGGTGCTGGCGTGCTGGTCCCCAGGACCTCTCAGGGCTGACTTTGCTGTTTGCATGTGGCATAGGCATTGGCCATCTCCTTCCCCCTCCCTCGGCTCCTGTGCCTGATCTTCTCCCAGGGCAGGCACACACTGTTCATGAGTTTTGTCACACTGTTTCTGAAATGAGAGGCCAAGAGAGGCACTCTCATTTGCCCAAAACGGAGGCTTCACGTTTTGAGGTATTGCATTTTAGCTGTTTTTTCTTTGAATGTTTAACCTAGTTATATAGAGCACATGCCTAGGATTTATTTTCAACTTTTTGGAGTTCCCATGTGTGTATAACTCCTTCCTTATGTTTTAAAAAGATGTTGTGGATATCACTTTTTGATGTCTGAGTGTTTCAATGCCTGTCAGAGCCGAATGTAGCTCAACAAAGAACTTATGAATTGGATATTTCAGGAGGGTAGGAAAACAAACACTAGGACAAAGGCCTTGGGAGTCATGACTCAATTAGCTCTTTTTTTCTCAGTTCTCCTGATGCCATTGTTCCTCTTGTTCTCAAATCAGAAAATAGAGGGAGCATTTCTCGTAATAGTTTTGTCGGAGCCCTGTGTCTACTTCTTTGGGGGCCCTCAGTGTCTTCTCTGGGCCTCCAGGAGTTGGCTTCTCTGCTCTGGATGGTGGGGTGAAGGCTGCAGGGCTCAGCATAGGTCACAAGTGCCCCCTTGTGGCTGGAGTGGGGCCACCAATGCCCCAAGGGCCAAGACAGGAGCCATTGGAAGTGTCAGGGGAGGGGTTGGCAAAGGCCTAGTGCCACTGCCTCACTCCTCCCATGGCTGCCATTACTGTAAGTGGAAGATTCCACAAGTCACACTTTCTTGTTTTCAGTCTTCAAGGTGACCTCCGGAATGAGACGCTCCTCTCCTGGTAGAGGTTTTTCATCCCTCCAATGTTTATTTAAATGCAGTGGAAGTTTCTGTTTCCGGCGATGAAAATTTTTTCCAACTCCTTAATTAGATGTGAGATCTGTGTACAATGGAAATTACTGTTGTGCATAAAGATTTGCATCCCGTGTCGTTAAGATGGGGCAGGAGAACATACAACTGCGTGTTCTCCCCCTTGCAGTCTTCTGAAACAGGGATCAGCATCACACGGAGAGTTTGCTGAATGGCGGACAGCAGACTGCGGACAGCGCAGTTTACATTCCAGAGTGAGGCGGTGGCTGCTGGCAGGACAGTGGCTGGGAGTCACAGCCCCCTACAGCAGCTAACGGATGAGGGTTGCCTTGTCTCTCTAAGTTCTGCCTGTCTAACTCCTACAAAGCGTCTTGCTTGATTTCCTTAATTAGGTAGTGCACATTAGGGAGTTGGGTTTTGCCAGCAGTTCAGATTAGCATAACCCCAAGACAACGAAGGAAACCAATTCCCAGGGCATTTTTTTAATAGTATTTTTTTTCTTTCTTTTTGGGTCAGTCGTGGGCCTTGAACTCTGGGCCTGTGGGCTGTTCTTGAGCTCTTCAGCTCAAAGCTAGCGCTCTACCACTTGAGCCACAGTGTCACTTCCTGATAGTAGGATTATTACTCTTTTTGAAATTTATGAGTGCCGGTGTGACTCAGAAGGGTATGGAACAGGAAAAGCTGGGGCCTAGCTGAGAGAAATTCCGGAAGCAGAGAGAGGAGGAGATAGATACCCTTGCCATCCCGGTTCCTTCCTGAGATCCTTACAGTGAGGTGAGGCTTCTGATTGACAGCCAGAGCCTACAAATGAGAGCCCCTGGGAGGTGGAGTGTGCACAGCGCCTTCGGAGTCCCATTTACCATCCCTACAGTCTGTACCTTTAATTTCAAGGAACATTGCCACTGGGTGTAATGCCTTGTTTTCTGTGTTGTTTCTGTACACCAGTGTCATTTAAACTAGGGTTTGTGAATTGACAGAGGCGGTAAGGCCTCTCTGGGGACTTGAGAGTGGGAGGTTTTGAAAGAGACTCAGTTTCCAAACCCACAGTTATGTGGATCTTGTGTTCTAGTCAACCGTGTGCCCTCTCTCTCTCTCCTCCTCTCTCTCTCTCTCTCACTCACACACACACATACACACACACACACATACATGTGCACACACACATTCTGGCAAGGCCAACCCTCACCCATCTCCTACCTCACCATGATTCATTGCCCCAGATGTAAAAGGCCCCCCCCCTCCCCCCGCAGGTCCCAAAGCATGATCAGGCCGTTGTTCTCCTCAAGGAGACGCAGCTCCTTCTGTGGCTCATTAGAGGATGCATTTACTGTAAAACCACGTGTCTCTTACAAAAGTGTTTGCTCGAAGATTGTTTTCGCTGCGTAGCAATCCATTGTAATCTTGCCAACTTGAAGACATTTCTGAACATGACTTTTCCAGTGAGGAACAGCTTTGCAATGTCGGAGATCAGTCTCTCAGCACACATTGTGTTGGCTCGGGGTACGGCAGGTTGACGGAGGCATTACATTTCAAGGTCCATGTGTGTATTAGACTGGAGTAAAATTCCGGCTGGGATCTGAAAGGGAACAGAGTCCGAGGAGAAGGGAACAGGGTAGCATTTCTGATAGTTCGTAAGATTTTCCCATGGATTTTATAAATGGATGGTGGTGGGTGTGGAGCCATTCTGTTATTTATATTCCAATAGATACATTTAAAAGAGCGATGGAACAGCTGAATCTTCAAATGTCAAGATTTACAATGCAGGAGGAACTTCATGCTTAGCAACTATTGAAACACTGATGAAAAACGAGAGATTTCACTTTTTAAATGTACAGGTGGATGTGTGATTGTATAAAGTTTTGCACTGGGAGCAGTAGATTGTGTTTAGAGCGGCTTGGGGCCCTGGGACCTCACCACACCCAGCCCTAGATACAGCACTCTGTGGGGGGGCTGAGCGCTGGGAATTGTGGGAGGTGGAGTGGCCGGTGAGACGCCGGACGCTGTCACCACAGGTACTATTGGACTCTAGATCCAGGGGGTTGACACAGTTTTTCCTCAGTTCTGGCTAGCTCAGTAGAATCAGATTCAAGATGATCTGTGTGCAGAAAATTCACCTCTTTGTGGTTCTGCCATGTCGATTCTGACAACCGAGTACACTCTTGTGACCCTGCCACAATCAAGGTACTAAACCTCTCTGTCCATGCCCTCCTGCCTGTCATTCTGTAATCCCCCACCTGTGAGAGAACTGAGAACCACGCTGAACTGAGGCCTGCTGAACTGAGTGTGCTTCACGGAGAAGGAGGGGGTGGCTGGGGCCCTGGGAGTTCACTCTCTTATGCCATGGTACGTATGGTGGTACAGATTTTTAAAAATCTGTTCCCCAGATCCAAGACCCTATGGTTGTGAATGGTTTGCCGGCTTACAAAGGAAGCCCGAAGAAGGCTTTGGCGGGAGCACGTTTCCATTTCTTGGTGGGTGTAGCCTGGGGGAGGGGGAAGCACGTACCTGGTGTTCTATGAAAGTGTTACCTGCCCTGCCAACGGTGAAATCCCCTGGCATTCCACAGTCACCGCGTGTGTTCTAGCTGCTTGGCGCCGATGCTGGGATTTGACGTGGGCTGTGCAGCAGCACCTGGTGATTTCCAGGTGTTTTTTTCTGAGTTTCCGGCAGAGCCTTTGTTGTGTCCACTTGTCACCTACGGATCCCTCCAGGGAGCACACGTCTTCCATTCCTTTGGAGCAGACAGCTAACGTAGATCGTCTTACTGTTTAGTTATGAGAGATCTTCTCTGAAAGATAAGCCCTGAAAATATATGTTTACATCTCATTTTCATTTCAGTGAAGCCCAGTGCATCCCTTTTTCCTCTGATGACATTGCTGTTGTGGGTGTACCTTAGAAGCCTCTTTTGGAAGTTGGGTGGACTCAAGTCTACCTCAAGGCTTGTGATTCACTTCTGGTTAAATTTTGCATATAGTCTAATATAGTCAATTCCCATTTTTGCTTGCTGGATTATTCTAGAATAACTCACTGTAAAGATTCTTGGGACTCCTTTAAATCCCATTTTGCCAAGATCAAGTGGGCATCTCAGGTACTCTGTGGACTCTATTTTGTTCCCCTGACTTCTGTGTCCAGTCTTTCCATCGGCGCTACCCTGTTGTGGTTCTTTTCTCTACAATACATGTCAAGATTAGATATTGTGGATCTTGTCACTTTATTCTTTTTTGTTTCCAAAAAAATTTTTTTTTTTTTGCCAGTCCTGGGCCTTGGACCTCAGGGCCTGAGCACTGTCCCTGGCTTCTTCCAGCTCAAGGCTAGCACTCTGCCACTTGAGCCACAGCGCTGCTTCTGGCCGTTTTCTGTATATGTGGTGCTGGGGAATCGAACCTAGGGCCTCGTGTATCTGAGGCAGGCACTCTTGCCACTAGGCTATATCCCCAGCCCCTGTTTCCAAAATTTTGTGGCTGCAATTTGAGATCAATCAATCTATCAATTGATCTATCCATTTATATGTGTACACACACACACACACATATGGACTAGAATGTCAATTCCTTTTTTGTTAAAGCTTGTGTTGGGATTTTGGTGGGAATTGTCTTGCATCTGCAAACTTCCATCAGGTAACATGAGCGTTGCTACCTTGCTGAGTTGTCTGGTCCATGAGCATTGTATATCTGGCATGGTACTTGGCTCGTTTCTATCATGAGGGCTTTCAGTGAGTGGTGCTGTGCCTATTTTCTTTAAAAGACTACATTCTGAGCATTCCAGATTTGGGAGTGATATTGGGAATCGTGTTCTTTTATGTTTTAGATTTATATTTCTGTATCGCAGTGATTCGGCAATATAATGTTTTATATCTTGACCTTGTATCCATACTCACTTATTTTAGTATTAATCAAAGTTTGGTCGTTGATTTGTTGTGTGGATTGAGCACTCACTGTGCAGTGGCCAAGGGTGCTGCCTCACTAATCTAGCGTGGGTTGGGTCTGCAGGTGTCTCATAGCTTCATGCTTCATTTTGGTGCCCCCCAGTTCTAAAACCAGAATTCTAAAGCTCAGTTGACACCTTCCTTTCGTGACTGAGAGCACTGTTGTATAATTAAGGATTTTAATATTTCTCCTTAGAATGCTGTGAGTTTTTTGCCTCATGTATTTTTAACTTCTGCTGTTTAGTAGTGTACATATTAGAATTATTATTCATCTTTGGATGCATAAATATGCATTTATAAAATATGTAGTGCACCTTCCCCTGGCATTTGGGCTTATGTGGAGGTTGGTTAATTCTTCTCATTTTCATGCAGCCACTTAAGTTGTTTTTTTTTAATTGGTGTCTGAATGGTGTGTTTTTCTCCTCTTTTGCTTTTTTTTTAACCAGCTAATGACTTTATAGCATTTCTCTTGGACATGTCTGAGTGGGAGGAACTTTATTCCCATTCCAAGGAGCTCTGTGTTTTAAGAGTGTGCAACTTCCATGGTTTGCATCTCTTTGGATGTCACAGGGGCTGCGACCAGTCTTCCCACTTGCATTTCTTTTGTTCTCTCCAGTCTTCTCCCCCTCCATTTCCCTATCTCTATTTCTTTCAGCTGGTTGAGCATTGTGGGCAATTCTGTCTTACATCTTCTACTGATTTCTTATACCTTTTAAAAATGATGACAAAGGTTCCTATGGTGACTCAGCAGAGACCTTTAACTTGTCACAACCTAATTCCAAGCAATGTTAACCTCTTCAAATGCTTCCATCTCATCTGAAGTGTGGTTGATGTCATTTGTTTTCACCTTACTTAATTCAGGTGTGTTATTTGGGGTATGCAGACTCATAATATATTATTATTTTTGCTTTATGCAGTTGATATTTTCAAAATATGTGTCAATACTGGGGCTTGAACTCAGGGCCTGGGCACAGTCCCTGAGCTTCCTTTGCTCAAGGCTAGCACCCTACCATTTGAGCCACAGCACCACTTCTGGCTTTTTGCTAGTCAATTCGAGGTAAGAGTCTCCTGGACTTTCCTGCTTCAGGTGGTTTCAAACTGTCACCTTCAGCTCTCAGCCTTCTGAGTAGCTAGAATTGCAGGTGTGAGCCACTGGCGCCTGCCTAGACTGGCAGACTTGTACTATTGACCTTTCTTTCTTTCCTTCTTTCTTTCTTTCTTTCTTTCTTTCTTTCTTTCTTTCTTTCTTTCTTTCTTTCTTTCTTTCTTTCTTTCTTTCTTCCTTTCTTCCTTTCTTCTTTTTTTTTTAGGCAACTTGAAAATAAGAGAGGTGGACTTTCTCGCTCCTTAATCATTCCTCGATGTCTCCATCAGAAGACTAATGTTCCAGAGCTTCTCAGAGTTTCTGCAAGTGACAACAATTATCTGGTTATCTCAGAGTGGCTCGGGAGGGGAGGTTCCGAATGTCCCCAACACAAGGAAAGGGCAATGTCTGAGGTGATGGATATGCCAGTCACCCTGGTCTGATTGTAGCGCACTGTATGAATGCACGGAACACATAGACGATTCCCCATAAATGTGCACAGTTGGCATATGTCAATTCAAAATAAAAAACACAGTGCCAGGCCTGGAGGCACATACCTGCGGTCACAGCTCCTTGAGAGGCAGAGAGATGGGATTGGGGTTCGAGGCCAGCGCAGGCAAGGTTAGCAAGACCTCATCTCAGAAATAGGTGCTGTTGACCTGTGGTGTCAGCCAGCTGTTCGGGAAGCTGAGGTCAGCCTGTGCAAAGTTGCTACCAGATCTGAGGAAGCAGAGTAAGAAAGCAAAAGGCTGGGTGTGGCCCCCGTTCAACTCTTGTTAACTGAAGAAGAGGAAAAGTAGCAATAAAAACATGTACTAGTAAAAAATGAGGGAGAGAGAACACTGGAATGTGTGGAACGAGGCAGGTAGAAAACATTTAGTGTCCGCTCCACAGGAAGCCCACAGAAGGTTTTATGACAGAGAGCCGGGCAATCCGATTCGTGCTTTGAAAATGTGTCGTCTCATTAACTTGGTGCAGCTAAGAATGCTTACTTCCCTCTTGCAAATTACACAAAACACCGTTGAAAAGGCAAAGCTGGGTGGGTGCTGCTTTGCCTTTGTGGAAAGTCAGGCTCTGAGAGAGACTTGAGGGCTTGACGCCTTGTTGTCTGTCTGCAAACCTGTCCTTCTGCATAGAGCTCATGTGTGTGTGTGTGTGCGCGCATGTGTGTGTGTGTGTGCATGTGTGTGTTTTCTAAAATGGCAGGGTTGAATAGTTGTGTGTGGGGACATGAAGCCTGCAGTACTGACATTTCCTACCTCGTACATTGGGAAGCTGGACCCCAAAGTAGATGAGGGTGTGAATGTCTCTCTTCGAGTCGTGTGGGAATTGCAGCACACACACCGTCGATGCTATCATGCTGTAATTATTTTACCACTGCTGACATTGTCTGGTTGCCTCCAGCTTCTCACCATCGGAGAAAAGCTGCAGCAAATCTATGTGCACCTTGCTTCACAGGGCCGCTTATCAGCTTGCAGGGGCCACCCACAGAGCACAGGCCCCGTGCCGGCAAGCGCCCAGTCCTGTCCACAATGTGCCCGCTTGTGGTAAATGAGCTACTTTTCAGTTTAATATTTATCATGGCACCCCAAGAGAAGGAAATCTGTTCTGGTTAAATGAAAAGTCAAGAATGAGTGAGGAGTTTTAGAAAATTCTAAATGTGAAAAGCAAATCACTAATTTCCGAATAATTGGGAAGCCATTTAGCGTGGAGAAAAATACAGCTTTTCCTGTGCATGGATTAGCTACACATGCAAATCCGCTTTGAGGAACTTTCCAGAAGCTTGTTCCCCAGTGGGTGGTACTCTTTGCATGCATGCTGCCTTCCTACAGCTGATCTGGCATCGGGTCTAGCCCTAGACCAGCAAAGGCTGTGCGAACCGCGGACCTTGCTGCTTCTGAGGCCAGCATCACCCCATTGCTGCTTCTGCAGTGTCACGAGGACCAAGGAAAACATCTGCACGTGCTCTCCTGTCCAGCTCTTGGTTAGAAGCATCTGCTCTCTGCCGTGAGCTCCGGATCCTCAAAGTCTGAGTCAGGGCCTTGTTGGAAGGGAGGCGGTCGTCCTTGGACATTACTTCTCATCTGTACAATTCACATTAGGAGGCTGGAGAAATCAAAGTGACTGATGGAAGAGACAAGCCCAGCGAATGGAGAGACAAGCTCTGCGTTTCCCTCTGATGACACAGAACAGACTCCCGACTTCCTTTAAGATTTTTTTCCCCCTCTACTTCGTCCCTGTTGGAAAGGAGTCTTTTTCACTTTTCTCATCTTCCTGTGGGGACCAACTTATCACAACAAGACATTTGTATCTCAAGACTAAGTGCAAGTATTTATGTT